>NC_053123.1:5589897-5943647 GCF_010015445.1 Perca fluviatilis
CTGGACATTAAAGGCCCTCCTGGGCTGGCATAGTCATACTATTATTCTCACTGAAGGCATCAAAACTATGAATGAACACATATGGAATTATCTACTTAAAGTGTAAAATAACTGAAAACATGTCTTATATTTTAGATTCCTAAAGATAGATAGCCACCCTTTGCTTTTTTGATAGCGCTGCAAACCCTTGGTGTTCTCTCAATGAGCTTCATGAGGTAGTCACCTGAAATGGTTTTCACTTCACAGGTGTGCTTTGTCAGGGTTAATTAGTGGAATTGTTTCCCTTATTAATAGGGTTGGGACCATCAGTTGTGTTGTGCCGAAGTCAGGTTGATACACAGCCCTCAGCCCTATTGGACAACTGTTAGAATTCATATTATGGCAAGAACCAATCAGCTAAGTAAAGAGAAACGAGTGGCCATCATTACTTTAACAAATGAAGGTCAGTCAGTCCAGAAAATTGCGAAAACTTTGAATGTGTCCCAAAGTGCAGTCGCAAAACCCATCAAGCGCTACGAAACGGTCTCACATGAGGACCGCCCCAGGAAAGGAAGACCAAGAGTTACCTCTGCTGCTGAGGATAAGTTCATCCGAGTCACCTGCCTCAAAAATCGCAAGTTAACAGCAGCTCAGATTAGAGACCAGATGAATGCCACACAGAGTTCTAGCAGCACACGCATCTCTAGAACAACTGATAAGAGGAGACTGCGTGAATCAGGCCTTCATGGTCAAGTAGCTGCTAGGAAACCACTGCTAAGGAGAGGCAACAAGCAGAAGAGATTTGTTTGGGCCAAGAAACACAAGGAATGGACATTAGACCTGTGGAAATCTGTGCTTTGGTCTGATGAGTCCAAATTTGAGATCTATGGTTCCAACCGCCGTGTCTTTGGGTGACGCAGAAAAGGTGAACAGATGGATTCTACATGCCTGGTTCCCACCGTGAAGCATGGAGGAGGAGGTGTGATGGTGTGGGGGTGCTTTGCTGGTGACACTGTTGGGGATTTATTCAAAATTGAAGACCTACTGAACCAGCATGGCTACCACAGCATCCTGCAGCGACATGCCATCCCATCCGGTTTGCGTTTAGTTGGAACATATTTATTTTTCAACAGGACAATGACCCCAAACACACCTCCAGGCTAGTAGGGGCTATTTGACCAAGAAGGAGAGTGATGGAGTGCTGCGCCAGATGACCTGGCCTCCACAGTCACCGGACCTGAACCCAATCAAGATGGTTTGGGGTGAGCTGGACCGCAGAGTGAAGGCAAAAGGGCCAACAAGTGCTAAGCATCTCTGGGAACTCCTTCAAGACTGTTGGAAAACCATTTCAGGTGACTACCTCTTGAAGCTCATCAAGAGAATGCCAAGAGTGTGCAAAGCAGTAATTGGAGCAATGGGTGGCTACTTTGAAGAAACTAGGGGCCAGTTGTTCAAAACATTTAATCTGGATCAAAATTATCCGGATTTGGAAATCCCATGTTTTGCTATCCAGGATCAGGTAATCCGTCCTGCTTTTATGCCGTTTTTTCAAAACAACATTGGATTGGATCACCCTTATCCAGATAAACAGTTTTCAAGATTACCAAATATGGATTACAAGTGCTCTAAATGGGACAACATATCACAATGTGGGCTACCAGCTATGTAAAGAACAGGTAGGAGAGCCAACATGGGGTCACTGTAAGTGTTTCTTATTTTGAGACAAAACACAAAAATAACATAACCATCCACTTCCATTCATAATTTCTTTTATGACCCCTCATCTGAGTTACAACAAATAAAAACAAATATACATTAAAGCTGCGAGCAGCGATGGACGGGCCCTCGCGCCTCTGCGCGCGTCGGGGTTACCGGCGGCTGCCGCTCCTTGCGACCGCGCATTTGCGCGGCACTCAGATGCTGCGAATCGTAAACAATGAAAAGGGAACTTCCCGCCGAGTACAACGATAGCTCACACAAGACTCTACGTCATATGGTTCATTAGCTGTGAAAAGGGGCGTGGCAAAAGCATAGGGGGCTGGTCAAACCATCACCAATTAAAAAGGAAGTCTGTGCCGAGTTCAATGATACCTTACACAAGAATCTACCTTAGATGGGTCAGCATTTATTCAAAAGGATGTGGCTTCAACATAGGGGGCGGGCCAAACCATCACCAATGAAGAAGGAAGTCTCTGCTGAGTTCAATGATACCTCACACCAGGGTATACCTTAAACGGTTGAAACGTTATGAAAGGGGGCGTGGCTTAAGCATAGGGGCAGGCCAAACCATCACCAATGAATAAGGCAGTCTTTGCTGAGTTCAATGACACCTCACACAATAATCTACCTTAAACAGTTCAAATGTTATAAAAGGGGGCGTGGCCTGAGTAAGTGGGCGTGGTCATATTATAGGGGCCGGCTCAGTATCACATGTAGACCACACATTCTGAGTTTCATGCAAATCGGATGATGTTTGTCATATAAGGCGCATTTCCTGTGGCCAGGGGGGGGCGCTATGACCAAAAGTCAATTTTGGCCTGTAGGTGTCCTCAGGCATGGACCCTTGTCAATCTTGAGAAATTTCGGGCAGATACGACAACGTACACTCAAGTTACAACAACTTCTTTGTTCATCTCTAAACACTCAAAATGGCCGCCACGCCACACCCACACCGTCTGACGAAAAGTTTTTCTTTTAATAACTTTTCATCGTTAAGGTGTTGGGATGGTACAGACCAAGTTTGAAGTGCATCGGATGAAATCTGTAGGAGGAGTTCGTTAAAGTATAGCACCTTGACTTTTAGGCCTACTTCCTGTTGCAACTAGGGGGCGCTATGACTTTAAGTAAATATCGGCCTTTATTTGTCCTCAGGGTTGGACTCTTATGAATCCTGAAAAGTTTCGAGGTAATCGGACAACGTACACTCGAGTTACACCCACTTCTGTTTGCTGGCGTGAAACGCACAAAATGGCGCCGCCACGGCCACGCCCTATGACGAAAAGTTTTTCTTTTAACAACTTTTCATCTTTAACATCTTAAGATGGTACAGACCGAGTTTGAAGTTGATCGGATGAAATCTCTAGGAGGAGTTCGTTAAAGTAGGACATGTGGAAATGGCCAAAATCGCACTAATTTCGAACTTTGAAATCAAAATGGCGGACTTCCTGTTGGGTTTAGGGTATGGCTCTAATGACGTTTTTTGTACATCTTGACATGATGCATATGTGTACCAAGTTTCGTGAGTCTACGTTAAACGCACTGCAGGGGCTCAATTTTCTTAACTTTCTAGGGGGCACTAGCGAGCCATTTTTGTGCGCCTATTCCCGAAACCCTTAAAATACGTAAATTTTCACCAGACTTGATGCGACCGCCAAATTTGGTGAGTTTTTGAATATATTAAGCCCCTCAAAAAGCCAATTCATTTGACGGGAAAATAATAGAAGGAAGGAAGGAAGGAAGGAAGGAAGGAAGGAAGGAAGGAAGGAAATAATAATTCCTTCAGTTTCAATAGGGCCTTCGCCGCTGTCGGTGCTCGGGCGCTAATTAACAAATATATTGTGGATATTTTGAAAATGTCTTAAAAACAAAACAAAAGGCTAAATGTCTAATAGTTTACAAAATAAAGACTGTTCAGGGTTCTTCTTCATCTGAGGAGGAGAGACCAGCATTTCCAAGCCCTGCTTTTAGGAGGCGGAGCTGAAGTTTGGCTTTGGTTTGCTGCAGATTGGTCAGCTTGATTTATTCCTCTGCCAGGACGATCTGTGCTTCTGCTCTTTCAGTTTCTCGTTTAGACATGGGGACAAGATCATTTCTATTTTTATTTTATTTTTACTTTACTGAATAGCTTCATTGGTAGCCTATGTCTACTTCATCTACTTTATCACTGTTACAACGGTTACACAAGTCAAGTGCAAAATATAAATAAAAGTATATACACTACATGATAAAAATGTATTATTTGACCAATTTTAAAGTTTTACTACATTTTCTTCCTGGAATCTACCTTCAAATCCTACCCCCTGTTGGGATCAGGATAATCCTGTTTTTTTGGATCAAAGTTATCCAAATCCTACTGACAAGTTTTGAACAACACAAACTGAAGGTTTGATCCAGATTAAAACTAGGATTGGATTCTGTAATCTAATCTGATTTCAGAATCCTTCTTTCCCTTTTGAACAACCCATTTTCAAGATTTGATCCAATCCGATAACCAAAATCCGATCAGATTACCTTTTGAACTGGCCCTAGAATATAAGACATGTTTTCAGTTATTTCACACTTTTTTGTTAAGTACATAATTCCACGTGTTCATTCATAGTTTTGATGCCTTCAGTGAGAATCTACAAAGTAAATAGTCATGAAAATAAAGAAACACATTGAATGAGAAGGTGTGTCCAAACTTTTGCCCTGTACTGTAGATTGACATTCATTGTTCCCAGGGCATAAATCCTACTGACTTCGGTCGGTGATCTCTGACTTTTCCTTAAGCGCCACCATGAGATTACCATTTTTGTTTTTGAATGAAATGTCTTTTTTTTTTTTTTTTCTCTTCAATTAATTTATTGAAAGCATTTGACATTGACATGTTTTTAATTTTGTAAAGACATGTTCAAGCAGTTCCGATAGAGCCTTTATCAGGGCCATATTTAGTTTAATGTGTTATATGTCAATATTTTTGATAGCCTACTGTACTTAAATGGCCAGTATGTACTTTATTTTCATTATTCATTGAAGCCTATGTTTACAGGCTTGGGGTGATGCGCAATGTGCTATAGGTGCCAAAAGAAAATCTGTTTGGTACTGCCAATTTGTTTTGTTTTGTCATGGTTCATGTGTGCAATAAACATTACACTTTGTGAGGAAAAAAATCGTGGCAGAGAATTGTGACATCAATTCTAAGCTAAAAAAATCATGATTCATATTTTTCCCCGAATCGTGCAGGCCTGATTGCTAGCCAAGGATTTTTAATGACCTCAGCATATCTCCAGCTATCTCAAATGTCCTGTTTGGACAGGGCAACAGTGTTACTGGATGGCCTATATTACCCTCACCGTGACAACTCAGCCGTGGTGGCTGGTCATATCAGGTATCTGTGTAACAGAAGTTTGAGATGGGAAGGGAGAAGGCCTGCATTAAATCACAGAAAGGGGACCACAAAGGCAGCAGGTAGGATTAGGCTAACGCACAATAAAACAGTTATCAACCCATAATGGCTAGTGCACTTCTAAGAAAAGCATTTGTGTTCAAAGTATTTCAGTAGAGCTGCTCAGTCGCCACCAGTTGAAGGTGTCAGATGTAGCAACTGCATAGTTTCCAGGTGTGGATGTATAACTTATTAATAAACCTATTCTAGAAAGATAATGCTTAAATTACAGTAAATTCTTTTTGCCATCTTATTAGTTCGAATCCATAAATGTTCTATTTTGTTCTCTGTAATGGCTAGCATCAGTCATTTATTCAGTCATTTCTGTACCACACAGTTTAATTTATCCCTATTGCCCTAGATGTATCCTTCCACTGGAAGCTATATTGTAGGGTTTGTCCAAAGAAAGTAGTCTGAACTGTCAAATAAATTACTTTACAGACGAGGGCAATTTTTTACGAGCCGTTACATATTATATACCTTGTATCTGTACACACTACCACAGTCAGAATTCGCAGACACATGCTCAGTATGTGATTAGTAGTTTCCAAAAGGTCTGTCCAAGCTCGTAACTGTAGTGTTTCTCATAAAACAAGATTAGAACTTTGTTGCGCCAGTGCCAAAACACCCTACCCTCTCTAGGCAGCTTTTGCAAGTAACAATCCAAATTCCTCGATTACAGTCAGAGGTGAGGAGAAGAAAAGACAAAAAGATGTCAAAAAGTGAAGAACAAGATATGGGCAGATTAGTTTAATAGCAGGAAAGCAAACACTGAACCCTCTCATCTTGCCTACAAAGCGTCTAGACTCTGATCACCGCCCGGGCCAGAACCGGAGTATGAACTTGTGTCCAACCCTACCTGCCCTGGCATCCTCTCTCGCCCTCCCTCCTGCCTGTCCATCATGCCTTAAAACCCACCACCCCTTTACTGTAAATCCCAAAATGCCTATCGCAGTTCTTATACTTATCTATGCTTTTCATTGCCACATTCTTTCCAGTGTCGGGCCGTGCCACGAACGGGGCAGGCTGCTGATGCTGTGTGAGAACCTCCTGACTCGGCAAGAAAGCCGGTGATGTCTGGGTCGTTAGCTTCGAAAAGATTGAATACAACACACATGAGTTTGTGCATTAGGGCTGTATTCAACGGATATTTTAACTACTCTTCAACCAGTCGATTGGTCCATGGGGAAAACATCTGCCTGTTATCTCTATGTTAAAGGTCCCATGGCATGAAAATGTCACATCCTAAGGAAAGCTCATTGTGGGACTGGCTCTAGTGGCTGTAATTCTGCACCAAGGCTGAATTTCGGGAAAGAGACTTCAGATACAGTATTAGGGGACCACTAAGGTCTATATAAAAGAGACTTCAGATACAGTATTATGGGACCACTAAGGCCTATATAAAAGAGACTTCAGATACAGTATTAGGGGACCACTAAGGTCTATATAAAAGAGACTTCAGATACAGTATTAGGCGACCACTAAGGTCTATATAAAAGAGACTTCAGATACAGTATTAGGGGACCACTAAGGTCTATATAAAAGAGACTTCAGATACAGTATTAGGGGACCACTAAGGCCTATATAAAAGAGACTTCAGATACAGTATTAGGGGACCACTAAGGTCTATATAAAAGAGACTTCAGATACAGTATTAGGGGACCACTAAGGTCTATATAAAAGAGACTTCAGATACAGTATTAGGGGACCACTAAGGCCTATATAAAAGAGACTTCAGATACAGTATTAGGGGACCACTAAGGCCTATATAAAAGCATCCAAAGAGCACCATGTCATTGGACCTTTTAACTAAAATGTCCACAGTGTGGATGCTCTCTACCTGTCAGTGTCCATCAAAGTGTTCTTCCTGAGGTGAATAGACCTTTTTAATGGTTGGCAATCGGAGCTCCGCATTTTTGTACTTTGCTACAAACCCCAGCAGCGTGACGGGGCGCTGAGCGTCTATTCTGCGCTGAGTGCTGCATGTTTGTTTTCTTTTTTTGTTTTTTTTGAAGAATGTTCAACTTTGGGTAAAAAGCTGCGCTCGTCACTGTCACTTTTTTTACCTAGCCGTCCAATCCTAGTGGAGGAGGGGCGGGACAACTGACACAAAGACCAACCGTCATATCCGACATAGTACAAGTAGTGAACAACAACAACGGAGGAGAAATGAATACTGCTGGGCGGTGTATATTTGTCCTCTCTACCTACGTGCTTCAGCCTTTCCTTCATCCAGAGCAAGTTCTCCACCTTGTGCTAGCCCATATGGTGCCAACCGCCGCAGACATCTTTACTTTCGCGCATATACGTATCAGAGCAACCAGACTCCCCTGCGCCTCCAAAGCGCACCCAGCTGGGTGTTTTCAGAAGGGCGCCTGGCATTTTCAGCTGGGCAGAAATGCTTTATGACCTTACAAAAGTAACCCCAGCGATTGTCCGACGAATGAGAATTTGATTGAATAAGAGCTTATCGCCCACCGAGCTAGAGACGCCAGCCCTAATATGTAAACAGTAGCCTATACTATACACAGATCACGATGTTACATATAGTTATTTATGTCCGGGACGTCCTGAAACCCTGATGCTACAGAGGAAGGGCAGCACAACGAGCCTTCCGGGATTCCATAGCTCACTGGACCACCGTCGCCTCCCTGAGGATAGACGGCTAAAATAAACAGGCAATCCAGCAAGAAATGAAAACAATGAAAACCAACGGTGACTGACACAACATCAGTTTGCGTGTGTGTGTGGGTGTGTGTATCTGTGCGTGCTTGTGAGCGTGTTTGCTCACATATGTACGTCACTGATATCTCTGGGAAAGTGTTCTCTTGCTGAGGCCGGATCTTCGCTGGCAGATGCATTTGCCTGGTGGGACTGTGGGGATGTGTGTGTGTCTGTGTGTCTGTGTGGAAGGGGTGGGCTGTAATCGTGGCAACTGTAAACAGTCCCCGGTATTGAGTTCGTCCTTCTTCCCTCTTTCGCAGTCTACTTCCTGCGTTTGTTGCGTGCCAGTGCATGTGTCTGTCTATGTCTGTCACCGCCTGTGAGTAGTGTCCAGAACTCTTCTCTTAACAACATTGCATGCACAGGGGGCGCCTATGACGTGAGCCGGGACTACAGTCTGGTTATATCAGCTTAGATCACATCTGGATGAGGGACAGTTAAAAAGACAAGTCATTCTCCAAACATTGAGCTAAACTACAGCCAACAAAATAAGTAATAAGTTCTCTAATGAAATGAGGCGGTGTAAAGCAAAAGTCGTCCAACTACTGGGCTCAAAGTGTGGAGTATAATCTGAGTCTCTGCAAAGTTGTTTGATGTTGATTAAATTCATGCGTTGACATCTCCTACAAAAAATACCACACGGATATTGAGAAGAAATTTCATTCAGAAAAGATTGTGTGTTACATAATGGAAAATAATCCAATACATGTTGGAATATAAGGTCCAATAGCTGCTTGCGACACCTGTTCTTATAACAATTCCTCTCCTAAGCCAGATGAGGAAGGAGTCTGCCACTCACAGTGGAAGCTGGCGTCATTGTCACGTTTGCACTTGTGCTGTGAAAAAGGAGACCCTGACGTGAACCCAAACCAGTGGCTGGCTCGGCTTCTGGCTCCCACTGCAGTAAAACAAAAACTGATCCTCTTGACTTTTCATTAAGTTAACAAGCACGATGTCTTTATTTCTCTTCTTTTTTTCTGCACACTTTTTTTTTTTTTTCAGAAATCCTCAGACAACAACCTAATGACCCAAGAAGTTCTGGAGCTGTGCAGCTACAGTACATACCGTACCACGCCATCCGAATTTGACACAAACTGTCAAGTTTGAAGTTAACATTGCGGCCAACAGTAGCTGATGTTTTTCCCAAATGATATTTGTTCAAACTAAGAGCCACACCAATAACAAAAATATGTAATAACGACTGTGAGATAAGTCTGTACAGTGTCTTCAACTGTAGCTGGTTGAAGAAAAAAAGGTGTAATAAAGGTGCTGACACACACGGCAGTGTGTCCCGTGCCGTCCCAAAAAGTCTGAAGCCTTCTGGGACCATGACAATATGTGCATCACTAGTTCAGGCTGCCAAAGTCTCTCCTTAAGGCCAATATACCCGTTTCAACAAACACCAATCTGTCAATAAGCCATCATTTTACCATCATGAATATGGAACAAGTGACAGGAAGTGTGCATCATTTTTTTAGCCCTGATAATAATTTCACAAAAGACAGCAATGCATCCAAACCTATCATAACGGATCTGACCCAGGACATTGAGGACAACCAGTACACTTCAGCAGTTTCATCTTCTATAAACAAATACCTCGGCGTTTCAAAAGATGCTATGATCACAAATAAATTCCACACATAGATTCTGCTAGGAGAGACTGCTAGAAAGCAAACGCAGCTGTAAACAACGTACGTTTCAAATTCTTTCAAAAAATCTTCCTCGCAGATGTTTTTTCCAGGAAGGAAATGCATTTAACACATTCGTTAGGCCCCAATAAAACACACAATAAGTGCATTTCCATACATGGTTTTTATGAGCATTTTCAATTTGTGCATACAAATCACCCTGAGAGGAAACAAACAAATTGGAAAGAAGTTTTTATGCGTGGTTGAGATGGAAACAGTGCAGCGTATAAATAACAGCAAATGCAATAAAGTGCAATGGAAACAGACTTAACAAATTGATCATGACATGATTTATATTGACCTTTCCACTGCAGGGATGAAGAAGAAGAACGGCAGACCACAATATCAGATCTGTGTGGAGTGAAAAGGAGACTGTACCCTTTCTCAAATGAATACATGAAACGAACAGAAATGTCATATTCAACTGCCGCTTATTTGATTACGTCATCTCAATGTGCCCTCTTCTTCTACAAGTCCTTCTCATCAGGCCCTAGGATTGGGTATCGAGAACCGGTTCCAAATTGAATCGTTACAAAAATTACGATTCCAATGGAATCGTCTTTTCATTGGAAGCGTTTGGGGAAAAATAGGGTTTCCAATCCGAACATCGGTTCCAAATTTAACATGCACAAGTTTTGGTTTCCGTAGTGGCCATCTTACTTCCAGGCACTTCTTGTGTTGCAGCCATGGAGCACAGTAAGTGCTGCTCTAAAGCATGGCTTTATTTTATGTTGAAAAAACCCAGTATAACCGTAAACTAAAAATAAAATGTTCCTCTTATCTGTGAAATAAGCATGTGACCCGTTTCACTCCACCCCTCAATGAATCAATAATTGATAAGAACTGGAATCGAAAGAAAGAAAGAATTGGAATTGGAATCAGAATTGTTAAAACTCAAAATGATGCCCAACCCTACCAGGCCCCCAGGAAGTGTGCCGGGCTTTGAAGCCAGTTTGACATAGCGGTAAAAGTTTTTCACATAGACTTGCATTTTAAAGAGACCTGTTAATCGGTGGATACATTGTTTTGAGCATCACAACCCCTGTGAGTGACTCGTTTCACTATCAGAATTTGATTCATTCAGTCGGATAACATTTGGAAAGTCCAAAAGAGCCGCACAAATAAATAATTTAATCCCCTATCAGGTTAGCGGAGCGCCAAACCGGAAGTAGCCGGCTCGGCCGGTGGAGGCCTCTAGTGCGCCCGCTCTACGGACCACACAGTGCAGAAGCAGCATTGATCATCCGGTTTATTTTATACGTGGACGTTGAACTTTTTTGGCTTCATGCCAACTCTCATTGGAATGAACGGGGCTCTGCCTCGAAACGCTTTATCCCCCTTTTATCATACGTCCATGAATGAACCAGGCTCTGACCGCGGCACTGTGAGAGATGGCGCAGTGTAAAGAGCGACAAAGTTAGTGTAGGGAAGAAGTCGGGGTGGATGGATTGGGTCAAACAAACAGGACTTTCAACCAGGAGACCACTGTTTGTGTCCCATGTGAAACCAAAAGGCAACGTTGACCATTTTATCTTATGTACGTAAATTAACTTACTTAACGTACTTAGCTAAGGCGACTTACATAAGTTTGTGTGTTGAAATGAAAGACGCGCTGCACGCAGGAGAGACAGAGAGACAAATGCTGAGGGTATGTATTGTCTTCCTTCGTTAGACAAAATGAGATAATGTAATCCTCTACACCGTCATTCGTGACTATATTTACCATTTAGTTTACTTTTCCAAAAATAAAAGTGCTGAAATTGAATACAGTGAGGCTTACAGTTCAAAACGACCTCAGATGGAACCAAAGAGATGGTTTCCTTTTTCATTAAGAACGATTTATTTCGGGGAGTCGCTCACAGAAACCTTTAAGATTGACGCAAATGACCGGACTATTACTGCATCGGGGGGCAGTGTGACAATATTTTTTCTAAAATAGCAGATTTTACACTGCTAAGAGTTCACCAGTTATGTGCAGGTTCAAGCTATTGGTGTGTGTGTGTGTGTGTGTGTTTGTGTGTTGGGGGAGAGGGGGGATTAACACAGCGCTAGAGTTGGAGAGGTATGATGTAGGGCTGCACCATACGAGGAAAATGTGCAATAACGTTGAATATCGTGATAACGATATTACTTGCAATAAACGGATATTAAAGTGTACTCACTTTTGCCGTTCTGCTGTGTTCAGTATTCTGCTAAAATACAACAAATTGCTTGTTGAATTTAAAACAACTGTTGTCCACACACAGGTTACAGCAGAAAGCTCCATCTGCTCCCTGGCCTTGACCCCCTGCGTCAAATCACCCGTAGCTGTGTGTTGACGTGTACATGTGTGCGACACTGGCGCTGCTCCACTGCCCCGAGGGGTTTAAGGGTGCTGCTGCTGGGGAGGAGGAGAGGTGACGACCTCTGACCCTTTTCTCCATTCCTGTGGACTGCCACAGCTGCAACATCCAGCAGGTGTGGCGACTCATTTTCAGCTCGGAGCTGCAGCTCTGAACGCTGCTGAGGCGTTGTCAGTATCGGAGAATGATCATAAGATTACTACAAATTATGTTTTGATGTCTGTTTTTTATACTCAGAAGCAGCAGAGTATTGCTTCAAAGATTAATCAATTAATAGATTAGGCCAGTTGTCAACTTTTAAATTAATCCTCAACTATTTTAATAATCTATTAATTGGTTTGAGTCTTTATTTATTTATTTTTCAAAAATTCTTTGATTCCAGCTTCCTAAATGTGAATATTTTCTGGTTTCTTCACTCCTCTGTGGCAGTAAACTGAATATCTTTGAGTTGTGGCAAAAACAAGACATTTGAGGACGTCATCCTGGGCTTTGGGAAACACTTATTTGATACACATTTTTCACCATTTTCTTGACATTTTAGAGACCAAACAACTAATTGATTTTATTGAGAAAACAATCGGCAGATTAATCCACAATGAAAATAAGTTATGAATTAGTTTCAGCCCTAAAGCAGAATTCTCCTGTCTTCTGGGATTTCATATTAACTAATTTTTATGCTCTTAATCACTAATCAGGCAATCAGTGTATAAACATTCAAAAGAAACTTTTCTAGCCAAATAAATCATATACAGAGGATACAGTTTCCTATAAAGGGTATATGCATAGAATATATGATATCCCCACTATGGAGTTTAATTTGACTTTTATACTCCACAGCATCTGAGCACAAAATGTGGCTCCAATAGTGGATAGACCCAATTTGTACAACCAAGTATGCCTGTCGACCGCTAAATAACATTGGAAAACAAACCAAAGTAACACACGTGCCCATACTACACACCACATGCAAAGACAAAAAAAAAAAAAAAAACAAGATAGAAAATAAATTTTAACTTCTGCAGGAATTTAAATCGTGAACAGATTTGGTTTCGCTCGGTGCGAATGACCCAATAACTGGAACCGTGTCCAGGAAATACAGCGTCACCAACCGCACAACACCCATAATTAAAAAGAATTGCTCATATTGATGCATGCACTGAAGCATCCATTCTGAGTGCTCTACTGGCAGCTGGTGGGGGCAGTCCGTCCTCATGGCGGTCTTGTGGGGGTTAGGAGGAAACCTCTCCAAACAGTGAACACGCTGTGTGTATCTGCATTCTTTCAAGCCTTCAAGATCTACAGTATGTGCCAATATACATACTTTGTACATGGTACAAGTAGCCCACACATCCATGGGTGTAAATCTGCCTTTGCCAGGCTGTGTGTGTTCATGTGTGGCAGATGGGCGAGCCGTGTGCCAGGACTTGCTAGGGAGGGGGGTGTGTGGTTGTGTGCCGTGACCAGTGTTGCAGTCGGGCCCTGGGCTACAGCCTCCCAGCACAGCAGCCTGGCAGGCAGCACTGGCTCTTGGCTGACCTCTGCCTCCACCAGGCTGCCCTCACTCACTCACCTCATTAGCTTGACAGGAGCGACCAAACAAATTGAGGGCATCATAGAGCTCACAGCACTTCCATGGGAACTTCCATGAGAACTCCTCCCACCCCCCCATGTCTTTCCCTTAGTCATTTTGTTGTATGTGCTAATACACAAACGCACGCCCATGTGTAAACAATGACAATGAGTGTCAGAGGTTGTGCTTGACCAAACAGATGGACAAGAAGACGTATACGCAGACACGTAATTCTTTTATGTTTTTTTAAGATTATTTTCTTTGCATTTGTGCATTTAATCACCAGGACAGCATGAAAGGGGAGAGAGAGAGAGAGAGAGAGGGGGAAGACATTCAGGAGACCTGTCGGATTTGAACCCACGACCTCTGTGATGAGGAATAAACCTCCCCACATGGGCGCACGTTCCAGCAACTGAGCCACCCAGAAACCCGAAAGACGTACGTTTTTAAACGGTAATTCCGTTTTTTTCTTATTTTTTTCTTACCCTATTTTCCCTTGCTTTGGGGTCTGAGTGACTAATGTGAACAAACCTTTGAAATTGGTCCAGTATTGAAAAGTATTGAGACAACACTGGAACCGGCAGCTGCGAAATGGGGTCCAATGTAACCCTATAGGGCAGTGAGCCTCCCTTCAGAGAACATCAAGTCACCGGGGCCTCCCCCATTTTAATAAAAGACCTATTTATTTCATTAACAGTAATAACAACATAAATAATATGTAATAAATAGTTGCAACTATAAAGGGTTTGAAAATGTTTATTTTGAACACAAGTCCTATTACGATCTCTCTCATTTTAATAAAAATCAATAATATGGCTGATGGTTAATTAGTATGTAGGTCAATGCCTATTGACCTACTGACAAAAAGAAAATGGAACTCATATCCATGGATGGCGATTTCAGGGCTGTTTCATTTTAAACAGTAGAGATCCTTTCCATAATGTTGTCAGACAGAATAATACCGTAATCTGAGCATGTCTGTGACAACAAAAAACAAAAAAAAAGTGGTTAAGTAGTGCTTAAAAAAAAAAAAAAAAAAAAAAAAATTTTTTTTAAAATGTATTGTGGGGGGGGAGGGGTGGGGGGGGGGGTTTTTTTTAACAGGGGGGGTGGGTTTGTGGGGGGGGGGGGGGGGGGGGAGGGGTGTTTTTTTTTATTTTTTTATTTAACCTTTATTTATTCAGGAGAGGTTCACTGAGAGGCAGCCTCTCTTTTGCAGGAACGCCCTGATCACATTCACACAGTTGCACACATTCACACCTGGAAGCTGCCCAGTACAACCATAGTCTGATCTGCTGGCCACTGAGCAGCTCCACTGGGTTGGGGTTAAGGGCCTTGCTCAAGGGCACTTCAGTGGTGTAATGAGGGAGGGACAAGCGCTGCTCTTTGACTTTCCCCACCCAGATTTTATCCGGTTGGTTGAACCGACGACCTCCAGGTCACAAGCTCTCTCTAACCTCTAGGCCACCACTGCCCACAAACATGTGGAGGAATGTTATGTTCAGTGATGAGTCCAGATTCTGCCTATGGCAGTTGGATCGTAGGGTCATGTGGAGAAGACGCGGAGAACGCTAGGCTGATTGCTGCACCGATAGAGTAACACCTTTTGGTGGAGGCAGTGTGAGGGTGTGGGGCGGCACCTCCTTCACTGGAAAAACGAGGCTTGTCATCATTGGAGGCAATCTCAATGCAGAGAGAGGAGAGGATGGAATGGCTTGCCAGCAGTCCTGACCTCAACCCCATTGAACATTTGTGGGATCAGCTTGGGCGTGCTGTTCGTGCCAGAGTGACCAACACAACCATGTTGGCTGACTTGCGACAAATGCTGGTTGAAGAATGGAATGCCATCCCACAGCAGTGTGTGACCAGGCTGGTGACCAGCATGAGGAGGAGGTGCCAGGCTGTTGGTTCATGGTTCATCCACATGCTACCGAGGCTCCTGTTTGAAGAAACAAGACATATTGGCAATTTAACAATTTATTAATTTCACAAACTTCAATCATCCAATCCACCAAACACCAAACGAGTCAATGGCAGAATAAGCTGGCATTGGCAGAGAAGATTTGGCAATTTTTTCATGGGCGCAAACTACATACTCAGCGCTGCTGCTCATCCCACAAATGGATGTTCCTTACAAATGGGGCACCATTTGAAAGGGAACTAAACAGGCTTTTCAACAGTATAAGATTTATTGCCAAAAAGCATTGTTACCACAGAGAAATAATCTACCAAACACAAATTTGGGTATAGTGCGTATACGTGCGTATCATGTAGACTACACCACTGCATTGCAGCTTGTTTCGCCAGTGCAGACTGCAGGGGTCTTGCTTAATACTGGACCATTGTCAAAGATTGTTGTTGTTGTTCCCATCAGTCACTTACACAAAAAACAGGAAAATATAGCCTGGGTAAACCCTGACGAACTTCCGGCAAATTTGAGATTTGCTCTGGAAGTCAGTCTGGCGAAGAGCCCATTCAAACCCATTTCCAATGTCCCCAAAATCAAGGCACCAATCACAACCGTTGAGGCGGGCTTTACTCGACGATGAGCAGCTTTTTGTTTATATTAATCATGACGGCTACCGAATCGCAGCGTCACCCAGATCGTTGGTCTGATTGGTGGAAAGACTATCCAATCCGGAGCGGCGTCCGTTGGTGACGCCCCTTTGGAAATTATCTCCCCAGCATGAAATAGACCCACTCTCAGTTACAACTGAGAAGGATCTGGTGTCAACCAGGCTAAGGAAAATAGGGTCCAAAGTTACCATTTAACTGCATCCAGATTTATAAATTGAGGCCAGGTACAGCATGAGATCATGTTACATTTGAACCCCACCTTGATAGTCCCCCCCTAAACAAAATCAACCTTTCACGGGGAACCCCCTTTTATTTATGTTAAAGATGCAGTAGGTAAGTCTTATAAAACTAACTTTCTGTCATATTTGCTGAAACTGACCCTATGTTCCAGTAGAACTACATGAATTATGTAAAAAAAAAAGACAGCTCCTCTGGCACCTCTTCCACCGGTCCCGGTCGATTTTCTCCAATCAGGGCCACAGGGGTGGTCCATCTGCCTGTCAATCACTGCTCAGGCACACGCATATATAGCGTTCTCCCCTCCCCCCTCCCCGCGCACGAGCTGCAGAAAAGTTTTCCAAAACTCCGTGAATAATGGAGTGGCTTTTCAGAGGTGGCGTGAGCTGCTGGATTTTAAAGATCTGAAGAACGATGCAGATGTAGCCACATTTCTTCTCGACAGGTAACATAATTACCATGAATGATTTATCTTTCACTTGGTTATTAGTAGTCAAAAGTCCACAAAGCTACTTTGGTGAGGATGATAGTAACGTTAGCACAGTGGTCGGTCTGATATGATGCTGAAATGGCTAACGCTAGCCTGCTAGTTAGCATCGTTTTACTGTTGGTGAGTAAAGTTAACTTTGTGTTAGTGTTTTAGTTATTGAAAATGTTGTCTGTCTGACATGCCGGCAGTTCTGTCAAACTCCGTTGTGTGGGAGGGGCTTAGGAGACGGTCTGGGCTGCAGCAGAAAGGGGGGAGGGACTGAGAAGTTGTCGATGTTCAAATTTGTTGGCAAAGTCCTGGCTCTTCACAATCTTACCTACAGCAGCTTTAAGCGCAAACTATTTTAACTGCATGCATGGCTGCCACCCCTGACAGATTTATAAACGAGTGAATCCACCCTTGAAGGAATCATGTTGCTGTGCGAAGATGAGCTCTCATTGTATCCTTGTTTAATTTAGCTTTTTTTTTTTCGTCAGCAATGTCAAATAATAAAAAAACCCACTCCTTTCTTAAAGGAGAGATATACCCTGGAGGTGAAGTTAAAGACATCCTTCACCTCACACTAGGGGTGTGACGAGACGAGACACGAGATTGGGTTCACAAGAACGAGATGAGAATTTAACACTATTTTAAAGAAAACCTCAATTAAGAAATATGACTGGAAAAATTGCCTTTACTCAGAGAACCAAGGTTACAGAGAGAGAGAGAGAGAGAGATATTCACTGGGCTTTACCGGCAGCTTTGTACAATTGCAACTGCGCTACCGCTCTGAACAAGTGAACTCTGAGTCAACTTTGACGAACGGAGAGGGGATCTTCTCTGCTAATGTAGAGGTTCAAGCCAGACCCCTCTTCAAAACCATACGTATTATAAGACCAACCAGAGGCCTGTACTACGAATCAAGATCAACATGCCCTGGATTGATTTCAGTTCCCCGGCTTCACCGCGGTCCCACATAACCTGTGTCACGACGGTGGTTAACAACTAGTTCAATCAACCCAGGGTTTCCCAATCCAGCGGGTCACGCAGTCACATAAAAGAGGCGGTGTTTGCACAGCACGACCAATCACAAACATCTACCAGAGCCGCATATTTTACACAAGAAGAGCAAACTATAATTCTACATAAATATGAGGAACACAGACACAGTTTAGCAGGCAAAAGGCAATACAATCGCTGCTTCCTGAAACTGGTGGAAAGCTGGCAAAAAACAGTCGACACTATAGATGCGTAAATCGCAACGCTTATCAATATCACTTCCTCATCAGTCAGGCTCAAGATCTGACTATAGTTACACTTGTGTTTCCATAAACGTAACCTAAAGTCGTTGCTTTAGCCTATTATTTCAGTTGCAACCCTGGCAGTGGGAAGCCATCTTGAGAGCAAATAAAAAATATAAAAACATAAATTCAAACCGATGTGTGCATTGTGCGCAGATGGCTCAAGAAGCTGATAGCCTATATGTAATTCCCTCCCATTATAATCTATGTATTTCATAAAAAATACCCATCAGGGAATGTTAACGGGGTTGTCAGTCTCTAAATGTTTGAACTTTTATGAGCGCGTCTCTCTCTCTCTCTCTCTCTCTCTCTCTCTCTCTCTCTCGCTCCCTTCCTCCCTGCCTCTCTTTCTGCGCACCGAGCTCTGCCTGATCTAATATAAGAACGGTGACGCCGTTATCAATCGAGTATTGATTGGTCAGTAGGCGGTGCTTTTACACCGGTTGATCTCTAATCTCCAACTTAAAGTGATGGTTCGGAGTAATTCACCCTAGGGTCCTTTGCACCATGACCTCGAGCCAAACACCCCCCCAGAAGCTTTTTTCACCTGGGTCGAACATTGGGAGAGTTAGCTAGAGTAGCGTTATCAGCTGAATAGCTTAGCGCAGGGGCTAATGGACCCACGTTTGTATCTTGTAAGTTACCCCACTAATAATGCCCGAAATGATACCAAACGTCTACACTAGTACAAATAGGTTATGCTCTCATAAAACGATGGATTGGAAAGTTTGTAAGTACACCAGAAGTTTATGAACACTTGCCTGCTCTCTTCAGCTCTCTGTTGCTGCTGCTGCTACCTGCAGTTAGACGAGTGCTTAGGGCCGTCTACAAATTACAACACCGAAAAGAGTTACAACAAAAATATTTATTAATTCAATGATTAAATAAGGTAATGTCTCCAAACTTACCTCAATTATTACTTGTCTCCTGCTAGTTATACTACAGCACTTACTTAAAAAAAAAGTTAAATTAATAAATATTTTTGTTGCATCTCTTTTCGGTTGTTATAATTTGTAGTACGGCCCCTACCTCGTCTCACAGCAGCAACAACAACAGCAGAGAGCAGAAGCCAACAGGCAAGTGTTATTTACATAAACTTCTGGTGTACCAAACTTTCCAATCCATCGTTTTATGAAGCATAACTATTTAACACTACTTGTAGCGCGTTGGTATCATTTCGGGCATTATTAGTGGGGTCATTTACGAGATACAAACGTGGGTCCATTAGCCCCGCGCTAAGCTACTCAGCGGCTAACGCTATTCTAGCTAACTCTCCCAATGTTCGACCCAGGTGAAAAAAGCTTCTGGGGGGGTGTTTGGCTCGAGGTCATGGTGCAAAGGACCCTAGGGTGAATTACTCCGAACCATCACTTCAAGCATAAGTTAGTGTTCAGCATAAGTAACCACGGCGATTGAACCCGGTAACAACTGATCAACCGTCATGGTACCCAAAACCCTGGGTTGAACCTGAAGTTAGCTCGTTAACGCCATGTCTTGCTTCGTAGTACAGGCCTCTGGTCAGACTCCGTCTACTGGCTGCTGCTCTGCACTTGGGACAAATATCGCTAGACAATGTTTACCTCGACGAGAAGTCTCGTCACATTTTAATCTCGCGAGATCTCAACACACCTCTACCTCACACATGAAATAATGGCTGAAAGGGCACTGCCCAGTTAAAAGAGATGCACCGTGTTGGTTCCCATTTAACTGGGGATGCCAAATAGGGGTGGTACGGTTCATGAAAAAACATCTGAACAGCTTGTCTCGATTCGGAGCGTGTGCGTCGCACGGTTCGTCAGTACACTGTTAATGGTCACTAACCACTTACTGCCGTAGTGCCCCCATTCAACTCCTATGTTAAAACACTTACCGGAAATTATGAGCAGGATGAGCGTAACGAACACAACACATGGCAGCTGATTGGACGAACGCGTCACGTGGGTCTTGCTGCTCCCGAATTTCAAAACCTATCCTAATGGCGTCTCATTCTGAATACAAGCTCGTATTTTACGAAAATAGTTCACTGAAACGTGTTTCTGAAAACCTTTTAGTTTAAAATATTTCCGTCAGATTTTGAGAGGCGGAGAGCCGAGCCAACCGCTCCCCAAGTGGAGTGTGGAGTGCTGCAGGTCATGTCACGTGTAGAAATGGCAAGTGGGAGAGAAAAGGAAGGCTGCCCGGAGTTGGAGGATGCGCCAGCATCGTATATAGTCTGGTGTGTGGGAACATTTTTGGATTTCATGTTAACCTATGATGACAGTGGAAGTAAAACCATGAAGTATATTTCTGGAGTGTTAAAGATTAAAAGAAAAAATAACAAGAACCATACAGAACCGAAAACAGTGACCCTAAAACCGTGATACGAACCGAACCGTGGGTTTTGTGAACCGAACCAAATAATATGGTTTTGATAATAAAAAGATTAAAAAAAAAAATACTAGTGGTACTAACAGTGGTGTGATTTATTACATGTTAACACCCTTTTGAACCTTTTTTTTTTATTGGTGAATTGTGATCCCATTGTTTGTGTGGATTGCACACATTCGGCTTTGAGATCATAGTGTAATTCAACATGCCCTCATACACATGGTATGCTGTGTATGAGCTGTGTGCTTTTCTTTCCCCATGTTGTTTTATGGTGACTGAGGACAACTATTGGCCGATTTGATAAGAGACACACCTTCTGTCGAGCAGAGGTCCGTCTGTGGTGGGGGCTAAAGTGAACAAATGTAATTGCAAAATCTTGGTACATTCATCAATCCCAAACTAAGGACACACTCACCCCAAAACCAATGCAATAAAACCTGTGCCAACACTTTAATATATTCCTCATACAGTTTGTGTGTGATTTAACTACAATTTGATATCTGCTTAACATCAACTTTCTATAATTCAAGTTTTTAAAACAACGCATCCTGGCCAAATCAACATTTTGTCAGGTGAAAATAAAAGTTTTGCCAGGATATTTTCTAAGTTATATATTCAAAAAAACTCATTTTGACCACAGACGTGCAAACTGTGGAAAGATTATCCTGTCTTTTCATTGTTCTTAAAGCTCCCCCCCCCCTCCTCAATAGCATTTAAAGCTACAGACCCAGAAATGGCACATCCTAAGGAAAGCTCATTGTGGGACTGGCTCTAGTGGCTGTAATTCTGCACCAAGGCTGCATTTCGGGAAAGAGACTTCAGATACAGTATTAGGGGACCACTAAGGTCTATATAAAAGAGACTTCAGATACAGTATTAGGGGACCACTAAGGTCTATATAAAAGACTTCAGATACAGTATTAGGGGACCACTAAGGTCTATATAAAAGAGACTTCAGACACAGTATTAGGGGACCACTAAGGTCTATATAAAAGAGACTTCAGATACAGTATTATGGGACCACTAAGGTCTATATAAAAGAGACTTCAGATACAGTATTAGGGGACCACTAAGGTCTATATAAAAGAGACTTCAGATACAGTATTAGGGGACCACTAAGGTCTATATAAGAGCATCCAAAAAGCAGCATGTCATTACACAGGAGAGAAAACAATTTAGATCGGATTATTTTTTGTTATCATCTGCTTCTGTAATAAAGCATACAGGGGAGTGAGTGTTTCAAACTCAAAGGAGGGGGTCTTGTAACACTTTAACCCGACCCACAAATCCTTGCAGGATGAATCCCACCCTCTCAAAAGTGTACATTTTTACATTTTCTTACTATTCAGTGCTTATGGTGAGTCCAACAATTGTCCTTCCTTCACCGTTCTGCTGCAAACGTTGGGGAAGTTTGAACCCAACTAGCAGGCCGTCAAGCAACAGGCAGTGGCAGTGGGTGGCATTCACTAAACTGGGCCAGAGCTGGAGGTGAAATAAGTCACAGGTGGTGTTAAAGAGGTGTTAAAGAGATGGCAGCCAGAAGGGAGACAGAAAGATGCATGTGCTGTGGTACTTCACAGCCAAGAGGGAGGAGAGCTAGAGCTGATGGACAGGGAGAGTTTCTACCCAAGGCCGTTCACAGAGTGATTATACTTAACATCAAAATCTGTATCCTACAAATTACACTAGATGAAATGTTTGCAGTGTCGTTTCATTAAGGTTTCGGCACAATATTTTGGGTATCGGCACAAAAACTCTATGGTTGATTCTCACCGCTCTCTACCTTGGAAATCCAGAGTTCTCGCAAAAGCACAATTGGAATTTGCTCAGTGAGTCACTCTGGCATTCAGTAATGATGCTCATTAACTATGCCCTGGTAGCCGAGCTGCACCAATCACATCGGTGTATCTGATGTAGGCGGGCCAGAGGCGAGCTAAACAGATGACGACAGTGCTGCAACGTCAAAGTCATTAGTAAACATTGCAAGATGGCTACGGATGAACACCGGTTTTTTGAAACTGCTTTGGCCGCTACAATGAACGAGTTAGACTTGGCTTTTTATCTAAAAGAGGAACAGAAGACGGCGCACCAATCGTTCCTTTGCAAGAAGGACGTTGTTGTTGTTTTGCCGACCGGATACAGCAAGAGTTTAATCTAACAGTTGGCTCCTCTGGTAGCTAAGAGTTTAATCTACCAGTTAGCTCCGCTAGTAGCTAAGAATTTAATCTAACAGTTAGCTCCGCTAGTAGCTAAGAGTTTAATCTACCAGTTAGCTCCTCTGGTAGCTAAGAGTTTAATCTACCAGTTAGCTCCGCTGGTAGCTAAGAGTTTAATCTACCAGTTAGCTCCGCTAGTAGCTAAGAGTTTAATCTACCAGTTAGTTCCGCTAGTAGCTAAGAGTTTAATCTACCAGTTAGCTCTGCCGGTAGCTAAGAGTTTAATCTACCAGTTAGCTCCGCCGGTAGCTAAGAGTTTAATTTACCAGTTGGCTCCGCCGGTAGCTAAGAGTTTAATCTACCAGTTAGTTCCGCTAGTAGCTAAGAGTTTAATCTACCAGTTAGCTCTGCCGGTAACTAAGAGTTTAATTTACCAGTTGGCTCCGCCGGTAGCTAAGAGTTTAATCTACCAGTTAGTTCCGCTAGTAGCTAAGAGTTTAATCTACCAGTTAGCTCTGCCGGTAACTAAGAGTTTAATTTACCAGTTGGCTCCGCCGGTAGCTAAGAGTTTAATTTACCAGTTGGCTCCGCCGGTAGCTAAGAGTTTAATCTACCAGTTAGCTCCGCTGGTAGCTAAGCATATGGGGCTCTGGATAAGTCACCCTGTGTATTGTTGTGATTGGTCGTAGTGTTATCCAATTGTGTGCAGTGAGATTTTCAAATGCATGCTTGGTGCCGCCCCTCGAGTTGGGCCATTTTCATTACTCATTGCCAGACCCTTAATCTTTCAGATTAAGTTGCAAGGGTGGGTTTTCCAGTGTGGTATTAGTACGTTTACCTAAGTAAAGGATCTGAATACATCTTCCACCGCTGGCTTCTGGTTGTATGAAATAGCAGTAAAAAGTCTTCCAAGGCTCTCTAGGCCAGGTGAGCAGCTAGAGTATGTAATGGTGTGATGAACAAATGCTACAAACATCATGACACACTTTGATCTGTGGAAGGTGTACTGCATAATACTACTGTGAATGCGGCAAAAAGCAAACACACGCAGAATCAGTTTAGAAAAAAAGTACAAAGGGGTAAATGGTTAAATGAAATTGTTCCAGTAAAAAAAAAGGTAAAAGTAAAGGAGGAGGAGAGGGGACACAGGGAGACAAAGAAACATAAATGAGCCAGTCTGGGTAATGGGTAACAACTGATTAGCATGTAGCCATCCCATCACCTGTTCAATATGATGAAGAAGACATGAGAAAAGAGAGAATAGCAGCTTGCATATGAGTCAGCTGCTTGCAATATTGAGGAGTACAAAGTAGGGCTCGGTATCGTTCAAAAATCTTCGTTACCAGTACTGATAACAATACCGTGGCTTTGATGCCAGTTCCTGAGCGGTACTTTTTTCCGATACTGATTTTATAAAAACATTTTAACAGACATAAATTACAACATTACACATTTACGTCACAAATCTTTTTATTTATGTTCAGCTCTTACTACGTGAGCCCCGTCTGTGTAACGTGGAGTGTTTCCTGCGTGTCTCTGTGACGTGGAGCGTTAAATAGCCAATCACAGACATTATTAGATCTTGGTAGAAGCACGCTGCACGCTTATTGGCTCTCTGACGCTGATGAGATTTACTCCTTAGGTATTGAAAATTGGATGTTGAATGACGAGGCATTTTTCGATACTCGAGGCTTTAGAGGCAATTCGGTCAGTGCCTAAAAACTATAGAATTCGGTACCCAGTGCGAGTACAGAAAGCCAACTTTCCAGAAAACCCGACTCACTGCAAACTGTGACCACCACGAACAAAGGGTCCAAGACTAATAGCGGATAGGAAATGCCATTTATAAACCTAAAAACGTGCATGTCTGTCTTTGTGCAGCCTCTTTGACTCCGTCTGACTTACAAATAAAGCTACTGTCCCATGCTTTCTTATTCCAAATCTGCCACTCGTGTGGTCAGTGTCAACGGGGACCCATCAGGCTTTTAGAACACACGGCCGTGTAAATACACACTGATGTGTTTTCAGGCCTGCTGATGCTGCTGACGCTGATCCCCACTAAATCATTTCAATGCATGCGATGGGCGTACTACTGCAGCCTCACTCGCGGCAAATAAATGTATTTTTAGCTCGCGGTTTCTCTAGCCTGTACTCATGACCATCTTCTTGATAAAAAGACATGAAATATGATGTGTCCCTAATGCGAACCATACTCTCTGAGCGGGCAGAGAGTATGGTTCTCTACCCAAGCCCCCCACCCCCCCGCCTCTCCCCGAGCCTCCTGCACGCTCTATTCTTCTGTTATTAAGAGTAAAAAACATCTCCCGTTTCAGAATCAGCAGGCTCATCTGTTGGTGCCTCTAAACATGGCTCTCCAGTGAACTTCCTTGAGTGAAGCTGTAGGTTCAATCATCAGGCCACAGAGTATTTATTAAGCCACATCTGGGATTGTCGTCACGGGGCTGAAGCACACAGGCGAAAGGCAACGGCAAGGGGATGTGATCGAGTGGTGTAGAGAGTGCACAAGGGACTAGAGAGGAGCTGGGAGACAAAATGGAAGGCAAAGATAAATTCAGAAGATCCTGTTTTTGTGTCCGGGCACCTTGTTAGTCGGGAGTTAAGAATAACTTACCATAACTTATTCCTTATTTTCATTCCTGCTTTATATTATTTTGCCTTCCACACGTTGTCTTCACAAAATTGTGTCTCATTTGGAACGTTATTTCTCAACGGGCCTTTCCTTTCAACAAAAATGAAAGCTCAGGGTGGCTTTTGCTACGCTATCAACACACGACAAAGACAACAGATTCTGCTTTTCTAGACATCTGGTTATAACATACAACATTGAGGCCAGTGTTCAAGTCACAGCCGTGACCAACACGGCACCAAAACACTCGAGGAGCAACAGTGTTCGCAGCTGCAGAGGTCAGAAATTCAAGCCACCAAACACAGACAATGAAATCTATCCTTGGAATCTGTTTTCGCTGTATGAATATGTCTCCTTTTCTCTCTCTCTCTCTCTCTCTCTCTCTCTCTCTCTCTCTCTCTCTCTCTCTCTCTCTCTCTCTCTCTATCCATCTATCCTTTTGTGTGTGTTGCCTGGAACCACATGAAAGGTGGACAGAAGAAGTTCAGCTTCCTGTGCTGGGTGAGGTCCAAGAACCCACAGAGCATATGAAAGGAACTGCAGAGGAAAAGACAAAGTGAACTACAGAGGTCGGGACACATTAATTCCTAGACAAAGCCAGAGGTTTGGGGACGATGCTTTTAAACCGAAGGATCAGTACAGAAGACTCTTTGAAAAGTAGCCTGAAAAGCATAGCCTTCAGACAAAACGGTGAAATGAACTGAACAACAAAGTGAAAATATGCTACTCTGAAGCAGAGATTCTGATCTACTATGTAGTGGTTCTGTGGTTCTGGCTTTTTTTTTTTTTTTCTTCTTTTTAAACATGCAAGACTAATGATTCAAAAAATACTCACACATGAGTACTTTTTCCATTGGCTTGTGTTTGCACTACAGGGATCTAGCAGGCCCTTTCATCTTTGCATGTGTCCAGCAGCAATGTTTTTGGTTGCCCCCCCGATTTGCGTTGATGTGGTTGGGTGCAGTGGAGTGTTAATGCCAGCCTCTTGTGTAAGGTCAACCAGGCTATGTTAGAACAGTGTTGGAAGTCTGTAATGGTGGTCCGCTCGCATGTGACCAGGACACATTCTTTATGTTTCATGACTCGCTAAACCTATAGAAACTGTTGGAAAGGGGAGCCTGTATGGAATAGAAGCATTGTAAGCCTAGTTCTATGAGCACAGGCCGAGCCCTCCTACATGCTGCTCCTTAAATCGCTGACTTTGAATAAGGTCATGGTGCCCATACATACTGATTGGCCGAGCAACTTCACAAACGTGTTCTCCTCTGCAGAGGAGAGTGGTCAGGCCTATGTTTTTGCTTATTTGTTTATTCCGTACAAAAACCAAACTCTAAAAATGAACATTTGTTGTTCTTTGTGCTGCTCTATTTCTTGGCTGGGCACTGTAACTTCCTGTATATTTTCGGAATGTGTCGCAAAAAAAAGACAAAATCTGCGCCTTTTCATCAACTGGAGCAGATAAACTAGCTTCAGCGTAGTTTGGTCAGAAGTTGGCGCTATAGGCTACGCATAGCAAAACCGTGTAGAAGAAGTAGAGGTTGCTAACCGGAACAAGTCGCATTTGCAATCTAAACCATATATGAGAGAATAATGGAGAGAGGAGGAATTTGGTTCAATTGAGCAAGTTTAAAGCGCTCATATTATGCTCATTTTCAGGTTCATAATTGTATTTTAAGGTATATAAGTTTACATGGTTTAATTTTCAAAAAACACCATATTTTTGTTGTACTGCACAGCTCTCTCTCACTGCTGCAGCTCCTCTTTTCACTTGGTCTCTGTTTTAGCTACAGAGTGAGACCTCTTTTCTTCTTCTTCTTCTTCTGTACTATCTTTGATTGCACTCGCACATGCACAGTAGCTCAGATGTAGATCATGTCAGCTAGCTAGCTCCATAGACAGTAAAAGAGGCTGTTTCTCCAACTTCGGTCAGTTACAAGGCAGGATTAGCTGGGAGACTTCTAAACGAGGGCGCACATGTAAGTAGTGGTAAGTAGTAGAGGTTCTGGCGGTTAGCCAGCTCGTTTCGGCTAGTGACGTAGAAAGCCGTGCAGATTTTGAACAGCTCACCCGGAGACTGAAGGCAGGACACATTCAGAAACCGCACTCAAAACAGCATGGATGGATTTTTTTCAAAGTTTGTATGCATGTGGAAGCACCAGAGACACAAAATAACACCCCAAATCCCAGAAAAAGTGATTATTATTATTATTTATTTATTTTCATAATATGGGCACTTTAAACAGTTCTTTCATGTCAGCTGGTATTGGTCATGTTTCATGCTGTCTGGAGACAAAGACGCGTTGTGGGAATATCTGGGAAGACGCCGACAGTGGGAACAGCTGCGTAATTGAGAAAGTTTTATCGAATTTTGGAGTTTTCATTCAGCTTTTCTAATGCAATACTTCAAAATGTGCATAAAATTAGGTGAATGGAAACCGCTACTGTGAGGTTGCCAGACAAGCAGTGACGACTCCAGAAAGTTGCGGCTCCGAGCCAAGGAATAGTCCAGCACATAATCCTCCCATGATACAACCTGTCAATTTTAACATTGTTGTGCGGATTTAAGAAATTAGATGTGTTTGTTAGTGAGCTGTAGAGGTGCTGGCAGGTGGACTTTCTTACCTTTGGACAAAGTCAGGCTAGTTGTTTTCCCCGTTTCCAGTCTTGGAATAAGCTAACTGGCTCCTGGCTAAAGCTTCATATTCATCATACAGACATGCAAGTGGTATAAATCTTCTCCTCTAACAGCAAGTAAGCTAATATGCATATTACCCAAAATATAACTAGTCCTTGTTCCTAAATCTTACTGCCATAGTTGAGGCATTTACAATTTAGCCTTTTGTACACTACTGTCCAATGAGGCCAACGAATCCTCATCCTCAATTTTTTGCATTTAAAGCTTTACTAAATAAACAAAGCAGGCTACTTGAACACTATAGGTAAACAAGAAGGGCACTCGGAGAGCGCAGACCTATAGCCATGTCCTATCTTTTAACGTTAACAAAAATAAGAAACAATTTGTGTATCCGCCCTGTGATTCGGATTCACAACTAAATGTAATGGGTTCTTTTTTATTTAACCTTTATTTATCCAGGTAAGTCAATTGAGAACAACTTCTCATTTGCAACGACGACCTGTCACATTCACACAGTTCCACATTCATACCTGGAAGCTGCCTAGTACAACCACAGCCTGATCTGCTGGCCACTGAGCAGCTCCACTGGAGCGGTTGGGGTTAAGGGCCTGGCCTTCCTGTCAGTCTGGGGATTGAACCGACGACCTCCCGGTCACAAGCTCGCTTCTCTAACCTTTAGGCCACCACTGCCCCATGCTAAAACCCTTCCACCAAGTTTCATGAAATACAGGTTAGTAGTTTTTCTGTAATCCTGCTGACAAACAGTCAAACAAACCAACAAACTGAACCGAAAACACAACCTCCTTGGCGTAGATAATGATGAGTTATCACGCAATCAGTTTTGGCAGTATTTTGCATAGCAGACGGCTACAGTCTCTAGGATGACCTGAAAGTACTACCTAGCTTACACAAAATCAATCTGAAAACTCTTCTAGCCAGTTTTAATGAACCACATAAAGAACAGTTGGAAGGCAATGGCGAATCCAATGCTTACAGGTATATCAGCCAATAATACAACAATAAGGTTGTGAAATACTTGAAGTTTTCTTTGAGTGTGTGTGGAAAACCTTGACGTGTGTGAAAGCAGCTGCTTTCTATCCAGCGGTAGAATGGTGACTGTTGTATGTGTAGCTGTCTGAATGAAAAGCAGATAATAGTAACAGTAGCAGCTACCCAAGTATGAATGGCAGTTTGAGAACAAAGGCTTTGGAATCTATTTCCAAAACCTTGCTGTCTCCTCATAAATAACTATGTTGGAAGCTCTTCTAAATACTCATTTCCTTTTTTCCAGTAATCATGTAGTTGCTGGATTTTTTCAAAATGTGGACATTTTGTTGCAAAGTAAAACTCTTTAATCAAAACAAATATGCTCTGAAGAAAGGTTTTTGAATGTTCAAATTTCATGTTGCCATGGGACATTGTCCCGTTTCAGACTTGTTATGTAAACACAAAAGAAATTGGAAATGGATTTTCAAATTAGTAACGCATCAATTTACAACAGTTTGCTGTAGCTTTTTCTTATTGTATTCACAAAGTGATTTATGCCCCAAAAAAAACATTGTATGGCCATGAGATAGGATCGAGTCAAAATGAAAATGACCATAATTACATTTGTGCATGGCAGATTTTGTTCCAGTGTGGTCATGGAGTGGTCAGACAAACACAACAATGAAGCCATTGCAAACAGACGTAATAGACTGCTAAGAGAATAAGGTACTGACCTTTCTAAAGGGAAATACTACTTAATCTTACAAATATTTTTCTATACCCAATGACACAGAAAAATGTGATTGATATATTGGACTGTGACTTACTCTACTTCAAAGCTACAACACAGAAAACGTGGGATGTTATCGGCATGTCAAATCTGGAGTGACTTTATGCAAAACAAATTGGAAAGGACAGGAAACTATTGTGGAAATTAGGGTACATTTTCCATTCCAGGAGTTGTAATAATGGAAAATAAAGCCTGTTTGGGAAAAAAAAGAGAGAGAGAGAGAATCTGCAGGTTAACCAAATAAGTCTCCTAGTAATCGTTTTAATGTTTGTCTTCATGCAGCTCTGAGTAATTACTATTGTTTCTAGCACTGAGAAATGTTCTTCCAATGTTGATTGGACTTCACCTGGCTATAATTCCTCTTTAGATGCAGCTAGCTAGAAAACATAACCCAGTGTCACATTTGGTATTAAATTTCTTTGACATGTCTATATTTTTGGAAAAAGCTTCTATTGTAAACTGGCCAACTGAACACCGGCACCGCCCTAACACACACGTTTAGTGGTTGTGTACTCACTTTCTTGCGTTGTTTTGTTACAGACGAAACCGTCACTCTTCGTTGGCTATCACAGCCATTTATTCTGGTAAACAGCAGAATAGTGTCTCACAATCACATTCGTCACTATAAAGAGCTCCAGTTAGCATGAAACAGGCTACTGCAGACTGGTTAACTGTATTACACATGATATTAACATGTACCTGTCTAACTGTACCTGGTAAATAGCAGAATAGTGTCTCACAATCCCATTCGTCACTATAAAGCGCTCCAGTTAGCTAAAATGAAAACAGAAATTATTCAGTTTACTGTTGCCACGGTTGGATCATAAAAGTTAGGTTATCAAGCTAGGCTAACCAGACTAGCAAGCTAGCACAACGTGGTGAGCTATTTCATTGAAGCTAAAACAAAAGAAACAAAACAAAACTGGCCTCTAATATAAAATTAGAGACCTCCCATGTGGATATAGTACATGTATACTAACATATTATGACAATGAACACATTCGAACTACAACAGTGAAGCTCAGTATACGCGACTTACCATGAAACGGGCTACTGCAGACTGGTGATAAGTGTGTAAGAATTTACCCTAAAGTCTGCAGAATAGCACCAATAGATGGCGCTCATGTTGCAGAAAAAGCCTGTCTCATATGGAAACTACTGGCCAAATGAAAAATTACCTTTTAATGGCAAGTGGAATTATTAACTCTGCTACACACACACATGCAAGCATGGGTCAATGAATACAACTTCTGGTTCATGAAGCTTCATTTGGACATCAATACTTGCAAGTGTTTGGGTAGGGCTGGTGTAAAAAATGTTCAAACCACGTTTATATTTAGCAAAAGACGGGACCGGTATAGCAAATGCTACTACTTGGTGTTGCAGTCAGTTGTCACCAGGTGTCGACTCAGCAGCCGCTACAGAGGGGAACATAATGAGACTGAGGGCGTCCTTGCTCCTCCCAGCGAGGATTGGACTTGGAATTTAAATTCCCATCCAGTGGTCTCTATCCAGTAGTTCAGAGATATTTCCAACTGGATCCAAGTGGTGGATGCTGCTAGCATGGCTAAAAACAACTTCTACCTTTTTGTATGTGAATGGGCTTTATGTGATAGTATGATAAATAAGGACAAAAAAATGACTTCCTTCCTTACTTAACCTATACATTATTGCTGAGTAGTAAGATGTTCCACAACTCTAAAGCCCACATAGAGCACTTGGTTCTAACCAGGAAGTGACAAGTTCCCCTCTGTTATTCAGAGGGGAACGCTTCTCAGCGCTTTGCTTTTCCAGCAGCAGGGTTAGCGGCAAAGGAGGAGGGATATCAAGGGATGAATGGTCAAAGGAGAAACAGCCACAAGTGAGCTGATTAGATGAGGAGCTGCAGGCAACACACTCTTGCTGAAAACCTCCAATATAATGTAAACATTGCCTTTTTATTTGTGTATATGTCACAAGATCTTATCGTGGTTCCACAAGGCACGGCTCAGCCTGGGCATCCCAAACATTGATGTATGATAAGAACAGTGTTGGAGGCTAGCCCCATTCATTTCTATGAAAGTTGCACAGTGGCGCATTAAGCTAGAAGTTCAACTGCCACGTATAAGATTACCCAGATGATCGGTGCTGCTTCCGCGCACGTAGAGCAGGCGCACTAGAGACCTCCGCTGGCCTAGCAGGCCACTCCAGGTTTAGTGCCCTTTTAACTTGAACGGGGATTAAATGGTTTAATCGTGTGGCTCTTCTAGACTTGACAAATGTTATCGGACCAAATGGATCAAATTCTGATAGTAAAATGAGTCATTTCGCGGAGGGGCTGTGACGCTCAAAAAATTTATCCACTGATTTACAGACGTCTCTTTCGCCATGTACATTTTAAGGGAAAAAGTCTTTTTGGGCCCTGTGGGCCATGGCATCACACGGACGTTGTAATTCCACTGTTTTGCCGCTATGTCAAATTGCCTTCAAAACCTGGCACACTTTCTGGGGGCCTGCTCCCAACTGTATGAGGAAGATACCCTCAATGGAATGGATGAATTACTCTCTTAGACATTACGATATAGGTTTGATTTTCAAGCACGTTCACCCCGACTGTCACATGTAGAGTCTGGCCATAACTGAATGATGGACTATACTTTTGCTTCTCCTTGTGACACTTTGATGAGGCCTTTCAAAACTAGGTCAAGAGTTTTACTTCATCATGTACATGCAAGAGCACGTCTAGCATTTCTAGGACAGAAAAACGTTTCATGTGTTCATTTCAACAAGTGTAATACGTGTTTTGGCAAGCAGAGATACTTTCAACAATCATGTCACTGACACAAAACAAAGTCTTTAAACCATAAAGGCTCTGTATGGGGCTTTCATGCTGGCCTTCCATCAGCCTTACACTAACACTGGAGATTGCTAGTATGCTGGTACCGTCATGCAACATTACTATCTAAATATACTCAGACAAATTTACAAAAGCCTTATCTACTAGAATGTCTTCTAGCACTGATTACAGTGCAGTTTGTCTCTATAGAAATGTTGCAGACGCTGAACGTTGTTCAGGTGTTGCTTTAGTCGTGTATAGTTAAGTTTACCTGACATACAGTACAGGCCAAAAGTTTGGACACACCTTCTCATTCAGTGCATTTCCTTTATTCTCACTGAAGGCATCAAAACTATGAATGAACACATATGGAATTATGTACTTAACAAAAAAGTGTGAAATAACTGAAAACATGTCTTATATTTTAGATTCCTCAAAGTAGCCACCCTTTGCTTTTTTTGATAACTCTGCAAACCCTTGGTGTTCTCTCAATGAGCTTCATGAGGTAGTCACCTGAAATGGTTTTCACTTCACAGGTTTGGCTTGTTAGGGTTAATTAGTGGAATTTTGTCCCTTATTAATAAAAAAGCAAAGGGTGGCTACTTTGAAGAATCTAAAATATAAGACATGTTTTCATTTATTTCACACTTTATTGTTAAGTACATAATTCCATATGTGTTCATTCATAGTTTTGATGCCTTCAGTGAGAATCTACAATGTAAATAGTCATGAAAATAAAAAGGAAACGCATTGAATGAGGTGTGTCCAAACTTTTGGCCTGTACTGTATGTGGATGTACACTAAGGCTGCACAACTTCCCGAAATGCTGCGATAGGCTATATCGCGAAAGAGATTTATTTTAGTTAATTATTATTTTATTTTTTTTAACATTTTATTTTTGGGGCTTTTTCTCTTTATTAGACAGTGGATAGAAAGGGGAGAGAGATGGGGAATGACACGCAGCACCCTGCGCCGCTGCAGGACTCAGCCAACATGGGGCGAACGCTCTTAATGGGTGAGCTAGAGGCCACCCCGTAAAATAAAATTGTTTTAAATTCAACGAGCAATTTCTTGTATTTTTAGCAGAATACTGGAAGCAGCAGAAAGGCAGAACTGATTGCACTTAAATATTTGTTTATTTATCGCAAGTAATATTGTTACCGCCACATTCAACATCGTTATCGCATGTGGAATATTTTCCTCATATTGTGCAGCACTATTGCACCCGTAAAAAAAGTACCACATGGGAACGTTCACTGTATTGTTCCCAGAATCACTAGCCAGGGCGGTCGGTATTATTGCCCCTCCACTTCAACAGGCTTTAAGGTGACGCCAAGAAAGGGCCAAAGACGGTTAGTGTAACTTTAGAGCTGGTGAAAGGAAGTTGGCCCGAAAGGATGGTCCTCTGCAGGAGTCACAGTCCAAATCTAAGGATGGTCCAGTGCTCGGCTTAACAAGCTGGGGCCTGCCAACAGACAATGTGTGGGTTTGAGGAAGAGATGGTCTCTCAGACCCCATTTCAAGGTCTAGATTAATTGGATAATCTCGAAGTGTGTATCAGTGAATGACTCCAATAACGTCAGTGCAGATCTCCAATACTGTCCATTTTGTTACTCCAATTTGTCATTCTTGCACAAATCCCAAAGCCATGTGGCCATTATGACCCACTTTATTTACTGCATGTGTGCACTGCACCTCAACCTAAAGTAATGTTTCAGAATGATCTCAGATCTCTGAATTGCGACAGCTATTAAAAAGTAGTAAAAAGTAGTGGCATGAGCAAGGACCTCCTTATCATAAAATTGAAGTAGACAGTCCCCAGTTTTTAATAACTTTGGGGCAAACGTTAACATTAATGGAAGGCAATTGAAATGGGGCCTGCTTAAGCCCCCTTTGGTGTATTTGGCAGAAAAAGAGAAAGTAGTTTAGTTCTTGGCTGAAGCTGTGATGGGGGTGTTAACCTTTTGGCACAGAAATCCATAATGAAAAGTTGATTAGATTATAAAATTGTTGGTCTGTGTAAAACGCTGAGACACACCAAGAGTTCTTTGCTAAGCTTCTAATGAGTTTAATTACCTAAAGATTTGCGGTCTTCACACAGATGAATTTGCGTGGTTCTAGAAACATAGCAAGCGTCGTTTAAATGCTAATGCTTACAATGTTTCACTGAATCGCCCATTCCCCGATTTGACATGTCAAATTGGAAGAAGCAGTGAAAGGAATCTGAGCATATGCTGCGTTTGAGATAGATTTATTGATCTTACTGTGTGTACTCTAGTGTTTTACAAGAGGTGATCTCTGCTTTGTTAGCCAGATCTCAGGGTGATCTGGCTCAAATCTCAGCTAGATATAAATGCAATCCGTACGGCACTCCTGCAAAAGCTTCAAGCAGTATTAGCAGCTATCAAAAAAAAAATATATAAAAAAAAAATACCAGGTGTAAAAGCAAAAACCAATGGATTGGATGTCATTATCCAGATAATGTATCTAAATATCACTTCACATGTTAATACCAGGTAGTATTCAAGATTAGGGATGCTCCTCTGCTACAGCTGTGCCATCAGTCATAAAGTGGACCAAATATTTGTGAATATGGCAAATTTTACAGTTAGTGATTTATTCATTTTTGCTCACAGTCAACATTAAGTCAGTCAAGTGAATTACAGGGTTTAACAGTGGAATATGCTTCAATTGTTGATGAATTTAAGCCAACAAAGGGTCAGTGCAGTAGTGACTGCAACGATGAAATGCCATGAAAGTAAATGAAATAACTGCTGTTTTTACCAATTCAACATCAGAGCATGTTAGAGTTAGAGTAGAAGAGGTTCAGATGAGCAGGGAAGAGAGTCAAGTCATTTTTGAGCATGCATACACACTCCAATAAGCGGCTTTAATGTATCTTCATATATGTTGTGTTGTTTTTGTGCAGCCTGTGCTAAATGGCAGATTAATTCCCACGCACAGAGTTCAGATCTGTTCTGCTACATTCATTTTAATAAACTAATAACATATCCTCCAGACACTTTGACCGCAGTTCAGCTCACAGGGACACAGCAGACAGCAGTGATGCTGAATCTTCACAAAACTGAATTCGCCATATCCCTGTGCTTTGTGGTAGACCCCACTGATGTCATCCAGTTGTCTATGGCTTCTAGCATCAGAGCCATATGACGCTCCCATGTCTCCCCATGCGGGTCTGGTTGTGACCTGCGTATATATAAACCAGTGATTTGTGGTCACATGGACACTTTTGTAAACATTCCAGCTTTAGTGCAACTGCTGCTTTCCATTTTAAGGTATCTTGTCTGTTTGGGTATGCCAACTAAAAATGCAGCATTCTTAAGTGACTACCTTGCAGCTTCCTTTAAAGGCAAATGTCAAAGGTTTGGGGGTTGGGGGGGGTATGGTAACCCTTTTTCTCACAGGACGTAATTATATGAAACTTCTACAATATAGTTTAGGAATAGGCTGTGTGTGTTAGTTGTATGTTACTTCTCGTTTGAACAAGCTTGGTTTTATAAAAAATGAGACTGGTAATATCTACTGTACATCTTGTCAATATGGACACATGGGACCATCAGGGACTGCCCATTGTTCCCATGCCTCATAATTCCAAAGCCCTAAAAGTCAGAAAAATGTCCCATTGGACTGAAAGCCCATTTGTCCAACTGACCGTTTTTCTGGAAAACAAACGTGCATTGCTCCGAAGGGCCATTTCTCCGAAAATACGCTACACACTCTCCCAAACGGGAGCACATGACTAATTAGGTTACATGCTGCCAGTCCGACATGCCACTATTCCGACATGTTGCTATTCCCTAACCCTAACCCCTAACCCTAATGGAAACAAAAATTGTCGGAGTGCCGCCACTCCGACAATTAGACATCAATGTCGGATTGGGGGTATGTCTATGAAGGTAAATATGGTGCAAAACGTGAGAGCTTGTAGAATACAATGTGAGAACTTGCAGAACAAAAAAATTTAACTTGTATGTTAAAATTTGCACTTGTAAAATAGTTAATATCTGTGCAATTTGGTAATGGTAAAATATGCACTTGTAAAATAAAATGACTTGTAAGAACTTGTTTTCAGTATAGGAAAAATTTGCACTTGTAAAAATTATTCACATTTGAAGTCACAAAAGAAAAAACATGAGAAAGCATTGTCTCCGAACTTGTAAATTGAAATTTGCACTTGTAGAAAAAATAATCACAAATGTGTAGATTGATATTTGCATGAAACAATTACAGCCGCAAACTTGTAATGCAACATTTACTCATGTACTTTTTTTTTACTCAGGTTGATTTTCCATCACAACCACAACTCAGTGACAACCCCGAATCTAATTCAACATCAGATATCGTGCCGCTCTCTCGCATCACAAAGAGGCGACTCGCGCCTCGACTTTTGCAACACTTGTTGCGATACATTTGTGCGAAAACCAATTTGTACCTGTGGACTTAGGCTGTGGAGCTCTGATCCAACAGAACGGGAAAGCGCAGGGTTTCTATCGCCAGATGAGGGACAACTCTGTCCCGGCTTATTTAGCTATGTCGCATGGAAGCCTGGTTGAATAGCAGCGTAGTGTTAGCTAACTAACCAACCAGCCTGATTCTAAATAAATACCTTTTAATTATCTTAACACTTTTTAACAGTCAAAACGGAAACACTGGCGGTGAGCTCCAGGTCCTGCAGACGACCGTCACCAGCGGTATTATCGCGCGAGCAACATCGCTATTATTGCCAGAAAGCGCTGCCACGCCACCGCCGTCGCAGTGATCAGCGGGACAGCGCAGAGCCCCGCACCCGGTAGCATCGGCACATCCCCGGGCCATGACCACAGCTTGCTTTGCTGATGTTGTGCCTCACTGCCAATCATTGCACCCGGCGTGGGCAGCCAACAATAGCTTCTGCAGAATTACATCCACCTCGCGGGCAGCAGCAATTATTTTGCCGAATAATGCGTCATCTCTTAACCCTCGTTGCTGCCGAGATTTGCACCCAGGTAGCAAGGAAATGATAGTCTGATAAAACATTGATGTCTCTAAACGTTGTAAAATTATAATCATCATTGATGAACATGACAAAGGAATGTATATAGCCTACATTTTAATTAAACAGTAGCTACTTTGCCTTATAAAATCATTATTTCCCCTTATGGATGGAAGTCTTGGCAGGGATGCAGAACTTGGCACGTGTTACCCGCTGATGACGGTCCGTCTCGCGGCTGCAGGACCTGGAGCTCACCGCCAGTGTTTCAGTTTGACTGTTAAAGTGTTTAGATAAACAAAAGGTATTTATTTAGAAGCTGGTTAGTTAGCTAACGCTAGCTTGCTATTCCACCAACACTAGCGGTGAGCTGCTACCGGTGCGGGGCTCTCCGTTTTCCCGCTGGAGCTCGACTGCAGGTCGAGGTCGGCAGCGAAGCTTTCTGGCAATAATAGCGGGTGTTGTTCCGCTGGCCGATACCGCCGCCACTGGGACGTCTGCGCAGGACCTGGAGCTCACCGCCAGTGTTTCAGTTTGACTGTTAAAAGTGTTAAGATAATTAAAAGGTATTTATTTAGAATCAGGCGGTTGGTTGGTTAGTCCTAAGACTAGCTTGCTATTCAACCAGGCTTCCATGCGACATAGCTAAATAAGCCGGACAGAGTTGTCCCTCATCTGGCGATAGAAACCCTGCTTTCCCCGTTCTGTTGGATCAGAGCTCCACAGCCTAAGTCCACAGGTACAAATTAGTTTTGCACCAAATGTATCGCAACAAGTGTTGCAAAAGTCGAGGTTAGATTCGCCTCTTTGTGATGCGAGAGTGCATACAGTGACAGATTCGAGAGGTTGTAATCACTGAGTTGTGGTTGTGATGGAAAATCAACCTGAGTAAAAAAAAAAAGTACATGAGTAAATGTTGCATTACAAGTTTGCAGCTGTCATTGTGTTCATGCAAATATCAATCTACACATTTGTGAATATTTTTTCTACAAGTGCAAATTTCAATTTACAAGTTCAGATTTTTTTTACAAGCTCTCATGTTTTTTTTCTTTTTGTGACTTCAAATGTGAATAATTTTTACAAGTGCAAATTTTTATTTTACAAGTGCAAATTTTTATTTTACAAGTGCACATTTTTATTTTACAAGTGCAAATTTTTATTTTACAAGTGCACATTTTTATTTTACAAGTGCAAATTTTTATTTTACAAGTGCAAATTTTTATTTTACAAGTGCAAATTTTAACATACAAGTTAAATTTTTTTGTTCTGCAAGTTCTCACATTGTATTCTACAAGCTCTCACGTTTTGCACCATATTTACCTTCATATATGTCGGAATGGATGGCGGAACCCGACTAATTATTATGAGATTGGTTACGGTTAAGAATATCAGGATAAGCCAATCAGAGGTAGGGTTTGGGCGGGTCATGCTTTCGCTTTAGTAGGAAGATCCGATGACCCAATTGTGCATAATAATTGTGCTTCTGTTTGGGAGAGTGTCAACAAAGAAATGGCCCTTCGGGGCAATGCACGTTTGTTTTCAGGATAATTGGCTGTCGGACTAATGGCCTTTGAGTCCAATGGGACACGTTTCTGACTATCGGGGCTTCCGAATTATGAGCCGTCGCAACAATGGCATGGCACTGGACCAACAGACCTCTTGATTTATCCTGGTGCACTTCACGCCCCACACTATAACGTCTCTTTCTAAACCTAAAAGAAAGGTTGACCTGGAGCACAGGACCTTTCAAAAGAGGTGGAATTTAATTTGACTGCTTCCTCTCTTACTGTATCTGCAAGGAGAGAGTTGCCATCATCCAAGAATACAATATCAAGTAACTTAATGCTACTAAACAGGAGGATCGCTATGCTAGTACGAGTGGGATGGGTGGGAAAAATAAAGAATTTCTAGATTTTATCTTCTAATGCTACTAGTGTCGATTTTGATTTCACTCAGTCGCTTGCCCTTGGAAAACCAGGGTCTGTAGGCGATTTGCCATTAAACCGTTTGAACCTGGATGAACTGACAGGTTCATCCATTTTAACTAAACTCAGTGGCAAAATCAACCACAGGGGAGGTCGATACAAATACTAACTACATGCTGTTCAAAAACATATTGTTTCTTTTGGGAGTAAACGATATTTATTGTACATTGTTTCTGGGTCTATTTTCATTTCTATGCAGACAAACCTGTCACATTCAAGAGCAAAAACATACGCAAAGACACAGGCACCCTAACTGTGAAATTAAAACAAATGGCTCATTTACAAAGTAGTAGAAGGTACGCTTTCACCATCTCTGATGCAAAGTAGCCAAGTGAATTAAAATGGAGTTGGCATGGCCGTTGCCTTCTTACGAGAAAGTCAACAAACTCGAGAGCTCTGGTTTAAATCTCAGCGCTGGCAGGGCACACGGTCCACCTCCTCTCCTCCTCCTCCTCCTCCTCCTCCTCCCAGACTGCATGTTCGCTGCTCGCCTCATGAAGTTTGGTCATGGCGCTTGTTTTCTTTAGTGCTCCAAACCTCCAATGGTACTGGCACAGTGCACTCGCTGTGCCCCTGTGCTGCTGTTACCCCCCTCCCCCCCTCTCCTCCCCTCCCTGTCCTCTTCTTACTCGATCTGTTTCGCCAGATGTCTTTCTTCGTTAAGAGCGAATGCCCTCAGAAACAGTCTCCCACCTCCTGTGAAACCCTCCCTGCACGTTAGCATATGGTGCTTGTGTCTGTCAACTGTCCCTCTGCCAATCTACAATGTGGCTGGCTGTGCAGTGGTGAGCTGTGAGGCGGACCACGCCTGTGTAGCCTGATTTACACTCCTTTCTTCCTGGGCAGCCACTAGACAGCAGCCAGCTCCTGGAGGGACCAACGGCGGCTTCAGCTAAGGGGCCAAGCCCGGGGCCCCATTTGGTTTTGGTTTCCTTTCGCCTGCCACTGTGCCACACCTAGCATGAGTTGGGCTAAATGAGACCAGTGTGTAGATTCAAAGATTGGGGCTTAAACTGAAACCAATAAAAGGCGAGGCTGTACAAACTGCTCCACAGCCACTCGCAGGTCATATGTCTGTCTGTCTGTCAATTTATTCATGTTGTACCCGACCCGCCCTGTCTCTAACTCGTTTATGCATCAATTCTTTGTGCACGCTATCGCACTGAGGCATTGAGAGTCAGGGGCCATGGTCTAGGGCGGACAAAGGCATTCATTCCTTTCTCCCATTTTACTTCTCCACTATAGGCAGAAACATGTGCACTGTGAACATTCCTTCCAGTGTACCTTCACTCTTCCATCCCTGTTCCCTGAGAGGGGAGAGATCTGTCTGTGGACTTTGTCCAAGTGTTGTCTGAGTTCTGTTCCGAGTACAAATGACCCTGCTTGTCTGCATTTGTATTTTTGATATTTCTGCTAGATTACAAGAGCTAGTCATGACGACAAGCCATGTTGACAAGAGCAGAGTTCAAGTGTAGTGGCCTTCTGGAGAGGGCAAAAGTCTGGGTCAACTTGTAAGTTTGCATGTTTCTGAAGTCTAATGCTTGCACTCAAACAGAAGACACTTAGGATATAAGTAATCTGTAATCTGTATCTGTAATAGGTCACATACACACACAGTTAGAGCTGGGCAATATATCGATATTATATCAATATCGTGATATGAGACTTGATATAGTCTTAGATTTTGGATATCGTAATATGGCATAACTGGTGTCTTTTCCTGGTTATAAAGGCTGCGTTACAGTAAAGTGATGTCATTTTCTGAACTTACCAGACTGTTGTAACTGTTCTATTATTTGCCTTTACCCACTTACCAAAATCTCATTGTGTAAATATTTTGTGAAAGCACCAATAGTCAACACTACAATATTGTTGCGGTTTCGATAGAGGTATTTGGTCAAAAGTATCGTGATATTTGATTTTCTCCATATCGCCCGGCCCTGCAACACAGTACAATTTCTCAAAGCCCACTGTAACATCTTGTTACAACAACTTGTTTCAACACATTGCTTGTTTTATCTGACCAACAGTCCAAAACCCAAATATATTCAATTTCCAATGTTATAAAATGGAAAAGCAGTAAATCCTCACAATGGAGAAGCTGAAACCAGCAAGTATTTGGTCTTTTTGCAGCTGATTAATCAATTCCTTAAAATTGTTGCTGATTTTCTGCCATTCCACTGTTCAGTGAATTGACTACTTCTTTCCAGCTTTCCGCCACTACTTCTGGCGCCCTTTTGATGTCAGCTACACCTGTAATGTTTCCTGACATTATCTTCCACCATTGCAACTCTTATCACAGTGACAAAATCTGGCCACAGACAGACACCTGGCAAAGTACTGAAAAACCAACATTGTGGTAGTTCCTGCTACAGTAGGTGTCTCCAGGACCACATTTGTCCGCCGCACACACACACACACACACACACACACACACACACACACACACACACACACACACACACACACACACACACACACACACACACACACACACACACACACACACACACCGATTTACAAGGTGAAAACAATATGCTGACTGCACATATGGGGTTTTTATAAAAAAGGGCTACAGGTCGTACATTCACATCCAACGAAGCATGTAACGCACATTTAAAACTGAAACTAGAGATTATAACCTTATTTTACTGGAGCACTTTTCACGCCTAATTCAGATAAAGCAAGCATATGTCTCCTGCAATCTCTTTAAATTATGTTAATTAGAAACCTGAAAGACCTGTTAAAGGTTAAAAGATACATCCTACCATTCTAATTGCAACAGCTGGAGACAGCACAAGTCCTATTATGCCTGCCCTCTGGCATAGTAGAGTTTCAAGAGGGGTGAGTTTCATAATGTATTCCTAGAACTGCTTGATGTTTTTTTAAACCCTACGGCTGAAACTCCCACACCCAGTAATAATCCCTTCCATCTCTCTCATTTATCATGTTGATTCTATTTGCTGATTGATCTTAGCAACCAGTACACCGCTGCTGAAGTACAGATTGTTCTCTGAATGGTTTGATAGTTTTACTGCTATCTTTTTTTTAATAATAAAAATAAAAAATAATTTTTTTTGGGGTAAAATGTACACGTCTGCTGACTTGGTGATCGGCTATCAACTTCAATTGAAAACAGATCACTTTATCACTCTAAAAGTGCAGAACTAAAAACACAGTAGACCAGTCAGACTGTAACTAGGCCTATGTGATGTTTCTTTCAACTGAGACTGTTGAAAGAAACAGACTGAATGCATTACTCCCATGTAAAACTTGTTGCATGTTCATATTGACAGTAAATCCCTGTGAGCAAAAACTGCCCTGAACCCTCCACTTCGAACAGTTTTTTGCTGCTCTATTTCTTCATATGGTCATCTGCTCCAGGCACGTTACTACAGTGTTAACATGACATACACTGCTACATGTAGCTACATGCTAACGCTAGGGAACCCTGTAATCTTGGTTGCAGAAGTTATTCATTTCTCCCCAATTTCGGATCACATTCCTGCTGGAACGTGTCCGGTCATGTAGTTATTGATTTAGAAACATTTATTGGTGATTTTTCACGGTAGAAAGTGATGCTGTATAATCCGTTAGCCTACTATCAGTTCTACTGCTACACGTAGCTACATGCTAACGTCAGGGAAAGCTGTAACGTAGACACTTTTGAGGCAGTAAGGACAGCAAAAGTCCCATAAGATATCAATGCGTTTAAAGATGAGCCTGAGTGGTTTACCTGTCTCTGGGGGCAGGTCATACACACATACTAAAGTTTGATTGACACATTTTGGGCAAATAATTCTGAAGAAATCTTGAAAAAGCTGTCAGTAGAGACGGTGTCTGGTAGCCTGGGTAAACCGTGACGAACTTCTGGCAAATTTGAGATTTGCTCTGCAAGTCAGTCTGGTCAAGAGCCCATTCGAGCCCATTTCCAATTTTTCCAAATCGAGGCACCAATCAAAACCGTTGAGGCGGGCTTTACACGACGACGATAGCGCAGCGACTGCGAGCAGCTTTTTTGTTTACATTCAACATGACTGCCACCGAACCCGTTGATGCCGCTGTCGCTGCTACATCACCCGGATCTTTGGTCTGATTGGTTGAAGGACTATCCAATTGCGCCCCAGAGGCATTTGAGCGGCGTCCGTTGGTGACGCCCCTTTGGAAATGGGCTGTGGATGAAGCTTGCCCAGACCCACTCTCAGTTACAACTGAGAAGGGTCTGGTGTCAACCAGGCTAGGTGTCTCACGGTAGGGATGCACCGAAATGAAAATTCTTGGCCAAAACCGAAAAAGAGTAAACCAAGACCGAAAACCGAAACACCAAAAGAAATGATGATATTAGTACCATTGCATTTATGGCTATGACTGTGTACTAACTTTACTAAAATCAAGGCATTGCAATATAATTATAATTAATATTAAAGTTTAATTAAAAAAATATCTAGCAGAAATATGGCTACAATCTGATAGTCACATACAGTATATAGTAGCCTAAGAACAGAATAGCTTACCTATTATTATTATTATTATTATTATTATTATTATTATTATTTGAGGCACTTTCTTGCAGGATTTCCCTGAACATATCAGACAACGAGGGTGCATGCCCTTCATCTGGTGCAGAGAGACGAGTCTTTTTTTCTGCGCTCTGATCTCCTCCTGCGCTGGGCGCTGCTCCGTCTCCGTCTCCACGCGGGTTCTCCACATCCATCGCGGCCTGGATCATTTCTCGTGCGCCCTGCTTTATTTCCGCATCCAAGTAATGGTCTTTATAATGCGGATCAAGTACAGTCGCGATGAAGTGCAGAGGATCTGAATAGATCTCACTGAAACGTGTGCTGACAGACTCTAATAGGTACTTTTCATTGTTTTCACTCCGTGGTCCGTCTCAACCTCTTTGCTTAGGAGACGCTTTGCAGGTGGAACGGATCGGGTACTGACACACGTGCAGGTCGCGGTTTCTGTTTCTGTCATCACAACATTTCGGCCGTATTGTTTCGGTGATAAAAATTTTCGGTGGCCGAATATTCGGTGCATCCCTAGCTCACGGTATTCCGGAATACAAAATACAAGTATGAAACGGGAAGTAAGCATGATAGGTCCACAAAGCCAATATCAATTTGTGAACTATTGTATTTTTATTTGTATGCCTTTAGCAGTTAAGGCTTGGTCTGTCTTTCAGACGTCTTCAACAGGATGGTGGTCAAACTGCGTAGTACAACAGTAGTACAAACGGAAAAGTACAGTTAGAGAGAGCTCTGCATGGATATTTATATTTGACAAGAAATTCAACTGCTTTCCGCAGTTGAGGATAGCAAACTGTAATTTATCTTTTAAAGAAACCGAGAGGAGGCCGGGGAGTGCGAGAAGAGGGAGAGCGTGTGTCTGCTCCGCTGTGAACCTCAAGTAAGACTAAGTGGTGTAGTGACATGATTGCTTTCAGTGGAGTTGAGTTAATCTGTAGTCTGACAGCTCCTGTCATCTCCTGATTGTCATGACAACAGCACATCTGATACAGAGCGCTCTGCTGCTCTGAATTGGCTGCATTGTGCGCGTTTGCTCGCATGAATGTTATTTTGGGGGGTATTAACCTAACCTTCAAGTTTGGTGGTCACCTTGGAAAAACAAAGTCTCTGGTTGGAAAACAGGGGATTCTTGTTGGTAAGATTTGACAAGTAATGTTCTCCTTGCCCCTTTGATCCTGTGTGTCGGATCAGCGTAGACTAATTTTTTTTAATCTCTAAAATACAATAAAAGTCTTTTTGGCAGATGATCTATGGATACATTGCACGTGTTTTAATATGGTTTATTGCTTCAAGAGATGGACTTCAAATACAGTTAACTGAGTGCTTAACCATTAAAGAGTAACTTAACACTAAAGCCACTTTTTTTTGAGTTGGTAAATTATGTGTACAGTCACTCTATAAAATCATGAACTGCTCCTGGTCCCATTCTATATGTTCATTACAACATAGTTATCTCGCTCTGTTTTTTTTTTTTTTTTTGAGTCAGCAAACGGCAGTGCTATAAAAAGCTCTTGCTCAGTGACCCTTTGTGAAGCCAAAGCCTTGGCAGCCTGCCCAACACACAAAACATAGAAGGGAAAGTACTTGTCCTAAGGAGGAAAGCACAACACAGAAGGTATGTTGTGCTTGAGTGCCATGCCACTGGAACAGAGGAGTTTGATTCTAAAAATACCTGCCTCCCACCGCACTGGCACTCCCAGCACGCAAGAGCCATTGCACTGGAAGACCTAACGGCTTGATGGCAATTGCTGCAAAATTGCTCTTATTTTCTCTAAGTCTTCATAATTTCCAGTCAACTTGTAATTCATCAGTTTGTGTGTGTTTGCATCAAGTGAGCCGGCAGAGGAAATGGGTAGCGCCCTGCTGCTATTTAAAGCCTCAACTATTCCAGGTAGGCCCTGAAACTTGCCTGACTCGACCATGCCAAACATTTACCATAAGTCTCTGCCTGACACCTGTGACCAAGTCATGCGAAAGCAATTAGTGAAAACCAAACACAGACGTTTCATGTATAAGTGAGGCCACCCAAACCCATCAGTTATACAGGACTAAGCACTAAAACCATTACAAGACGATTAAAATTCACTCAGAGTAAATGCAGTTTTTTTTTTTTTTTTTACTTACATTAGTGAGCGGTGTAGGAGTAGATATCAAAAAGCCCTGCATGTGTGTGCTCAGTGTAAACAGACCAAGTGGCTCTAACAGTCATCAAGTGTGGCTGAGGCTCTGGTGGATACAGGTCGGCTATGTAACGCAATATATACCATAATTGTCACAGCTCACATGCTCCTTGTGTATGACAGTGGTTTGACCCCATCCAGGTGGTTTGCATTTGGACGATAATCTATTCATAGTCCAGTTAAATACGAGCCAGGTGTTCTCAAAAAGCCCGGGCAAAGCTGGCCCCGCTCTATGGTGTCACGAGCAGCATACGTAGAACACACAAGCAAGACATGTGCAGCCACACTAGCTTGCATGGTCAACTGAGCTAAGCTACCAACAAAATTGAGAAACTCTGAATTGAAAAAGAACTGCATTGTAAGCAAATGCCAGAAATGACCAATATCAATGAAAACACAGTATTTCAGGAGCCTAAATGTGAATGAGATATAAAAGCACTAGGGCGGTATTCTTGCATTTTGGGAAATATTCGTATTCACTTTCTGCCAAAGTCCTTTCATATTTGTCCGTTAAATACAGTATTTGTGATTAAATAAGTGGCTTAAAGGAACAGTGTCAAATTGTGGGAAATATATTAAGTACCTGTCTGGCCGACGCCAGGGACACAGAGGCCGCGGAACACTGTGAAGCGCTGTGCAGCAGAACCATTTTAATTTCGGCGCCAATGTTATCCAATCTTTCTGGAAACACCGGTTGCGATTAGAGCGAAGTCCCTGCTCCTGCCCGCGCGCTGCAGTGATCGTTTCGGCGTCCCTTCTATTTCTTCTGCGAGCGAATCAAACACAGGAACAGCACAGTGCAGGCTGATACTTTCCAAAATAAAACACTCAGGTTTATGGTGATTTTGTGACCGGGGCAGAGAAATGCGTATCTGGTGTGAATAGCCAGGCGCGTGATCGGGCACAAGGCAACAAGGTCCACTTGGCAGCACCTCTGAAGCTTTCTAACATGTTACTGTATGTCGTTTGTTTAATCTGTCTGGAAAAAAAAAACGTAATGTAAAGATAAGAGTTGTCTGTGGCCTGTGTGCCGGACCATATCTTCCATGGGAGCAGCTGCCAGGCAGGAAGTCACTGCATCTGGCCAAGAAAACCCCATTGTCGTTTTTACACATCGGTTTTTGGAAACGAGATATATCTGCTTTAGAGATGATAGTAGGCAAATTGTGTTATCTTCGGACTAAGCTGGGCTAGTCGTTTCCCTATTACTGGCTTTTTTGCTAAGCTAAGTTAAGCTAACTGTCTTTTGGTTTAGCCTTATATTAACCATACAGACATGATACCTGTATCCATCTTTGCATCTTACTCTCCACATATGTGTATGTATTTCTCAAAATGTCAAATTATGCCTTTAAACCACCTATTATAAATTACAAATACTGTAGTGGCTCAGATATGTTTTCTTCTGGAATGTATGTATGTATTCAAAGCCATCTGTAAATGGACTTGATGATATAAATTGTCATCAACATACTATTACTACATATTAAGTAATAGAAGGTCTTTACAAAAAACACTCGCATCTAGAAGCTTTTTGCAGTATGTTTTTAATCAAGCTTGTTGTATATTGTTTATTCCATCTTGTCTTCATCTGTTCAAAAATACATTTATGACCTACGAGGTCATAACAAAACTGGCTTTGTATGTAGTTTCTGTGGTTCAGAGACATTCACATACTGAGATTTTTGTATGAAAGGTGGATTGCAAATCAAATTCATTATTATTCCAGGTAAAACTTGCCAAGTTCAAGCTTTAGCAGACATATTCTAAACAGACTTTGAGAACTGGCTACCTTTGATTCAAAGAAATAAAGGCAATGCCTTACTGACCACAGGTGCCATCCAGTTGGCTGTCCTCTGGTTACAATCATTCACAACTCTGTATGGCTGCCAACCCACAGGGCTCTGCCTACTTCCATTCTCCACTCCATCACTTTAAATCTGATCCTTTTGAGTCTTGATTTAAAACACGTATTGGTCAGTAGTCTGGGTTTTGGTCCACCACAGTCGAACACAATCCCTCTCCTGCTGGTGTTTTGCCCCAGTGGCAGACAGGAACAGCAAAAAAGAGACAAAATGTGAAAAAGACTTGTACGTTCAGTTCCTCAATAACAGGTCTTAGAGCTGGACTTACTGCACATGCAACATTCTCTTTGTTGTTTTCTTTTACAAACCACATGTCTGATCCCCATCTATGATGGCAAAAGCCATTCCATGTTTTTACAGTGCTGCTATTCTTTTTTTTTTTTTTTTTTTTTAGGTTATATATCTATTTGAAATTCTTGAGAATGTCCCGTACTGACAAACTATGTTAAGATGAAAGGCTGAGATTTGGAAAGCAGCAGAACTTTGGATTTTTGTCAGATTGACAGCTCCCAGTGTCTTTTTTTTTTATTTATTTTTTTATTGAAACATTGTGCACAGTAGCCATAAATGATGGACTTTAAAAAAAACTCAGCATTTAGATCAACCTACTACACTTTGACGACCAGACTGTGTATGCTTATTAATCTAAACTGTTTTGTTTTTTTAAATATTCATTCATCAGAACCATTTAATGATTCTGATAATTGAATATTAAAAATAATAAAATAAAAACGGACAAAACACCCTTCAACCATATTATGTTGGCGTTGTATAGTTTGTCCACAAGAGGGCGCTCTACAACGTCCCTGTTGGCAACACTCTTAGATTTTTTTGTTGTTATTGTGTTTTTGTTCAAAGGACTTTAAGTTTCATATCTTAAGTTTGTATTTTTATACATTTTATTTATCAGAACTTTAATATATTTTAATGTTCCTCTGATCTGTTGAGACAATAAAACAAACTATTATTTTTAAACTGCATTATCATATTATTTTAGTGAGGACTCATAAATAACTACCAATAACTAATGTTAAGGAAATCTGTTTTGTTACGCATTTCTGGATTATTATTTTTTTTAAATATACTTAAGCCGATATATCGGAATATCAGATTTTAAAATCATCAAATATTTGTATCGGTATCTGCCTTAAAAATCCTTTATAGGTCGGGCTCTATTCAAAAGAAGTACAATTTTGGAAGAACAGACATTGCTAACTCACTGAAAAAGCAGCCTGCACATTAAGTCTGTTTTCTGATATCAACTCTGGATAATGTCCGACGAATCATGTCCGGACATTGTCAGACGTTTTCCTTTTCTCACATGTAGCACACAACAGGATATTGCCTGTGTCGGACGTGTTCTCACTTACTGGAAATGGTCAGTTTGGTTTGGGCGCGTACAGGAGGCATGACACAGATTACACAACGGTCACGTAGCCAGTTTGTAAACTGGTCATTAACAACTGACTCTTTTGCCTTTCTTGAATTTGTGTGACGATTTTGGCGTCGGCCCTAACCGTAAAGTTTAGCTTCTGATGTTTGTTTTCTTCCGGTTTCGCACAAGCCACATGATAGAAACGTCAGAAACGCGCCCGCTCGCTTGCTTCTTTCCGGACAATTACCGGCCCTATTCACACATGGGCTCAATTGCGAATTACACAGGCTTTGCACCAGGGAGCTGGCAGGGTAAAGTCCATTTATTGTTCGGTTCAACTAATTCTAACATTTGCGTTCTCACATACAAGCTCCTCCCGGTAATCTCTAGATAGTTTCAGGGTTGGAGTGCATGCGTAAAGTGAAATTAGAGAAATAAACACCTGGATAACCTCAGATGCAAGCTGTGCACGCAAATTTGTTCAATGTCCCGGCTGTATGTAAAGCACACAGCAATGTACATTTTTTCAGCACTTGGAAATAAAGGTTAGTTTTTGTTCTTAAATACCATAGTGAGAGATATGTATGAGTCTCAAGTCCATGCATTATTTTGTGAGAGAGGGCAACATATTCAACGGTTGCTAAAATGCTAAGTGCAGTATATCTCATTCTGGAATGAAACCCTTCTTCCTGCAATACCAACCTAAAACCTATACAGAATAGGAAACTTTAATGTAAGTGCATTCCATACTGCCATGTGCCGTTTAATTTGCTGTTGAAATGTGTGAAATTGCATCTATCAACGCAGATATTCATCAGTTGATCGCACCACCCAAAATGTATTTTGGGTGGTGCGATCAGCAGATGAGGGAATGGTAAGAATTCTGTTCATTTAACAGTATTTTTCACCTCAAAGCATTCTCTGTCAGTGCCCCAGTCGGCTCTGATTTCCTTGGTTTGGCTGCACCAGGTTCAGCTCCGCTGCATTTAAGGCGTGTTGGTCCGACGACTGTGGCATCTCCTGAGGAATGTGATGAATGCTGTCTGTGCCATTCTGTATTCATTCTGACAGCACTATACTTGCATGATTTGCACTCCTCCCCCCAAATCTGCTCCACCCTGATGCTTGGGATTGAGGCTGATGTTTATACTTAGATGTTTTAAATGCTTGAAGTAGCAGGAGCGGAACATTACTATACAAAGTGTCATTTTAGACATGCAATGCATTTAACTTAGCAATTTGAGATTTCCTCCACTACATTTCTGAACAATAAAAAAGGTGATTAAATAACTCTAAACTAAAACAAACAAACAGAAAAATACATAGAAATGTAAGCTAGAAAAAACTTTAACTAAACTGGAGCACCCACCACAAGCCATACTGTCTGTAGATGAATGATGTGACCCTCTTTTCACATGAGAAGTCAACCATGCAACTGCTGTTACAGGTGCATCACATACACAAGTTTTCCGAGCCTAGCTATGTATATGGTTGACAAGAGCAACAGACATACAGTGCCTTGCGAAAGTATTCGGCCCCCTTGAACGTTTCGACCTTTTGCCACATTTCAGGCCTCAAACATAAAGATATAAAACTGTAATTTTTTGTGAAGAATCAACAACAAGTGGGTCCCAATTATGAAGTGGAACGAAATTCATTGGCTATTTCAAACTTTTTTAACAAATAAAAAACTGAAAAAGTGGGCGTGCAAAATTATTCAGCCCCTTTACTTTCAGTGCAGCAAACTCTCTCCAGAAGTTCAGTGAGGATCTCTGAATGATCCAATGTTGACCTAAATGACTAATGATGATAAATAGAATCCAGCTGTGTGTAATCAAGTCTCCGTATAAATGCACCTGCTCTGTGATAGTCTCAGAGGTCCGTTTAAAGCGCAGAGAGCATCATGAAGAACAAGGAACACACCAGGCAGGTCCGAGATACTGGTGTGGAGAAGTTTAAAGCCGGATTTGGATACAAAAAGATTTCCCAAGCTTTAAACATCCCAAGGAGCACTGTGCAAGCGATAATATTGAAATGGAAGGAGTATCAGACCACTACAAATCTAACGGACCCGGCCGTCCCTCTAAACTTTCAGCTCATACAATGAGAAGACTGATCAGAGATGCAGTCAAGAGGCCCATGATCACTCTGGATGAACTGCAGAGATCTACAGCTGAGGTGGGAGACTCTGTACATAAGACAACAATCAGTCGTATACTGCACAAATCTGGCCTTTATGGAAGAGTGGCAAGAAGAAAGCCATTTCTTAAAGATATCCATAAAAAAGTGTCGTTTAAAGTTTGCCAAAAGCCACCTGGGACACACACCAAACATGTGGAAGAAGGTGCTGTGGTCAGATGAAACCAAAATCGAACTTTTGGCAACAATGCAAAACGTTATGTTTGGCGTAAAAGCAACACAGCTCATCACCCCTGAACGCACCATCCCCACTGTCAAACATGGTGGTGGCAGCATCATGGTTTGGGCCTGCTTTTCTTCAGCAGGGACAGGGAAGATGGTTAAAATTGATGGGAAGATGGATGGAGCCAAATACAGGACCATTCTGGAAGAAAACCTGATGGAGTCTGCAAAAGACCTGAGACTGGGACGGAGATTTGTCTTCCAACAAGACAATGATCCAAAACATAAAGCAAAATCTACAATGGAATGGTTCACAAATAAACATATCCAGGTGTTAGAATGGCCAAGTCAAAGTCCAGACCTGAATCCAATCGAGAATCTGTGGAAAGAACTGAAAACTGCTGTTCACAAACGCTCTCCATCCAACCTCACTGAGCTCGAGCTGTTTTGCAAGGAGGAATGGGCAAAAATGTCAGTCTCTCGATGTGCAAAACTGATAGAGACATACCCCAAGCGACTTACAGCTGTAATCGCAGCAAAAGGTGGCGCTACAAAGTATTAACTTAAGGGGGCTGAATAATTTTGCACTACACCAAAAATTCAGTTTTTTATTTGTTTAAAAGGTTTGAAATATCCAATGAATTTCGTTCCACTTCATGATTGTGTCCCACTTGTTGTTGATTCTTCACAAAAAATTACAGTTTTATATCTTTATGTTTGAGGCCTGAAATGTGGCAAAAGGTCGAAAAGTTCAAGGGGGCCGAATACTTTCGCAAGGCACTGTACATCATGATGTGAGTTCATGTTATCTCATGGAAAAATCTAGCTGTAATTCAAGCCTGAATGAATCTGCAACAGGACTGAAGGTGTTGGCATCTTTTGTGTCGTGAACTTTTTGTTTTTCATTCGGCTATTTCCATGTTTCTTTGACACAGTGTAAGATGCACTGAAAATGAACCGAGACCTGCAGCCAGACGCTGAACGAACCAAGGCTACGTTCAGACTGCAGGCAAATCCAATTTGTTTCTCAGCTCGTAGTCTCGCATTACCAGCTCTATCTCCACGGCGCTGTGGAGTGAGGTCCGGCTACACCACAGATGGTAGGAGAAAAAAACGCTCTGGGTTATTTGGATTTCTTTTAACCAATCACAATCGCCCATTCCGCACGCAGCAACGGCTGTTCTGCAAAGTAGTCTCGGGAGCCACGTGCCACATGTCAGACTTTATCCTGGAAATGTACTTCCGTTGATCCAGACTAGTTTGCAAGCGATCACATCGTATTTGTGTGTCCAGACATCACCTACCCATCTGCATGGGCTGCTGTGGTAACGACGTAGGCGTCCGTAACTATGTAGCTGTGGCTCTCCAACGTGAAAGCATGATAAATGGCGGGCCACCATTTCGCCCTCCTAACAGTTGTCAAGTCGTGTTGCAGACAATTTGTTTCTGTGTCTATCCACGACTAGCAGCAGGCATTCTGCTCAGCACTGGCGTCACTCTGGATTTAGTCTATATCCACGACGTTCCACTTCGGGATTGCTCCGGTGCCACCGGAAATTCCACCGGATGTCCCTCCTTTCGGCCGGATGTCCGTCACCTTCCTCTTTCTTTGTGTTGCCGTTCTAAACTGCGGTGGATTTGTGAGGACTATGGTTAACTGCTCCTCAGATCTCTGCAGGGTAAATCCAGACAGCTAGCTAGACTATCTGTCCAATCAGAGTTTTCTGTTGCACAACTAAAACAACTTTTGAACGTACACGTTCCACCAAAACAATTTCTAGGCTATTTTGCAGAGTCACCATGGCTCTTTATGGTGCTTAGCGTTCGCCCATGACAATTGTGATTGGTTTAAAGAAAAGCCAATAAACCAGAACACATGTTTTCTCCCATCCCAGAATGCTGTGTGGACTAGCCAGACCCTCCTTCGCAGCACTGTGGAGGAAGGTCTGGCAATGCCAGATTGCTCTGGATTTGACGTTGTTGTTGTGGGTCAAGTTGTGAGTGACGCAAATAGACACCTTGAAATCTGTTTGGAGCAGCCAGAGCCTCTGGACTGAGACGTTCCTTTCAAACCACCTCTAAATGTGGTTTGGATCCATTTTACAAAAAATTCCATGAGTTTTTATTTGCTGTCTAGCCTTTCTAAAATAAATCTGGATATGCCAAAAATAAATGAATAAATAAAAAACAAAAGGAATTTGGGCTGGCAGTCTAAACAAGACAGTTTAATCCATAAATCAATGTCAAAACCGGACATTGTAGGAAAGTGAGGCACATCTCTGCTTCTGTAAATGCATGGCCCTGTAGGTGTGATTGCTTAAATTGCCATAACTTTACACATAAACAAGCTATCATCAGCCATTTGTCTTTTCTTTGACATTGAATTTATAATCTATTTCATTTAGGTGCAATCCTGCGGGCAAAAAAAGTCCTAGGCCTACTAATCCCATTCTGAGGCTGCAGCGCCATCATTAACAGAATTATAATTCATAATCTTTTATTTCAAAGGGTACACATGGATGTATTGGGTTTACATCATTCACCTGCAATACTGTGGAACTCCTTTGTAATGGCTGTAACTGGTTTGTGTCCAGGGAACACTACAAAAACGTTTAAAACACGTTTCAGAGCGAGTCACACTCTTCTGATGGCGCTTTGCGTTTTTTGCCAGTGGCTTTACTAATATGCTCCGCATCACCAACATTGTAAAGAAAACTGCCATTTGCAACAACAACAAAAAAAACATAATGTGACACAAATAATCTGCTGGAATGTAGAGCATGTCCACGATGGGTGACGTTAGTGATATGAGGATGGATAAGGTTATGTAGACATAACTGTTAGACTGGGAAGAAAAACCATACCGCTCAAATAGGAAGTTATCTGGAAATTAAAATGTCCGGGTTCCAATATCATCTCCCGACGTATGTTTAACACCCTGCAGAGAGAGAGAGAGAGAGAGAGAGAGGAGAGATAGAGAGATACTTTATTCATCCCGAAGGAATTGTTTTCTCAGTTTCCCTCATCTCAGGGTTAACCAACTCAGAGTTTTCACTAAACCTGCTTTCTGAAACGGACCCCTGGTCTAAGACACTGCAAATTCCCCCTGCTGCGTCAGCGACGTTAAGAACATGAACTTGTGTTAAACAGTCACAGTTTTGAGAAACTTAATCCCTATGACTAAGCCGTGCCCTTTTAGTATTTCTGTTTGAGAATTCCAATCCAATAAATCTGCCCAAAAAAAAAAGCTATTGTAAGGAAATGAGTTGTGGAGGTGGCACACAATACAGTTAATAATGAGGTCTACTCTTGTTTCTGGACTCTGGTGCATGTTATGGATGACTTGGATTTATAATTAAAACCGGCGAGAGAGAGTAGTGTCAAAAGCAATATAAAGCTGCAGGGAGCTGTTTTGGGGGTTTGACATGCAAGCATAACACAAAAGCTAATTTATGACCTACATAATTAAGAAACCATGTCACCACTGGTTGTCACAAAATCGTGGTTATTAAGTTTGTGGAATGCACTTTAGAGTTCAACCACAATACTCTTGACTAGGTTGAAATGGGCAGTGCTTTTCCTTTTTTTAACCATTGCTGTAATTGTGCAAATTAGTCCACACTGGGTTTGAAATGTTCATGTCACCAAACTTAAGTAATCCTCCGGGAAGCAGTGCAAGTGTAAAAGTGGTGTGAAAGAATATGAAGCAGAAATCACAGAGGACAAAAAGAGGGCACTTTCCAGAGCTGCTAAATGAAAAATAAATTCCTTACATGATATAAATTTGTTGTAAACGTTAATCACGGCCTGCCTGCGGGCCACAACCACGAGCATAGTCGCAAGCTAGCAGAGCAAGGCCACAAAGAGACAGAAACACAGGCCGATGTATCGGACTCACGCTATTTAAAGACAAAGGTTGTTCTCTTTTCCTTCATGCAGGTGAATGGGTTAATATCTGTCGTAAAATTTCCCACCAAACTTCGTCCGTGATGCTAAATGTGCAGCTAAACAGCAAATCTACCATCCATCCCTGCTAGCTAAGAAGTCTTACAAAAGCATGGTAGCTGGTATAATTAGCAACACTGGAAAATGAGTTAGCTAGCTAACTTTCTCGGTTAATACATTTTAACGACATTTAAATTACATTTGCTAATGGGCTGTATTTTGTTCAGTTTAATGCCAGAACCCCGTTCTCCTTTTTTTTTTTTTTTTTCTTCCAGAATCCTAATGTCTCAACATTAAACACATAGTAGTAAACACCGGTTTACTATCTTTACTAAAAGGAGGCCAGCTTGCTTTTCTTTGATAAACTTGATGTGACAGGTAGCGTTGGGCATCATTTGAATTTTAACAATTCTGATTCCGACTCTTTTTAGCAACTCCGGCGCTTAACAATTCTTGATTACGATTCTTTGAAGGGAGGGGCGGTCAAAACAGGTCACATGCTTAATTAACAGAAAAAGTATTTATAAAAATACACAATTTATAGTCATGTTTTGAATTCACCACACATCAGATGATTTTTGTTCCCAAAAAGGTTGATTTCCTGTTGCCAGTAGGTGGCGCTTTGACTAGGAGTTAATAGTAGCATGTATATGTCCTCAGGTCTGGACTCTTATCATGCATGAGAAATTCTGAGCAGAATGGACAATGAACGTCCGAGTTATAACAACTTCCTGTTTCATGGCGAATGCGCTAAATAGGCTTTTGGTTGCCTGGAAAAAATGTTACTGCATTTCAGAGGGGTGCACAAGGCTTGTTGTCCCAGGGGCCTCTGCCTTTGTTTGGACCCACCCCAGAACCGACACTTTCCAGAGTAAAGGCTCCGTTTTATGGGCAAGACCAAGAAAAAAGGAAATATTTGCAACAGCAAAGGCATGGAAATATTTCAAGTAAAAGGCTCCATACGGTGTCATAATTCAGAAAATATGAGGATCCATTTGACATTCATTAAAAATGTGTTAATCATTTTAACGTGCAAGTAGTTCCAAACAAAAGGTCACTTTTTTTAATGCTTTTGGTTCCAGTGTAAGTAGCATAAAGACACTAATAAGACCATTCACCATTGATCTCAAAAATAAATAACGGTACATATCTATAACAGCTTTACATAATTTATCACATACATACGATATAGCCACACACTACATTATTTACTTGTTGCATACCATACTTTACATGTCACATACAACTCAGACAAGCCAATATATAGAACCTTCAGATGTGTGTTTGGAGGAATTGGGAGGCTGGCACCTGGCACAAACCTACAAGAACACAATGAGAACATTCACGCTCCATTCAGAAATGAGTAATGACTTGGAAATAGGAAACGATACCTGCAATTACAGTGTTTTTTCTTAAATAGAGCTTTATTATGATGTGTTGCAGCTTCCTTTACTCACACAGATTCTGACGAGAACAGTGACCAATATATTTCCGATTGTATAGTGTAATATCTAGCTCCCGGTGGAGTGTTTACAAAAGGCAGGAAATTACATGAGTGTGGAGTTTGTGTGGGTTCCCACGCTGACTGGGTGGCAGTGGCAACAGGAAAGATGGCCAATAGGAGCTCTGGAGCTGATGGGTTCATAGGCCTTCATAATCAATGTTTCCATCTTTATTCAAAGTTACTGTAGGTAAATTCCTAGTTTCAACAATTGCTAAACTTTAGTTTCATGTTCAAGTGAAAATGGCTGGCTCTGTTTTTAGCTGTTGCAAAATACAAGGTCTGGTTATGATTGGGTTTTGTCAGACTTACATGATTCACTTAGTTCTGTATTAAGTGAGAATCACCAGTGCATTTCATCATTATTATTATTATTCTTAAGAGAATTAGAGCTGCACTGCCCTTCCTATTTTTTTTCTTTATTGGGAAAATCATCACAATCTCATGTTGGGACCTCTTAAGGCAAACCGATGATTTAGAACAAAAAGGAGGTTTCCTCTGGACAACATGACAAATTAATGACGCGTCCGCCGTTGCTTTCATCTCCATTGGCAGTGCTGTGAATATTTCATCCACTTGGGCAAGCCCTTGGAATACACTGGCAGGCTAACTTATAGGACACTCTGCCTCTTTTTCAGTCAGTTCTGGTTGGCATCCACTACAGACAGCTTGGCCAGGGGCTTGAAAAGCCTGTCCAAAAGGCCCCTGCCATGTTTACTGTACTGCACAAGCCTCGGCACGGCACAACATGGGTGGCCCTGCTATGCAGTCGCCTTCAGTCTCAGTGAAAATGTGGCAGTATTATGGAAACACCGCACCCGTCTGGCTCAGCTTTTACCCGGCACATAACAAGTCGGTCCTTCTATCCCGCACATGAACTACATGGCTACTTCAGTGGAGGTTTGCTCATGTTATATACATTGCTGTTAATGTCTAAGCCAAGCAGAATAGAAGTGTTTTTGTTAACCCTTGTATTGTCTTCCCGTCGACCATTCAACTTTGTGTTGTTTTTTGTGTCAAAATTTAAAATGATCATCTTTTCTTTTTTCAATCATTGTCATTTTATTATTATTAACACAAGGGTTAAATTAGATAATAAAAAAATTGTTTTATTTCCAACTAAGGTGTCCGCCAATGACAACAAATAACATAAAAGCAGAAAACTGGAATTAAAATCAACCTTTAGTTTAAATACGGATGAATAAACAAAACTGTAGAATCTCTGCACTTTTATTAGGATTTCAAATCAAAATTTACTTTTTTGTTCACTAGCCAGATGGCTAGTGAATGTTATTGTAATTTTAACACTCAATAGACGAACTGGTGAGGGAAGCAAATCTACCAGCCACTTGGATATTTTAACAGCATTTCACTAGTGGATGGTGCTAATTTCGGACCATGACATCACGAATGGCAATTGTCTGTTGGTGACTTAAAGTCTAGAGTATCGTTATTTGAGACCGCAACTCATCAACCTCTTACGCAAAGGTCAGACACCCAAGAAGTGCCAATTCTTGTGTAACTGTTCCTCAATTAAAGATGCTTGCCCTTTAGTGGCCTTAACAGCACCTCAACAAAACAATGTATCCTATAGTCTTTTCTCGGTGTTCCGATCACCATGCATTTTGCATGTGTGCCCAAGGAAGTGTTTGCATTATAAATGTGACACGCTAGCCTACAATGACGCACAGCGTAACATATGGTCCGCCTCCAGTCTGAATAGCATTGCCTCATTCCACATGGACCTCAGTCAAAGCATTTCCGCATATCTGCATGTCCTTGTTGAACCCAGTGCACCACATAGGTTGGACTATTTTTTACATCAGGTAAAATTAAGGTAATTGACCTGATGCTATAAAAAAACAAATATTTCTTGTATCACTCTAGTTTTACTGGAACTCCAACATGTAGCAACACAGTGGTTTCCAAACTAGGGTCAAGAGCTAAGGTGGGATACCTCAGCAGGGTCTCAGGAAAAATGAATCATTTCATTCCACTGGTATTTAATTTCATTGTCACAACACTTGGCTTACAATCACAGAAAAACGCATTCAAATATACGTGCATATACACACACACACGGACCACTCACTCACAAGGACTGTTTCAGATTGCTAGTGTTCCCTGCACCATTAACTATCCACGGGCCAGGATGACTCACAGGCGTTTCATTTGTTTTAAGTGTCCACTACAGCAGCGGATCCAAAGCCTTGCAAAATGTGACCAACTGCTGAGCTGCTCCCTCATCCGCTCTGCCCTGTTTTTACAAGGGCTCCAAACTTTCACAGACTTTGCACCCATCCCTTGATGGGTCACGGGTCGGTGCAATTCAGCGCGTGCGCTCAGATGGTAGTCGTTCAATTTTCCTCTCCCTTTCATGTGCTTTTCCGTGTGGCACTTGCCGTTACTGCCGTTTTCCAAGATAACAACTGTCAAACAAGACTAATTATATTGGGAGGGGAGGGCGCGTTGGTGTCCACATGCCGGTAGGGTGAAAGAACGACTGATGTGATTAATGGTACGGTAATGGAAAAGTAAGTTCATCCAGCGCCAAAAATGTTTAATGAATTGGAACTGAACAAGAAAGGGAAAGTGAGGTGGGAACGCTCAGAGAAAAAGTGTGAAAACAAATGGAGGATGAAAGATGGGTTTTCAGAAGACAAAACAAAGAGAAAGTGGAATAGAGCAGTCATAATAGATGAGAAGGTTGTTGCTATAAAAGGGCAGAAGGGCTATGTTAACTGTGGCATATAAAAGATATGTTAAAGGAATACCTTAAAGTGGACATATTATGCTTTTCTGTATTATCTGTCGTCTACAATGTTATGTCAGATTTTCATGTTAAATGTGATCAAAATTTCAAATAATAATAAGGTAGGGCTGGGCGATATGGAGAAAATCAAATATCACAATATTTTTGACCAAATACTTCAATATGGATATTGCAAAGATATTGTAGGGTTGACAATTATTGCTTTCCCAAAATATTTACCCAATCAGGTTTGTAATAAATAATCATAAGTAATGTGGATGTAATAATGATGTGGGTAAAGGCAAATAATAGAACAGTTACAACAGTCTGGTACGTTCAGAAAATGACATCACTTTACTGTAATGCAGCCTTTAAAACCAGGAAAAGACACCACTTATTTCATATTGTAATATGACATACATATAATATACATATAATATGACATATTAATATTTAGATTTTGGATATTGTAATATCGTAATATGACCGTGTCATATTACGATATTACAATATCCAAAATCTAAGACATCTAGTAACATATCACGATATCGATATAAAATCGATATATTGTCCAGCCCTATAATAAGGTAAACATATTTTAGAAAAATTCCTGTGAGCTGAAACGTTGAGAGTTCCAATTGTTACAATATGTCATCTTGGCTGCCAGTGTTGTTAAATCCTCCCCAATTCTGGGTCACATTACTCCTGAAACATTTCTGGTTATTATGTAGTATTTGGTTTAAAAGCATTTATCTACGTTTTCTTTTTTTTTGACTGTAGAAAGTGCTGCTTCATTCTATTAGCGTCCACTGCTAACTATAGTAGCTACATGCCAACGGCAGTAAACAATGTCATCTTGGCTACCAATTTGTGACATGCTAAAACATGTCTGGTTAGCGTTTTGTTCAAAAGCCTTTATCTGCGATTTTTGATGGCCGCATGCTAACGTGAGGTAGCGGATATAATCTTGGCGGCCAATGTTGGTCATTTCTCTGCAATTTCATGTCACTTGACTGCTGGGATATGTCCGGTGGTGTAGTATTTGGTTTAGAAGCCTTTATTAGTGATTTTTCACGGTACAAGTCCTGCTATATATTCCGTTGCAGTAGCTCCAGATTAAACTAGTTAAAAAAAAAAAAAAAAGATTCCAGGAAACAATCTGGCCAATCAGAGCAGACTGGGCTTTGTCGGGAGGGGGGCTTAAAGAGACAGGCGCTCCTACAGAGCATCTTATACAGAGGGTGAGAGCTAGTAAACTTTATCTGCTGTGAGGCAGCACAGTCGTGCTTGTCTAGCTAAGTAATGGTACTAACGGCTAACGTTAGCGGAGGTAACCTGGAGATTCGTTCATGGTCTATTCCGTAAAAATGACTATTGGGCAAATTTAATAAAAAAAATTAAAATAAATTATAACCTGATGTGTTCAAATGTCTTGTAAAATGTAGTTTAGAAAATTAAATAAATACAGTTATTCAAGGAGGTAAGCAGATGTTTTTATATAAGCTTGAAATAAATAGAGGGAATTATGACCATTACAAAAGCTGCATTTGTAAAATGTATTGAAATATAAATTTGTTGGATATATATATATATATATATATATATATATATATATATATATATATAGTGTATTTTGTTATGTAGTTATACTCGTAATACAAAAGTTTTATGCAATAACTAGGTTCTCTGTCAGTTGGTGTCTGTAAAGATGTCCGAAAATGGCTTTCCCTCTTGGAGATATTTTCCTTGCATCGTAAAGTGCATTTCGTATATGTTTGTTATTGCATTTTGGGTTCATTGTTATTACTGCAGAATAAGCCCAGTTGTTTCAATTTCAGCAGCAGAATAGAACTGGTGTAATAATAGTGGGCCAAGCAAGGGCAGTATATATAGCACATTTCATACACAAAGCAGGCATTCAGAATTTTTTTGGGGGGCCTGTGCCCCAGGAGAGCTTTATGTCTAGCAATGCCCCTGATCTGCACACTTACTCCTGGCCACAAAAAGCTTAATGATGACATTTCAATCCTACAGGGATGTTTGTCAGGTCAAAATGTTTAAAAAATGGAAACCACACCCATATTTATACAGCATGCACACTAAAAGGGCCGACGAGCTCTATGATGAAAGGTGTGCTTCATCCAATAAGGGTTATTAAACATCCAGAAACAATTGACAAAAAACTGATCAAAAAGTACATAAAAAGGCAAAACGGTGATACATCAGCCATACTAATATCAACATGTATTATACCATACATTAAAATCTACATCACCTACTTTCAGAATTATATTGTATTAAGTTAGAGGATGTAATCTTGAATCCTTGTATGAAATATTGAATCCATGTACATAAATTGGGTCTTACACCCTTCAAATTAAGATAACACTGGCAAATCACAGTAAGGAAAAAAGACACCCTATTCATGAATGTTCATCATTTATCAGAGCCAGGAGAGGGTTAGCTTAGCTTAGCACAACAACTGTAAATGGGATGAAACCGCTAGCCTGGCCCTGTCTGAAGTCTGCTGGCCTAGATAAAGTGACATGTTTACACTTAGATTTTTGTACACTTCACTGAAGGAAGAAGTTCGATAAGTGAATGCAGAAGTCACCGCTTGAGGATCCACCAAGAGCATTTTAGCATTTGGCATGCTAGCCAGACCCTTTTGGGTCACTTAAATTAGAGATTACTTGAGGTAGATGCAACCTTGTTTTTTAACCTATGTCAAGGTACAATAATGTTAACTTTAAATCAAATCAATTTTATTTAAAGACACTTTTTCATATAGAGCAGGTCTAGACCATACTCTTTATTATTTTTTTAAGAGTCTGCTAGCCACATGCTAACGCTCACAACAGTATTTTATACTGTTTATTGATCCCCAGTGGGGAAATTACAATTTACACTCTGTTTTTTAGAAATGACTACACACACAGGCCTGAAATACACACACATGCTCAGGACCTATTCACAAATGGAGAGATGTCAGAGTGAGTGGGCTGCCAGTGCTGGACCCACGCCCTGAGCGGTTGGGGGGGATACGGTACCTTGCTCAAGAGCCCCTGGTAGTGCCCAGGAGGTGAACGGGCATCTCTCCAGCTACCAATCCACACTCTGTACTTTGGTCCTTACTGGGACTTGAACCAGCGACCCTCTGGTTCCCAACCCAAGTCCCTACGGTCTGAGCTACTGCCACCCCTATTAAATTGTGCTCGTACATGTACTCACGTAATACATTACTACATTATTATTGGAGTGCTCACAATGGCTGTGTAACGTGGACCTGTGTTTGTGATACTGTCTCTAAGATTACAGCAGCAAGGAGGCTGTTTCATTTAATATGAAGCAGATGTGGATGTTATTTGGTTATAAGTGGCTAGCTAATTAAGTTGCAGCTATACTATTGGCATGTTCTAGCTTTACTATTAACTGGTCCCTTTTCCAAAATGTATATTTATGTGAAAGTAGGCGAGGCTTCTTTTATAGAACTGGCTTATTTAAATTTATAATGGGAAATATATGAATATTAACTGTATATCCGATTAAATCATAGCTCATCGAATCGCACTGAATCGTTCCATACTTACATGTATCGTCCCCGAACCGTATCGTAGCCCATGTATCTAGTTACGTATCGTTTCATAAGGGAGAGATGCACACTCCCTAATAAAAGGAAAAGGAAACAGTGGCACCACCCTCCCCAGCCTTGTTCCCAAACATCGCCCGGCCCTTGTTGCCCTACTCCTTCTGTTCCACCACCCATAACATTTCCTGCTCCCCTCCCCCTTCACCAACTCCTAAATTCTCCCAGTCCAGACGCTCTGTGCTCCCCCACATTCTGTATTTTTTAACAGCACCATATATTTAACCTTTCAACACACACACACACACACACACACACACACCACACACACACACACACACACACACACACCTACCCCTCAGAAATACCAGTTGCGATAAGTCAACGATGTCTTCTCATTTAATGTGTTGACTGGTTGCATCTGTCAAGGTGTCCTTGCTTAGTTCATCTCACTTCATCTATCCACCAATGGGTGTGTACAAACATTTTGATTGAGCAAGAAATGATTAATGAATTGTTTAACCCTCTTGGAAAGGATGGGTTTACCTACGTAACTTAAAAACACATTTCTAAGTAGAGAAGAAAGCTAAGTAACTGGGAAAGTGGAGCTAAACAAATCCACTTATTGTAGATCGTATGTATATACGGTGGGACTGGGGTTATTGATTCCCACATGATTTAAAGCTTCAAGGACAAGGAAAAATCCCCAAGCCCAAATGAAGGCTGTTGCCGACTGCATATTATCATTACACTGAAATTACAGTCATTTGAAGGAATATTGAATAATATTGACTCTCTGTCATGTGGTCACGTTGAAGGCTAAACAGATGCGAGCAGGGAGCCTGGAACATTTGGTAAATAGCTTACATCAGCAGCACTGGGGAGTGATGTTGGCTAACAAGCTACTCCCATGCACAGTTTGTTTACACAGACGACACCCAGATCAGAGTCTCTCCTTCTCATTACATGAAATATGCAGTGGGGGAAAATGTCATGAGTTGTATTCAATCTGCTGAGTGTGACAAGGCAACAAAGATCGTCGTGACAGAGAGTAATTATCTGAACTTCGGCGCGTGGAGATTATTATTGACATTAATAACGGTCTTTAAATGTTTAAGATTGCGTGTACTGTCACCGCATATGGACGTTCACCACCATTACAAGAATTTGTAGCCTGTGTTAGTAACTTCTTTATTGAGAACAAGTATTACACAAGTCACAAAAATGCATATTTTCTCAGATGTACAACTGTAAAAAGTTACGTGTTGTTGTTGAAATTTGGAGATTTTAATGAATACATTCAAGACAAATAGAATAAAATAAAACCCAAAGGGATGAGGAGCTTATCCCTAGACACATATATGGCGTATATATACGTTTGGTCAATGAAATGAAATACTCCGGCTGCAGTGGTTCCTACGGACCTTTCTTCAGGCCAGATCCCGGAGTGTTGAAATCTGTCTTTGGGCCTTCTCAGGGCCCGTGCAGTCCAAGAAAATTCTCCCAGATCTTAAAATAATAATAGTTTAGTCCTCCACAGCCGAAGAGAAAGCCATTAAACAGAATTTGACAGAGTGAGCTTGAGTCAAGGTCCACTTTTTCCAGTTTCAGTCTTCATCAGCCAATGGAGTCCGCCCAGTTATCAGGGAAATGGATCTGTAGACATCCCTAGTAATTGTTATAATTTAATCCAAAACATTTTGAGGACTATTTTTTTTTTTTTTCATGGTTTAAAGGCACCATAATCTCCATGACAATGGAGCACACTCCCTGTGATATGGTTGAAACCCCCAGCAAAAAGTCTTAGTGGATCTTTAGTTGGAGTTGTCAACAGAATAATGCAAAGTGTGCATAGATTTTTGTTTTCGCCTATGATGTTACTACAGATCATTTTTCCATACATATTGTGTGAAAAAAATAGCTTTTTCTGCTCAAAATGAGCTTGTATGTGTCTGCTTGGCATTCACCCGTCCATAACTGTGATGGCATTGGCAAGACTCAGAGGTCTATTATCTAAACACTGGCTCACTGTAGCCCCAGTTTGTGCCTCTCACACATACTCTAGCTACTTGCCGTGTTAGCATTAGCAAGCCTGATGAGCGATATCTGAAGACGATTCAGATGAATGAAGCGAGATTTATTCCTGTGTAGTGGCAGTAAAGCCAATATTTAGAGCTTGACAAGAAATCTAGATAAATAGTAAGATGGGAGTATGGTCCGGCTACACCACTTGTCTTCTCTGGGATAGGAGAGAAAAAAAAAAAACAAGCGCTGGCTTGTTTGTTTTTCTTTGAACCAATCACAACCGTACTGGGCGGCGCTAAGCCTCAGAGGCAGCAACGGTGCTCTTGCAAAATAGAGAGCGGAGGTAGCAGAACGGGAGAGCCATCCTGCACATCTTCAGGCTTTATCCCAACACTAGTACTCCCGCTGCGCCAGAATATGTTCACTTCAATAAACAGCCTGACTATAGCTGTATACTGACACTCCCCTACAGGCGCATACCGGAGAGTAGAGCCCCTAGCTCATCTACAACACAGGTGCCCAGACACCAAGTCTCTAAAAGAGACATAAACGTTCTTCTAGTGATTGTAAAAGCTCCAGCAGACTCCCCGTCTCTGCAGCCTAGAAACAGTCTTGACAGTAGCTGCTCATGGCCAGTTAGCTCTCCTTACCAGTTTGGCTGTATGTTGCTGTCCATGCCACTGGAGCACTGGTACGTCCTCGCTACCCTGTTGCATTTCTTTTCTCAATAATATGCTGTGAGGTATAGTCCTAGCAGAATTTGAATTGTAAGAAGAAACGATTCTTAACAAGTTGAAAGTGTACCTAACTGTGCCTCTTCCTGCTATATCAAGTGGCCTCTCAGAGAGCTCCAAACAACCCTTTCCTTAGCAAAGGAAAAGGAAGTGAAGCCCATATATTCATCACCACAACAAGTTTTTTAGAGAGCTATTACTAGTCCTAGTAAGCCAGGGGTGTCAAACTCATTTTCACTAGGGGCCACACTGGAAAAAGAGAATCCCACCAGGGGCCGGACGTGTAGAGTTTATTGACGTGCTTTAGTTACTGCATGTCACTTTTCTTTTTTAACATTCTGATAGCTTTTTTCCTAATTTTTGTAGTTTTTTCAGACGTTTTTGTGGCTTTGTCAGACGCTTTTTGTCGCATTTTTGTTGACACAAAGCCCTACAAAAGTCCTCAAAAGAGTTCCTTCTGTGGGAATTTCTGGGTCTCCGAGTCGGCAAATATTCTGCTTTGAATGTCACGTAATTGCAGTTTAAAAAAAACATTTTCCTGGGTTTTTGGTTTGGCGCACAACTAGGTGGGCCAAAATGTATTGTGAACCCAAATTGATATACGGGCCGGATCTAAATCTACAAGGGGCCGGATTTGGCCCTCAGGTCTTGAGTTTGACACATGGGTTACACTTTACTTTAACTTTTCTACATAAGACTGATATGACACTGTCATGAACGTGTCATAAAACATTATAAACAAGTCATAAACGTTTATGACATAACGTTTTTAGTAAGTGTCATTCGGTTTTGTCATGACACGTTATGGTTAGGGTTAGGGTCAGGGTTCATGTGTCATGACTGTGTCATGACAGTGTCATGTGAGTGTCATGTATTCATGACAGTGTCATGTCACTCTTATGTAGAAAACTTAAAGTAATGTGTTACCCACACATGTGTAGTAAGCCTTTCGAACCGGCGCTGATTATCTTCTCACAGAATAAGTAATGGTAGCGAAGTTAGCAAGGTTGTTGAAAAAGAAGCCTACGCATGCTTTTGGCTTTTGGCTAACCTTGACCTGAGATGCACCAAATGTGTTGAAAAATCTGCCTAATTGCCGTTGTAATTTGCACATTGACTTGAATGTGATCACAATGTGTCATAATCAAGATAACAAGAACACATATTGATAACTGCATGTGTACAAAGATTGTGATCAGTTGTCCTTATCCAGATAACATATCTTATATTCTGTAAATGTGGTATGTACTGAGGTTCCTTATCCCATATAAGGCATCTACAGACAGTATTTTAGCACAGGCAAATCTTGGCTTAAAGACTCCAAATGTCTGATGCTGACATTGATTTACACACACAATACACTCCCCATTCTCTCTCAACACTCTGCTTACTTCACCTGGTTATTTCTCCTAGAGACTGCACAACGTGACAGCAGCCATATGTCAAGCAGTAAAGAAAAAGACACAATCCTAAAGTCTAGCTCAACAGCACAGACTTCATCCACCTGCAATTAAAAGACATCCAGACCGTAAAACCAGATAAACCTATAAACCTTTGACAAGGTGTTGAAGCCAGCAGTGCTGTATATCATGCATTACATCAATCATTTCCTAAAGCGAGTTGATGATACAGATATAACATGACATACCCCCGAACAGGACGGGGGTTGACGCAGTAGGAATGTGACGTTTTTATAAGTAGACAATCTATCATTTTAATAGTATCATCTATAAAGTGTCTGGAAAGGGCTTTTAAGAGAGAGCACATAGACAAGGTTTTCACCCAGAGACAGTTGAATGTAAAGGCTGTGTTGTTGGACTCCAGTTCATCAGTTCATTCTCTCAGAGGAGGGTAGTCCCTGGAGGGGGCACACATTAGCTCAGTTGTCATCCCATCCAGTGTTTCCCACAGATTAGAAAGCAATTTGTGGCGTGGGGGGGCGGGGGGTGTCGGACTGATACCTCCGGTTCAGGCTGGTCCTCATCCTCAACACGTGCCTTTTTCACGTTGTGGAAAATGCTTTTCAATACTCATCTGGATTGAAGCAGCAATCATTCAGTGTAAGATTTATAATAAGTTAATATGATTCACAGCTGCTACATATAGTGTTTTGACCTCGACAACCCAACTGCATTTTACCGCAAACTTGCGACTAGTTAACTTTCTAAAGCGGGCACAATCGCTTGTTTGCCAAGGGTCGGGTCGGGACTCCAACATTAACACACTGACAACATTGTATTCAGAATATAAAATTGTGTGTGTGTGTGTGTGTGTGTGTGTGTGTGTGTGTGTGTGTGTGTGTGTGTGTTGATATATCGACATCGATATGAGGCTGGATATCTTGAATTTTGGATATCGTAATATCGTAATATGGCATAAGTGTTGTCTTTTCCTGGTTTTAAAGGCTGCATTACCGTAAAGTGATGTCATTTTCTGAACTTACCAGACTGTTCTAGCTGTTCTATTATTTGCCTTTCATTATGTCCACATTACTTGTGATTATTTATCAAGACTCTCATTGTGTAAATATTTTGTGAAAGCACCAATAGGCAACCCGACAATATCGCCGCAATATCGACATGGATGTATTTGTTCAAAAATGTTTGATTTTCTCCATGTAGCCCAGCTCTACTCAGCGTGCAGTAAGGGCACACACACAGAATGGGCTATTATATAACAAAATCAGGTAACCAAAGATAAAAACATAACAGAATATAGTTTTGTTTTTCTTTAAAACGTGGCAGCGTTGTGGTTTTTCAATTATTTCTATTGCTAGAATACCTTTTAGTGCTTTTCCTTTTTTTTTTCTGTGATATATATCATGTATTTCAATGTCAGCTGTTGATATTAAACATGGTTGAAGCTTCCAATAATGACATAAACATATTTAAAAGACCTTTCTGTGAGAACCTCAGTAAGAGAAAAATAAAAGAATGTAAACATGTTCTAGTAGAAAGCCAAAATACAAGTATGAACATGGAAATGAGCATAATAGGTCCCCTTTAAAGGGAGCAAACTGGTTGAAAACATCACAGGTATGCTTTCAAGATCTTGGTTACACTTATGTGTGCAATTTATCTGATGAAAACAACTTTTCTGAAGCCATAATGGAAAAGTTAACTTGGCCTCCTTTTAAGAATTCTACTGGATATCAAGCATGAGTTTAAAAGAGGCGTGTTACAAAAACATTGGAGTTCTTCCTTTTTGCGGGCCAAATCCTGACGTCCTCTATGTGAACTGTTGACCAAAGTCTTACCTGTTCATTGATGTCCAGTTTGGGATTTGAACCAACCTGCATAGAATAAATTATGATGATAAATGATCAGACACATGTTAAAAACAAAATAAAATCTTACCTCAAGACCATTATTGGCTCAGGATATTGGCTCCACAATGTTTGGGATCACTTTCTGGGAGGGCTTCCCTATCGCAACTGAATTACAGTCCATGTTTTAAAAAATAGCTTTTTTTCCCCACACTGATAGAACCACTTCTGCAGCTGGCTGAGCTAAATAACTTAACGTGCTCATTTTCAGGTTCATAATTGTATTAAAAGGTTGTACAAGAATAGGTTTACCCTGTTCAATTTAAAAAAAAACAAAAAAAAACATAATATTTGTGTTGTACTGCACATTGCTGCATCTCCTCTTTTCACCCGAGTTACAGAGTGACTACAATAGAGTTGTTTGGAGCAGTTGGTGAACAGTGTTTTCTGTTGGAGATGGTAAGTCCCTTTGGGGGGGACTTTGGGCTTTTTCACTTTGTAAATCTACAACGTGCACAAAAAGATAACACTATAAATGAAAGGAAAAAAGCCAAAAAGCATAAATGAGCACTTTAACAACAAGTATGCTATAGCTAAAAACCTACTGGTTTGTGATGGATCGATTCTTCATTTTTCAAAGCTTGTTGTCAGTCTGGCAGCAAAGTTTGACAGCAATGGAAAAAAGTTCCCTGGAAGAAACACTCCACCAGGAAAGCATGCTTTTGACATTATGTACTGTCCAACAGCTGACCAAGATTTGAAGGGATAGTCCTTCAAAAGTGTGAATTTATCCCGCGAGACATTTTAAATGTGACGAATTCAGAGTATTGTTGACTTTCAGTCTCTGATTTTCCTTCTTTATGCATAAAATGCCTCATTCTGCACTGACATGAACCTACTTTTTTTTTGGCCGTGCCCTCTGGCATCAATGGCTACCACGGCTTTAAAGGAAGCCGAGACCTCGGATGGGTTTAAAGTCTCAAAGGACATCACTTTTGTGTTTAAGTGGGGCTTTCTGTACGGTATTTCATGTAATGCTCATGCTATACTGCGCACTATATATCCTCCCTCATTTTCTCCCCTCTCCGTCTCTTCTCTGTATAATCACAGAGTGATGTTTTGACTGGCCAAATCCCTAGCATTTCTCCCGAGGTTAGTGCACAGTCAATCATAAGGGCTGGGGCCGATCTTTTAAAAGAACCTCCAGATTATGTTACCTCCACCCAACAGGCTGCTCCATTGATCCCGTCGTGCTCTTTGTGGACTCCGCCAAGTGTGCACCGTTCATGTAGACTTCACTTCCCATGCCCTCCCTCGCTTTTATGCCATACTCTCTTTACAGTGACATATTTAGGTTGGTAATTAAGCCAAGATCAAAGCACTTTTGCTTTTCAGGGGTGTGAGAAGGTAAGGCCTCAAAAGCTATTGCATTGGAGTCTTTAAAGCAGGACCTGGCAACCGAGGTACAACACAGAAAAAAGAAACTCAAAAGGCCGGTCACGTTCCTGAAGGCAAGATAGTCGGTTTAGGGAAGGAGGTAGGTGCACTAGCGCTTTATTGTATGCTGGAAACGTAATCATTTGAAAGAGGATACGGTTGAAGTAAGGACATTACTAGAGCCACACCTTATCAAAACATAGTACCTAATTGAGACACTGGTGCCTAAACAAACTTTCCCCAGATGAAAAGAAAATGGCCTGTAAAAACAATTCCTCAATGTAGTTGACTTTTGGACTGTAGGTCTGTAAAGTAGAGCTTTGTATTTTCCTGTCAGGCTGGTGAACACCCACATATGTACAGTACAACAACATTACTCTACATTTCCAGCAATGTCAGCTATGCAGCTTACATTTTCCCCTGAACTTCAGACCGATCTGCAACGAGAAAATGATGTGACTCCGATCACCACAACCGATGTTACTGATTGTAATGTGTAACTCGGGGTACCATCAACATTGTGATTATATGGTTATACACACATTTCCACTTTTGTTGAACCTGGTGTGGCTAAATAATAACTTTCTAGTTGGCACAGTTTACATGAGGTCTACCCAAATGCCAGCCACTCTAATTGTAATCTCCATATGGGGGAAATGCGTCTAAAGCATCTGAAGATGTCCTACCTTGTGACAAGGTGCGTGGGAGCTGCACTCCTGGGAAGTGACCAAAACATCCTTCAGTTCATAATCAGTGTCGCCCATAACCCAAACACAGCATTTACAAGAAGGACAGAGGAAAAAGACCCACACGCCAGAGCATGACTGTTGTAAATATTATTGGGAACATGTTTGCCAAGGGCAAGGAATAGATAAGCAATAAAAACCACAACGTATCGGAATGGAAATCAGCATGGAGCCGCTTCAGCATTGCACGGACGGTAATTTGTGACTTTCTGCTTGGCGAGATTTGAACTTGGCATCAGTTACTGCTCTCGGAGTCTGCTTCTGAAAAACCCACAGAGCATCCAGCACGCAAGGTTACAAACAATCACTCCATAATAGGCCTACTCTGAGTAAATTAAATGTGGATTGGGTTTTTACTCAGCCAGGAGATTCTTGGAGATAAGAGAACAAGAAGACATCGAAAACAAAACATTGATGAATCCTAGATTTCTTCTGCCATTGCCGACACCAACATGTATTATGTGTATTTTACCGGTTCGCCTACACTATTATTAGTCAGGCTCTAAAAGCAACTTCAGTAAATGGATTTAAACATGATTGGAGAAACTATTCTAGTTCTAGCATGTGACGGATATAAGAGAGAATTTGCTAAAAAAAAATAATTCTCAAGCTCCACACTGCTCCGTATTACACTTGGAGACTAATATGTTGCCCTGATGAAAAAAAATAACATTCCACAGGTTCCATTTTTGTGAATCTGGGTCAGGGCGGCTGTGGCTACGTGGTAGAGAGGTCGCCTGCCAATTGGAAGGATGGTGGTTCAATCCCTGGCCCTGCAGTTCCATGCCGAAGTGTCCTTGGGCAAGACACTGAACCCCGAGTTGCCCCTGATGCTGCGCCATCGAAGTGTAAATGTGTGTGAATGTTTACCTGATGAGCAGGTGGCACCTTGTATGGCAGCCTCGGCCACAGTGTATGAATGTGTGTGAATGGTGGTTCCTGTACTATGTTAAAGCGCTTTGAGTAGTCGTTAAGACTAGAAAAGCGCTATATAAAAACAGTCCATTTAGGTAGGTAGGTAGATAGATAGGTAGTCTTTATTGTCTACTGTGGAAATTTGTTTTCACAGTAGACAATAAAGACTACCTGTGGAAATTTGTTTTCACAGTCTGTCCAGGGCATCACAAATATACATACATACATACAGGCCAGCTGACAGTCTTGCCTGGGCCCGGGACGAGATCTTAGATGGGCCCCCCCCCTCGCGGCCAGATCTCTCCTTTTCCCTTGCTCTTCCTCTCCTCACATCTCTCACTGAAATTAAGTGTGTAATCAGTCTCTGATCCATACTGCTCAGACTCTCCGACAGGGCAGCGAGCCCCCCCGCATCATCTCTCTCTCTCTCTCTTCTCTCTCTCTCACGGGTAGCCTGACTCTGTCCCCTGCGGCGCGGGGCAGCGGGCCCCTCCCGCATCACTCTCTCTGTCACCTGACTGCAGCTGGATCTCTCTCTGTCTCATCCTTACTGACGGAGCTACCAAACTCAACTGTTTCTGTCAAAGTTAACGTGTTGTGTCAGGCTTTTATACAAGCTAATGGGCGTTAACTGTTACGCGAGCTGGCCTGTTACGTTACGTTACATGACTCGTAAACGTTGGCTGCGCTGTTTCTTACCTTGCTCTACGTTGACAGTTCCAGCTTCACCGTCACCACCTTTTTTTAAATATTTGTTTAGAAAATCTCTAAGGCCTCTATTCTCTTCCGAGCTCCGGACTTGTGCTGACCGGACATTTTGAGCGTACTGAACTTCAAATCAAGTGACAATATCAAATTTTGATCAGTGGCCAAACCATTTTTATGTTGGGGGTGGGGGGGGTTCTTGACCACCATTTCCAGGACAATTAGAAAGAAAACAAATAAAACGCTTTTATGTAATTCAAATATTATGCTACATATTTTTTTCCACAAATAGGCCTATTTAAAAAAAAGATTTTTAATTCTTCCATAATTTAATGAGGGCCCAGTTCTGGGCCCCCCCCCTACTGTGGGCCCGGGACAACAGACCCGTTTGTCCCCCCCTATCGGCGGGCGTGCATACATACACATACACTAAACATAGACCCCTTCACCCCAATCACCATATGAAGCACAGTTCCCTGCCAGTCCGTTCTACTGGCACCCCTTGTGGGCAGCATACAACATATAAGTAACACACACATAACAATCACCGCTGGGGAGCTTTTATTTAGGGATGATATGGCAGGAGGGACAAAACTCTTACTGTAGTGGACCCGTCTACAGGCCAAGGACCTGTATCTGTGTCCTGATTGAAGCAGTGTGAAGAAGGGGGTAGAGTGGATGACTGGGGTCATGTGCGATTGTCCGTGCTTTGCGTTTGGTTAGTGCAAATGCAAAGCCACCAAATATGCACCTTACAAACTCAAATGCAAAGTTATGCAGAAAAATTTGTATATCGTATGAAATTACAGCGGCCGCTGACCCGTCGCTGTCATGTGACCGTTGTTACAGTTAAGTTTAGCCGACCAGTCAAATGTAAATGGACTGTTTTTATATAGCGCTTTTCTAGTCTTAACGACTACTCAGAGCGCTTTAACATAGCACAGGAACCATTCACCATTCACACACATTCATACACTGTGGCCGAGGCTGCTCATCAGATAAACACTCACACACACATTTACACTCCGATGGCGCAGCATCGGGGGCAACTCAGGGTTCGGTGTCTTGCCCAAGGACACTTCGGCGTGGAACTGTAGGGCCAGGGATCGAACCACCAACCTTCCAATTGGCAGGCAACCTCTCTACCACTTAGCCACAGCCGCCCTCACACACCCTAAGCGAGGTGTGTGAGGCGGTGTCTTGACAGCGGCCGTGACAGTTAAGTTTAGCCGGTAAACGGTGCATCTCTAATAATCACAGAATAGATTAGGGGTGGGAATCACCAGAGGGCTCACGATACGATATCATCACGATACCTATGTCACGATATGATATTATTGCGATTTTAAACATATTGCAATATTCTGCGATATATTGCAATGTATTACCTTTTTTCCAACTTCAAATCTTTCCCAATTTCAAATGATGTCCCCAAAGGAAAATTTTGTCAACATCTGTTTTATCTAAAAATATACATTTCTCTGTTTATCTCACTTCAATTTTATTGCTGCAAAATGGGATTGTCCAGCAGACAGACTGACCAACACATATATAATAATAGGTCAGTACTTGGCATCTGTGTATCAATACAGTATTGCCATGAAAAATATCGTGATACTATGCTGTATCGATTTTTTTCCCCCACCCCTAGAATAGATAGAGCAATAGATATATTTGCTAACTAGTATCATGAACATTGTTTATTGGCCCAGACCGGATAATCAGACTGTGGAGCTGATGTTGCTTCTGTACCGTTTCTCTTCATTGCACTTCTGTTCTCTCCTGGTTAAGAGCTGTATCATTCAAGGAACTTGGACAGTAAAAAAATCAACTCCTATCATTTCCCTCGCTGTGGTTTCTGTTGCTGCCATGGTTACACGGCATGCCAAGTGAGCAGCAAGTTGAAACCATCATAATATCTGTGCTGGTCATGAGAGCGGCAGCTGGCCTCGTTGCCCCTGCACTGACGGCGACCTCGGTGGCACGGCTGCAATTGTGTTTGGAAAAAATAAAAAAAGGAGGCGGCAGCAACCGCTCGCCACCGTCTGAAAGCACCTTTATTTTGTGTTCATTAAGAGCAATGCATTATGTGCAGGTGGCGCTGTGGTAGACTTGAATGTTGGGCAATCAAATCAGGTCCTCTTAAGGTCTTTCAGAGCAGTTCACTCTCAAATTGTTTCCTAACAGGCCGGAGGTCAGCACAGGCTGGCTTTAGTTAAATTGTTCTTGTCTGGTAGCCACACAGTGCCAATGTAAGTCCACATAGTTAAACCCTAAACTCGAAATATGCTGTCGAGCGTGATGATGTCAATTTCTTTGTCACACGTTCCTTCTGGAAACTGTAAAAGCTCTTACATTTCCCCTTAATCTTCTCTGTGTGTACAACACCTTCTGCTGTTTGGCTTTACTGCAAGGCCTTCATTCATGTCTGTGATCCTTCCACTTGTGCAGCTTTGTCAGTGCGATTTGTGTTTTTTTTTCTAAATGCCAAAATGGCACTTTATTACCCAGACAGAAGAACTCTGACCTCTTTCTGTGCTGACCATGGAAAAAAACGCCATTTTCAGTTGAATCACTTCTTATTAAAGTCCCCTCGAGTTTAATCACTTCGCAGCTGGTTGAAGTCGTTGGTTGTGCCAGTTTTCCTTCCTGTAGTTAGGAAGACAGCCTGTCTTCTCTCATTATGAGACCTGTTAAGTCTTAGTTATGTCCCAGAGGCAACCGTTGAACCGAAGTCTTTCGAAGTGTGGAGTGGAAGGATAATGAGAAAGGGACACAAAGCAAAGTAATGCAATCACACATCAAATGCGACAAAGGAGTTTACATACATTGATATTATATTGCAGACAGTGATGGTTCAGTGCTCATATGACAATCTCTCAATGTGTGTGTCTGTCTTCTATCAAAAGCCCATCATTGTATTTTGCAGCATGGCCAGTAAAGTATTCTCTTCTGTGCCTTTGATCGTCAATAACACTGAAATACATGCTGTTTTGGATTGATGAGCTTTTGCTGAGTTTGATTTATGTATTTTCATTTTGCAGCTCCATGAATAGATGATGAATGTTGGAGCCCTATTTTCACATTACTATATGATACCCTAAAATTGTGCCTGATTAAGTTTTTAGCATCAATGTTTAGCCTGTCTCCACTCTGTTATTTATCTTTATAATCTAACTGGCAGTCATGCGATAGTCCAAAACTTCCTCTAAGCTTTGACACAGATCTGAAGATCAAAAAGAAAAATGTCCTGATATTTAATTTTCCTGCAGCTTTGAAGTCTTAGCCCCTATGAATAACCCATATATGGCGGATTGAAGACAGCCAAGGCCGTAAAGCTATCCTAACAAAGCACCGTTATCTCTGATGGGCTCTGTCAGGAGAGACCAGGAGAGGCCAGCTTCTCCACATCCGAAAGAGGGGAAGAGCAGGGTGCGAACTAGGGGGAGCTCGGCTCCCCTTAATAAGACATGGGCTCCCCTGAAAACGTGGTGATTTGTGAAATTTTGGGGGTTCTCTAAAAATATTGACAATGTGTCACTTTGATGTGCAATTTCAGTTTTGTGTAACGTGAGCATCGTGAATTATAATGTGTGAAATTGCAAAAATATCATTCATTCCTACATGATGGCGATTTAAACCTAATTCACTTGAATAAAAATAACTATACATGCTATTCTTGTCATGAACATCAAGGCGTGGCGGCGGTGCAAATTCAACTCATGTTTAGTAGGCTACATGTTAACTCAAAGATTCATAGGAAAAATCTAAACGTTGGAGGCCATTAATCGGCGCGCAAAGTCCTTGAAATCCATTCTGCAGTTAGCATCATATAGCCATTGCTCAAAGAAAACAAGGCTGTTTAATTCATTTAGGTTTTTACTAAGAAATTGTGTAGCGATGACGTTAATAGCACGACCAATTCACCTGCTGCAAGCCCTGTTGGCACACCTACCGCTGGGGGTGACAACGCAAGAAGAAGCTGAAGAAATAATGTCCTCTCTGGCTGAAGATGGAGGTGGTAACAGGTCGCCAGAGGCCAGTCACCATCCTAACCTCGCTTGCTCCGCTCTCCTGTTAAATTGGAACAGCCAGCAGTGGAGAGACTGGAAGAGTCCATATACATGTCTGTCTGTTAAGGATGGAAGCTTGCGGTGCGTCGCCGCTTCATTGAACAGAGGAATTATGGTATTCATCGGTAGCCTGAGTAACTTTAACCGTTGTGAAATCTCAAAGACAGCCTTTGTTTATAGACTATTTGTGGCTGGCTGTTTGACCTATCTATTCCTGATGATAAAGGATAATCATATAAAGGTAAATCCTGTATAGTGCATACACTTGTAGCTGTTATGCATCTTTGTAAGTCATTGTAAATCGCAAGCCAGCAGAAGCTGCCAGGCTTGGTCATAGACTTCAGAGGAGAAAAGACCAAGTTTGATGGAGTGGTGGTTGTTGATCTGGTCTGCCAATGTGAGCGTGATCATCAGACTGCCACTTTTGGCATTAATGGCCGAGGCAAAGTTAAATTTAAAGTAGAGTCAGAATGAATGCGTAGAACATAACTAATTAGGTTACAATTATTTATTTATTAGTCTTTCTGACTATGATCTTCACTAGGTTACAATTCGGAAAAAAATGATAGCTAACATATGTCCTAAGCTTGCAAGGTAATAAGACTTTTGTGCTAACTTCAAAAATATGTCCCGTACAAAAAAAAAAAAAAGCAAAGGTTTGCTAACAGAGGAGGCAGATGGTGCAGCTGCTTCCAATTTTTCTATGAATGAAGTCTGGGAAAACACAACTGATCAATAGACTGTAATAGGAAAGACACACCCATACTGTAGACAGTCCATACTGTCAACATCTGCCAAGGGTGTGGTGGCCAGTCTTTACATCCCCTTCTCCCTCTATTCACTTGCTGTCGGTCTGTTGCATTCATAAGATATTTAATGATATTTTATTAAAGACATTAACAATGTCAAATGGCATTAGCCAGGTCCAAGATAGCCATCACCTCTTTGCATGAAGTTCGTAGTGTACCTTAGGGGTTTTAAAGACTTGGAATTTTGTACAGCAGTGCCCATGGCAGTCCTGCCAACCAGGTCCGCCCACACTGCAAGAAATCTTTTTGAGTTAAATATTTCAAGAGCTTGAATGGCTTACTAAGTAAACACTGAGGTGAATAATGTGAGCTGCAACTCATAAGGATAGGACATTCATGCCGTGCCATTTTTCAAATAGCATGTGTCTAATTTTTAAATCAGAATTGTGTCTGTTCACTCTCCCTTCTCAAACCACTGCAGCCCAAAGAGACTTCACTACTGTACAGTGCTCAGGTCATGGGACAGCTACAGTAATAAGGTCCCGCAGCTAAGAAGCTGTTAAAAGGCTGTTAAAAACACATTTGTCACGTTCTTCATAGCCAAAACAAAAACTCTCCCTACAAGCCTTATCGAATTCCCCGTTGGTTCATGACTTATGTTTTGGAGAGTTAACATCTTGCAAACATACTGGATTTATGACTGGAGGAAATAGTTTTAAACAATTTGCAATCAGATTTTGGCTTGGATTGATGGTCGTGGTTATACTTCATTGAGTGTGTGAATCCAGAATAGTATAATGACACTTGAGTTTTTGTAATGTGACTTCATGGAGTTGGTAATGATGGTTGTAGAGCTGTTGTACACTGGAGGTTTAGTTTGTGCTATTGTGTTAGGTAACTATTGATGGATTATTGCACAATTACTTGTTCGATACAAGTTTAGAGCAGATTCAGAGAAGCATCATTCTGGATTGAAACAGCGAATGGAAAAGAACTCCCCATAATGTAAACGTCTTGCTGTTGCCGCTGAACCTGAGATCACCAACTTAGTCTGGATATAAAGCCACAAGGAGACCCTACCTCGCTTGTCAACCAACACTGTGGAAGAAGGGAAATGGTAAAGAAGGTCATAACACAACTGGGATCCCAATTATAACTGCTGCCTATGCACAAAATGGGGCCTGAAACACACACACATATATATATATATATATATATATATATATATTTGTTTTTGTTTTTCTGTGAAAAAAACTAAATTGACAGGGAAATGTACGGAAACTCCGATCAACCAAAACATTTTGGAGACTGGAAATTGGCGAAGCAGATTGCGAGGTGGTGAATTGAAGCCTGATTGTAGAAATTAAATGCGAGTGGTATCATTATGCATATGTTTAATGACGCCTCTCACATATTTGATTTCACTTCATATGACACGTTACTTATAGATCCACTTAAAATCTCAAATTAAATTCCCCTCTATATCTCATCAGTGCTGTCCCACCATCTCGTTCCCCACCACTGGAGCGCAGAGGCGAGGGCTGGACTGTATGCAACACTCACGCTCAGTTGTGGGGTGCATATTAAGCGTGAATATACGGAGTTCTTTTCACCTCAGCCACGTTACCTAGGTTAACTGATGAAATTACCAGCATCGGTTGTAAATCCAAAACATCAAATAACATTAAAGAATTGACGAACAGAGCCTCAATAGTTTTGAATCTTTTCGGCTGACATTTGCGTTTTAGAGGCTGTAGCAGGCTCCGTTTAAACAGGGTACCCACGGGGTCTTAAAAGCATTGAAAACGTCTTAAATTTGATAATCTCAAATTAAGGCTTTAAAAGCCTTGAATTTGGTATACAAAGTCTTGGATTTCGTTACAAAGATCTTATATTTGTTTGCCTTTCCTAGGATTATGTTCATACCGTAACAACATTAAATGTTACTAATGTAGGCTAATTAAAAACTGACCAGAGCCCGTCACTGGACGCACCGGAGGACTGAGACACAAAGTAAACACGCCTCTCAGAACCGGTAACGGGGGTTAGCAGCATCAACAGAGGATTATATTATAATCCAATAAATTATATTAAATATGACTGATAATTTAAATAAAATGTTTTATTTAATTCAAGTAGCCTACTTGTACATCATTATTTTCTTGGGTTTTAAAATGTATACAGATTTGACATTTTCCCCTCATACTTCTGTCGGAATGGGTACGAAGTTGGCATTGAATTTCACGGTAATTTTCAATGGTATTAAAAAGGTCTTAAAAAGCCTTGAATTTAAGTTGGAGTATCTTGGGGGTACCCTGTTAAAGCTAGAGCAATGTATCAGGAATCTATGTTATGCTAGCATGTTGAGAAGGGGGCTAAATAATGCTCCAAACTTAAGCTAGTTTTTGGCGAGAAAAAACTTGCATGGCTATTTTCAAAGGGGTTCCTTGACCTCTGACCTCAAACTATCTGAATGAAAATGGGTTCAATAAGTACCCATGAGTCTCAGCTTTACAGAAATGCTCACTTTATAATATTCTCATGCATTTAAAATTTCATGTCAAATGTTATTTTTGCCTATTCTAAAACGGTGTATTTGAATATTTCTGCATACTGGAGTTCATAATCTGTTTTGGGGTTGCATACATTGGGTCTGACAGGAAAGCTGAGACTCTTGTGGATTCAGTGATCACAATTAGGGGGGAAAAAAAATCTCCCCGGGGGAAGCATAGCCCCTTAGTCTGGGCTAACCCAGAATGTTTACAACATCTTGCTCAGTCTCTGATGTAGACGTTATTCTGAAGTTGCCTTTGCAACAGTACACATAAAAATGGTTGCCGCTCTGTCCATTCTGCTACATTGATTTGAATGGAAATGGCCTTTCTATCCATTTTATTTCTGTGGTTTTAGCACACTAGTTTTTGGATTTGGTAGAGAGTTGTTAATTTTTACTTATATTTTTGGACTGACTTAGAACATAAGAATAACGTGTATGAATTTAGAAAATGGTCAAAGTTCTCCTTTAAGTTGTGACAAATTGCGATTTGAATAATACAACAATTATAAAAGCTATGATCATGGGAGAAACCTATTGTAGCGAGTTAAACTCACTCTTAACTATGATACTATATTATAAATATTCACGTCTTGTTTTTTATATTTTGAAAAGGACCATTAAGACCAAATTGAAAAATCTAAATGTGTTACAATTCTGTTATATTAAACTTAACATTCAGTCATCAATTCTGACTAAAATCTGTCCATTTTACCATTTTTAAAACTCCTAAAACAAGAGTCTCCCACTCACCAGCTGCTACCAGCCAAGTGGGACATTGCACAGGACTAAAGACCCAGATGGTTTTTCTTGGGAGTCTGCACACAAAACTTGAGCTACATCACGTTCATCAAGTTAATATTCAACTTTCATTTGATGAATCACAAGCAGGACGATGCAATTGTGTAAATAATGTGACACTTTAATAGTTTCATTGGTTGATGTAGCATCTTGAGGCTAGTACATTTTCTTACCTTATGGTCAACATACAGGTTCATTTATTGCAGTTTTAAAGGTCCCATGGCATGAAAATGTCACTTTATGAGTTTTTTTAACATTAATATGCATTCCCCCAGCCTGCCTATGGTCCCCCAGTGGCTAGAAATGGTGATAGGTGTAAACCGAGCCCTGGGTATCCTGCTCTGCCTTTGAGAAAATGAAAGCTCAGATGGGCTGATCTGGAATCTTCTCCTTATGAGGTCATAAGGAGCAAGGTTACCTCCCCTTTCTCTGCATGCCCGCCCAGAGAATTTGGCCCACCCATTAGAGAGAGAGACATCATGGTTTCAAACGAGCAAAGTGGCAGTTGGTCAAGTCCACACCCCCACCCTCCACCTTGGCATATAATAAGGAAAGCTCATTGTGGGACTGGCTCTAGTTGCTGTAATTCTGCACCAAGGCTGAATTTCGGGAAAGAGACTTCAGATACATTATTAGGGGACCACTAAGGTCTATATAAAAGAGACTTCAGATACAGTATTAGGGGATCACTAAGGTCTATATAAAAGAGACTTCAGATACAGTATTAGGGGACCACTAAGGCCTAAATAAAAGAGACTTCAGATACAGTATTAGGGGACCACTAAGGTCTATATAAAAGAGACTTCAGATACATTATTAGGGGACCACTAAGGTCTATATAAAAGAGACTTCAGATACAGTATTAGGGGACCACTAAGGTCTATATAAAAGAGACTTCAGATACAGTATTAGGGGACCACTAAGGCCTATATTAAAGAGACTTCAGATACAGTATTAGGGGACCACTAAGGTCTGTATAAAAGAGACTTCAGATACAGTATTAGGGGACCACTAAGGCCTATATAAAAGAGACTTCAGATACAGCATTAAGGGACCACTAAGGTCTATATAAAAGAGACTTCAGATACAGTATTAGGGGACCACTAAGGTCTATATAAAAGAGACTTCAGATACAGTATTAGGGGACCACTAAGGCCTAAATAAAAGAGACTTCAGATACAGTATTAGGGGACCACTAAGGTCTATATAAAAGAGACTTCAGATACATTATTAGGGGACCACTAAGGTCTATATAAAAGAGACTTCAGATACAGTATTAGGGGACCACTAAGGTCTATATAAAAGAGACTTCAGATACAGTATTAGGGGACCACTAAGGCCTATATAAAAGAGACTTCAGATACAGTATTAGGGGACCACTAAGGTCTGTATAAAAGAGACTTCAGATACAGTATTAGGGGACCACTAAGGCCTATATTAAAGAGACTTCAGATACAGTATTAGGGGACCACTAAGGTCTGTATAAAAGAGACTTCAGATACAGTATTAGGGGACCACTAAGGCCTATATAAAAGAGACTTCAGATACAGCATTAAGGGACCACTAAAATATATATATATATATATATATATATATATATATATATATATATATATATATATATATATATATATACTGAGGCCTTTGGTGTTGATGCTGTATTACACATTTAATACATGATGCCATCCAAAATGCATCTCATTCATGTCCTAACATTTGCCCTTTAAAATTCCATCTACAGTTTCGCAAATAAATGTGAAAACATCCTGTCAAAGTAGTTATAAAACCTTGCACATTAGCACAACTTTTCCATGGGGAGTAGGGTGTGTTCTGTTCTGTCTAAATCTGACAGCTGTATTTGGAGACTGAGGGGAGCATTAGGTATGGCACAGAAACCATTAATTGAACACGCTTAGAAGCGAGAACACCAGACCAGTCAGTGTGACCTTTGCACATTTTAGGTTTATACATTAAGATTTCCGTGCATTACGCTGCACTTTGTGATGTATGGGTAGACAGAGTGACAACAGGCTTGCGACAAGAACGTGAAGTAAGCTTGACCTCGAGTCACTGAGAGAAGAGCAAGGAGCGGAGGGGTTTCTGAAGTATTTCCTTCTGTACTTCCCACATATTTGTAACTATTTCCAAGTCCCAAGTTCCTCATTTCAACACTACACCGTGACTTACTGGCAGAGACAGGACTATTATCCTTGTTTTGTTCAGCCAGAAGTTTGGCATTGAAATGTCATGGTGGCAAACAAGTTAACAGGGGCTTTTATGGCCTTTACTGACAGGACAGCTTGAAGACAGGAAAGGGGGGAGAGAGGGAGAACGACACGCTGCAAAGGGCTGCGGGTCGGATTCGAACCCACGGTCGCTGCCAAGGACTCAGCCTACATGGAGCGCACACTCTACTGGGTGAGCTAGAGGTCGCCCCGGTTATGCTTTGTTTTGATCTCCACCAACTACTAAGAGCAATGTGTGGGCTTGTAGCTGCTAGATGTTAGATGTCTGCTGTTTGATGCTTGGCGTGTAGCTACAGTGGCTTGCAAACACCTATCTGCTGCTGCTGAAAATGGGGATTCCAAAACATTGAGCTAACAAGTGCCATATAGTTGAACAGGGTCTCTGAATTGGGTTGTACTTCCTTTAATAGTGGTGTGTCTAATTCGTCCTGTTGCTACATTGTCCAGTTGATTCTATTGTCATGTGGTTCATTATGGCGGGGGAATAGACTTTATATTATTCTTGTTCACAACTTGCAATCTGCACATTTTATGAGACTGTGTTGAAGCCATATTAAGGAACAATGTGTGTTCCCAAATGGAATTTACAGGGTAAGACAGCCACAGGGGGCCCTCCCACAAGCTTCACTATTTGTTCTGGGGCTGTAGAGAGATATGAAGCAGTAATGTCGGAGGAATTGTAGAGCCCACCTATGGACTGACAGTGGGAGACCAGCCAGGCATTTTAAGGCCTGCCCAAGATCCTTTTGGCACTGTTCGGATCTTGCACACATGGTCAGACAAATGCCCATGCCTGTGTGCGAGAGATGCAGGCAAAGACATGGACGCGTACACATTCACTACACACTGCACGTCACCAACCGTCGGCGACATGAGGTCACATGTTTATTGGTAGCTGAGCTAAGCCCTCTCCCTTCCCTAGCCCAGTCTGTGACAAGCCTGCTCTGAAGAAGATGCAGGAAGTAGGGTGGAGGGTGGGAGGGGGAAAGATTTTAATGTCTTCCTTCTAACTAGAGTCGTGTGTGTGTGTGTGTGTGTGTGTGTGTGTGTGTGTGTGTGTGTGTGTGTGTGTGTGTGTGTGTGTGTGTGTGTGTGTGATGGGGGCGTGATTGTCACCTTTTCCTTTTGACTAGAGTCCATCTTCCTTCCCACAGCTGGACCTGCATTGGCCTTTCCACCAGCAAGCAGCTGGGCTTGTCAGCCAATCAGGCACCTGCATGATTACCAACAGCTGGAAAAGTAAAACGTTCTGGGCGTAGGGCATCGGTGGGGGGGGGCAGAGGCTTGGGGTGGTGGTGAGAGAATGAGGCTAAAGGCAGTTGAAGAAGGAAGGAACGAAGAGACGGAGGGATGCAGCATGGACCAAAGGTTTTACAAGGAAGACAAGACAAAGTAAAGTAGGGAATTGTAGGGTTTTGTATACTTTATTTATTTTTTTATTCTAATAGGTCCCCGTAGAGCAACGGTTCCCAAACTGTTTCAGGTCAAGGACCCCTAACTTACACAAATTAGACCACGGACCCCCTCCGATAGGAGTTTTACTTTCAGATGTTTTGAAAGTGTATGAAACCCATGACCAAAATAGTCATGCGTTCTGTGATTAGTGTTACTTATGGATGGAATTATAGTGCAAATAAATGATTCCCCTTTTTTTCTGGGGACCCCTGGAACCTCCTCAAAGACTTAGAGGACACAGTATCTCTTTACATCGCGTTCTACAAAAGTCCCATGTATCACTGCAGATGGCCTTTATTGCCTTGTTGTGGGATAATTATGTGAGGTCACACATTTGAAGGGTGAGGACCCCTCGATATGAAACACATGCATCTTGCCTTTTGGGTGTAATAAGTATTTTTGCTGGAGTCAATAAATTCGTGACAAGGACTTGGGCTCCGTTCATGGACATTCAGCCATTCTGTCCCCCATCCAAACTATCAGATTTTTTTCTTCTAATTGTATGTGAGTCATGTACGCCTTTTTATGAGTTTCAATGGCACAAGGGGTGAACTTTATATGGAAGGGAGTAATGGTGTTCCTCGTTCATTGCCTGGGCAAATTGGAAATATAAAACGCCTGAACTCAGAGTAGCCAGAGGAAGCTAATTGCTTCTGCCATCCTCAAACATTTTTCCTCCCCGCCTCCCACTTGTTTTAGACAGGTCTGTTCTCCCCCCGTGACTTTTTCACAAATTGTGTTTCCTTGCAGCGCATAACAAACTTTCTATGCTTTTAAGTTCTCAACCCTAACATAGTGAGTGTTTTTAATAATTTCTTTCGGTTGTCAGACTAAGGGCAGCACTCTCACCTCTCCGTGGCTTTCCGAGACGCCTTGGTTTGATTGCGCTTCCTCTGCTGAGCTCTGAAAATCCGCTGCGGTTATGAGGACATTCATCACTGTAGCCTCAATGGCTTTAAAGTCTTCCAAGGGGAAAGGGAACATCTATGGTAACGTCAAAGAACACTACAGGGATTTAAAAAAAATCTTTTTAAAGATGTTGTCCTCGGGGTCAAATTTGATCCATTTTCAAAAGGTTTCTATATCAGAAATTTGGGTTTCTTTCAACCAAATTTTCAAAACAAATTAATGTGGATGGTTCCATACACCTCTTCACAGGTCAAATAAATGATCAGTCCACTACTTTCATTGAAATTGGGTGTTTTATTCAATTTTATAGCATTTGAAGAAAACAAATTGATAAAAGAAAGTTGAAGAAAGTGACAAAAATGTCGGAAATTTTGTTTTTTTTAAACGTGGGGGGAAAAAAAACACAAATGTCAAAAGGTGCAGTAAATAAAATCAACAAAAACATTGGGAGTAGGGAAAAGTGACTAAAACGTTGAAAAAAGTGGCAGAAACACCGGGGGGAAAGCGACAATGGTGTCAAAAAAGACGACCAAAACTTTGAAAAGAAAGTTTTAAGTTTAAATTTTGACCCAGATTGATGGGAAGACAACACAAGGGTTAAAGGTGCAGTAGGCAAGCCTTAGAAAACTAACTTTCTGTCATATTTGCTGAAACAGACCCTATGTTCCAGTAGAACTACATGAAGCGGGTAATAAAAACAAATCCGGCTCCTCTGGCACCACCTACAGCTTGTAGTGCGATTTGCAAAAGTCTAAATGCGTGTCAATCACTGTTCATGCACACACATTCATTCTCCCTTGTGGGGGGAGGGGCTTAGGCTTGTTTGGGCTTTAGCAGGAAGGGGGTGAGGGACTGAGAATTTTTTTGGCTAAGTCCTGGATCTTCACAATCCTACCTACGGCACCTTTAAATGAAGGTTCAAATTGCGTCTCTGTCAGTCTATATATACAGGGTGTAACGTCACAAAAATGTCAGCATTCATCAGAATTATAGTGGAAGTGGGTGAGGTATCCAGATTGTTTATTTGTTTTGTCCTGCCATTCCCACTATATGCATAACTATAGCTGCTCACATAATATGCTAACTTCAGTTTTCAGCCATTTTCCCGTCTACTGTCAGTCGTGCAATGGGCCACTACGCTTCAGTATTGAATCCAGTTCATTCTTTATTTGCAATGAAAACAAATCTGGTGAAAACTCCACCTGCGGTGTTTTTAGCCTATAGCGTTGCATTTGTTTACACTTTGGCAAATCTGCGTCATGAAAAGTCATGCTGCTTTGTTTGCTAGCTGTTCCTGTGCACATTTGAAAATATAATGACTAGATTATTTTGATGCTGAAGAATAAGTCTGATTTTGATGGTTATGACCCATAGTGGCTTCCGTCGTACTGTATCATGTCTGTGTGTTTCCATTTGACTCAGTTCTGACTGGAAAACCAGCAACCTGACATCTTTGTATGTCAGGTTCTGGTGATACCTGGCCCAAGCCTGACGGGTCAGGCCTCAGCGTTGGGAAAATACATTACGTTCTTTTTAGTTAAAATAAATACTGCTACTAAGAATTGTGTGACAGGGTAACAAAAACGTAGTGCTTCAGCTTGCATTAACTGCGTCGGGCTCGGGGCGGTCCGGACATACAAAAACTCGTTTACTACTCCCTCGCACTTGGTTCAATTTCGGACAGAAATATGCGGCCTGAGCCGCACTCTGCTGTGCACACACACTGCAGGTGTTCCGAACAATGGCGACCAAGGAGCAACAGAACAGAGACAATAAAAACAGTGACGCTTCCTGTCATCATTTCAGTAAAGTCGAGGTGCTTGAAGGGGATAAACCTTTCAAGCCAACGCGTTGTTCTGGGACATGCAGCATAGGGGTGAGATGAAAGCCCGAGAAGGGAAGAAGACACCGTGGCAGGACTACAGCTTGTTCTTCTGTATCAATCTAATCTGGATGTAAACACAGCTGCTGTTAAGGAACTCAAGCATGGCCCATATACCAAACTTTGACCCAGCAATGAGCCTATTTCTGGTGAGAAATCCTTCTTCGCTAGCCTGAGCAAATTGATTCCTACAGTATAGTTTGGGTATAGCATGTGATTCCAAGGGGACAGGCTTCGTCTATAAGGCAGTCACTTAGGTCTGCTGTGCTTCTTTCTCAGCCCATACATGGACGCACATGCATTTTGCCGCACTAAAATGCCTGGGGTCTGATTTATAAAACCGTGCGTACGCACACCTGTAAGCAATGTTCCCTTTATAAATCAGAGATTACCTACAAGTGTGCGTACGTGGATCAGCCTCTTATCCCGCCCTGTACACGCCCATTTTTAACCGTAAATAGTCAATGCAAAGCGCCTCGTGAATGCTGATCAGTGTATGAATGACCCTGGCAGTTGTTACACCGTATCATGACGACTGGCGGAGAAAAAGCAAAAAACTTCTCAGACGTTCAGGAATTGCTGCAAATTGAATTATAATTTCGGCCTGTTCTTGCACAGTGTATGGAACCATGATCTATAAACTACACGTATTAATAATACGTCCAAAACGGCAGGCATTATGGCACTCGGGGACAGCTTTGATATATCAGACGTATATAATAAGATTTAACAGAACTATATATTATATCCAAACAAGCCTTAGTGATAAAGTTGAAGATTATATATAATATTTATAAGAAAAAAAAAACAAACCCTTAGCTGTCTGACATTTCCCTCTGGAAACAGCCAGTTTCCCCCAGAGTGGCGAAGACCTGTATTTGGACCGGGATGGACCAGGATGGCACGGTTCCGGCGCGTTGCCCTCTCTACTGGACCCAGTTCACTACATAGATCCAAGAGCACAGCTTTAGGGAATCTATATCAGCATATTAGCCAGCCATCGTCATGGTCCCTGAAGTCTCTTTCTCTCCTGATTCTTCCATTAGTGTAGTCCTCCTGCAGGGCCAGCAGTGCCATCATGCAGCATTACGCACGGGTTCACCGCAGTATTTATATGTTTACAACAATTTGTGATTAACACCTTGCTAAAATCACAGCATCAACTAGTGGTATCCCCCATCCTGAGATACAATTTGAAGACGAAAGAAAGTGTAATAGGCACACTTTTCGTCATGCAGGTTTTGTCACAAACAGTATTAAAGTTTGGACCGATAACGAGGACATTAAGGGTAACGATTGCGCAAGAGCTTAATGGCTGTATTTCCAGACTTTGACATTTTATGATATATGCACTGTTTTAAAGACAGATATTTACACCGTGATCTGCCATTATCTAATGCTAGGGTATTTGATGCTATCCTGTATTCCATGCAGTCGGGCCATCCCCTCCTTCTGCGCTCCGTAGCGGACAATGTGACGGCGAGACAGCACCGATTAAACATTTTTATATAGGATTTGAGTTGGAGGTGTTTATGGGAACAGTTATCACTCAGTACAAGCGCAAATAACTTAAAGTTACATCTTCATGGTAACGTGGATGATATGGAGTGAAAGAATGTGAATGAGGCATCAATACTTGAAAATATTACGAGTAATCGTTATTCCCGTTTACTTTCTGCAGTCTGACTTCAGTTCACCACCTCACCATCTGCATCGCCAATTCTGATTTTGTCTCAAAAATGTGCGTACGCATGGGTCAGAGTTTGAGTGGAGGACCGCACATTCTCCTGTCAAGTTTGTTTTTTATAAATCACAACCTTTTGAGTGGGAAGCGGCGTACGCACATTTTCAGCCCCTGTTTATAAATGAGACCCCAGTACTGTATATGCAGTCTCTTTCTCTCTCGCACATAAACGCCATGGAGTGAAATATTCATATTCTTTCAGTCCCCTCAGCATGCCACCTACATCAGACCATCTGGCCTTGGAGCACATAGCATGCTGCTGAGTGAACAAAGCAAGGCCATTACTGTAGGAGAGAGAGAGAGAGAGAGAGAGAGAGAGAGAGAGAGAGAGAGAGAGAAAGATGGGAATGCGGGGGAGAAGTAGGGCTATGCAATTTTAAAGACAGCCCGCAACACTGCTCAGCGTTTTTATCATGGAGTCTGCCACGGGTGAATGCCCCGAATCCGGTAACTTTTCAACAGCATTTTGGGATGACATCATCCCTTTAGTAAAAAGAATGACTCACAGGCTATGAACTCAACACCATGCCCCCCAGTAGAAGCATGGCATAACATAGCATAGCATTTTTCTACGTATTCCAGGCGATGTGTGATGTAGACATGCAAGTAATGGAGATAAAGCAGGGAATGACAAAGGTACAAAAGATGGAGCAGGAAAAGACAATACAGATCAAGTAGATAAGGATGAGGTAGTTAGAGGAAGGAAGGTTGGGAAATGTTTCTAAAAGGTGTAATAATAAAAAGTAAAAGAGAACAAATGCTAAGAGCAGAGATGAAAGGATGATCGGTAGGTTTTCCCACGACGCTTCGACTTCTAAAACCTGGGAAAGACAACCGTGTGAAGTTCAAGAAACATGTGGGCAGCTCACAGCGAGATCCGGTTTATCAAAACACAGCAAGGACAGCGCAACGTCCAAAACAAATGCAACACACAATCCTACGGCAACGTTTTGCAAGAGAGCAGTGGTGAGAGAATGGGTCGGTTACCACCGATTTGATAAACCCTCAGAAGCTTCATCAATGTTTTCTTTTATGGATTATTGTGTCTTTTTGGCCACCGCTCTATTTGCTCTGTTGTTCCGTATTGTTTGTGAAGAACGATGCTGAGCAAACACCACGTCTAATCTAAAAACACAGATGTTTGACAGGAAATGAAAGAAATGTGGCCACTCCATGCCTACCTTCCCAGAAATCCGGGTTTATCTTGTGTTGAATTCACAAGAAAACACAACGGTGCTGGTAGACAGCCCGCGATTGCTGTGAATAAATAAATAGCTAATTAGTTGAACTCAGCCAGGAGCAGAAAATCCCCGATCCCCAAAAGCCCCAAGAGCACACAGTCTAACTGGAGTCCAACTTTAACCTTTGATTGATTAGGGAAAATCATAATATGCACGATTTTGATGGTTACCAAAGGAAAAGTAAAGTGTTTTGCAAGAGAGCAATGCCTACACTGCACTCCCACATAAGTGCATGTCAGATGCGTGCAAGCATGCTGCCGCAGGGTGAGAGGCCTGCGTGGAATCCCTGTCCTCAGGGTGGATTTTCTGCTGCGTTTTTAGATGAAACTTGGTTTTGGAAGGGAGAAGAAAGCACCCAAAAGTCAACACTCCAGATTGATAGTTATATTCGCTGTCTCCCACAACCCTCAAAGGTTCCATTCCATGGCAAGTGCAGCATTTACTCATCCAAGGAAGACCTTAAAACATGTGCAATTGAAAATAAGAAATTGGACAGATGGGGTGCGATTGTGATGGAACATCTGAATGGTTTAACTGCAAACTCATGCTCGATGGTGTTTTAAGCCTCCAACGTCGCCTTCCAGGCAGCTAACCTTAACCCTAAACATAACCATTGCCGCGCTGCCTGGAAAACCCCAAACACCCAAACTCATTCTTGCCACATCAAGAAAACGTATCAGTTTTGGTTTCAATCTGGCTCAACCAATAACTGCTTCAAAATAAAACATCTTTTTAGAAAATAGTATAATTTCTCTTGCTATCCCTGTTGAGAACCAAACTATTTCGGTGAATATAGAAGCCAAAAACCTGAGAGGAAAAACATGCTGTTGGATAAACTAGAATCCCCAAATCTCGACTAGGTCATCAATTGAGAGAGAGAGAGAGAGAGAGAGAGAGATGCAGATGAAGCATTTCAAGTTCAAACATGCTGTAGGTTGAAACAGGAAAACTGACAGGAGCTGTAAAATGTTCTGATTTATACAGTTTGAGTTGCGCTATGCTCAAGAAACTTGCCACGAGAAGATCAGGATCACTTTACCAAGAAAGGCCAGGGTGGGTGGCGAGGAGGGCAAGGCCCCCAGTAAAATTAATGAGGGAGAAATTCATACGAGGCCACATAGTTTAACCCAAGACTGACCTCAATTCCTAAGGCCTCACAGCAGATGAACAGCACTAATCAAGAGCTAAGATTACTCATGGTTAAGAAAGATACCAATTCCGAACAGATTAGACTGTGGCGAAACCCAATATGAATAGATTCTTTTATTTTAGCAGCTGACAGAAAATGAGGGCTTGAATGACTAAGCCTCTCTGTAGCTGAGATTAGGCCTCCCATCTCCTCATCCTTGTCATAGCTATGAATGACTTTGCTACCAAATTAAGGGGTTTGGTGTAATTCATCTTGTTCAGCAGGATAGGTGGGGAATAAATGTTCAGTTGGCGAAAAGTTGAAGGAAGGGAGCATGTGTTCCCGAGAGCAGGCACCATGTGGTTTGTGGTAACTCTGAGGAGAGAGATTATCTGTTTGTGCCAGCTCCACATTTCTCAATGTAAAGTTTGGGTTTCGGGTTACCAGACAAGGTGAGAAGGGGGTTTGTAATTCAATTCCTGTGGACACGCTGCACTTTTTTCAAGTAACCTAAACCAATCACTTTTAATCCTTAAACAGGCTTGGCTTGCACCACTTTAGTCAATCAAGTTTATTGCCGTGAAGGTTCATGACGAGGCTAATGAAAAGAGGAATAATGTGGTTTGCAGTAAATGGCTTGGTTCACACACTGTTTGAAGAATTCATTACATTACAAAGTATAAGAAAACATATTAAAAAAGAACACCATATTACAAAGCTCTCAGGTCCCATATTATGCTCATTTTCAGGTTCATACTTTTATTTTGGGTTTTTACTGGAGCATGTTTACATGCTTTAATCTTAAAAAAGAAACCACAATGTTTCTATTACTGTCAGTCTGAATATAGCTGTCTGAAACGTCATTGCAGCCGGGGAAATGACTGTACACTGAACACTGTAGCGGCACTTTCTACAATATGGGACCATTAATGAATACGCACATCATTTTGAATATGGATCAGAGATTTAGCCTGCGATCCGGACTAATCCATGAGCTATAGGGACTTTTAAAATGCACATCTGGGTCGCTACAATTTGTCCAAAGCATACACAGCTCAGCTTTGAACACTGGCATCTACCAGCAGTAACCTTCTACAAGATTCAAGACTTCAGAAAAGACATTTTTATAATATGCCAGTTCAAATGGGTTTTACATGAAATATATAAGCGCTAATGCCCAAAACCACAATCCATTTCCCAAGTAAAAGCTTGCACTAGGGTATGGGTTATGTAATGAGAGTACTTAATTTCTGATTTATTCATCTCTGTAAGATTTTTTCTATTCTGTACACTGTTGCAGGAAGAATAAAGCAATGAGAATTTTGCTAGCTGGCTAGAAAATATGCTTACTGTGTCTTGCAGCTGAAATAAAAAACTTTAAATTGTAGTCTTGTTGAATGATAATGGTGCCAAGCCATGGCTGAATGGTAAAACATGGCACTGCTCTTGTATCATTCTTCTATTTTGATGAGTGGCACCAAAAAACATTACTGACAGCCAGTGGTATAAGTTTTGAATCTTTAAATTCAACCTCTGAGACACTGTGGGTTAGCACATGAATTAAGATGGGTCAGGAGGAGTGTTGATTCACTTTCTGAGGGGGGTAGAGTGGGGTGGTGGGGAAGCAGAACTTCTTGAATCAGAAGTACTCAAGAGAAAGAATGCTATATTGTAATATAGGCCTCCCCATTTCCCCCCCCCAAATCTAATTAATATTTAATCTACACCTGTACCATACTCATCACTAAAACGATTACTCTGCCAATTCCATGGCAACATTGTAACTTCAAACTTGAAACATTTTCAGTCATTATAAATATATCACTAACCACAGTGGAACACACAATAGCTCAACATATTTACGTATATAAAGTAGTGCTGTCAAACGATTCAAATATTTAATCGCATTAATGTCATAGTTAACTCACGATTAATCGCACATTTTTATCTATTTCAAATGTCCCTTGACTTCTTTTTGTCCCATTATATTTTCTCATTTTAATGCTCTTATCAACATGGAAAAGTGGATTGGCTTGCTTTGTGCAAATTATTTTTTTATGGAAATGGAATGAAAATTGATTTATTTGAAACAGGGACAATGCACAAATAAACATTAAACTTGTTAAACAAGAGAATATGTCTTGGGCCAGGTTATAGCATCAATTGCTAATTTCCATCTGTAGTCCCTGGGCAGGTAAACAACAAGGTAAAACAACATTGGCATATACATACATAGTGTTCAATTTCACACTAACATTCACACTTGGAGCTAATAATCTGTCACACAATGTAACACTGTTACCTCCATTTTCCATTGCAGATAGTACTGCCTCATGCCTGAGGCGAGCGTGGTTGGTCGTCATAGCGACTGCCATGGGCGTAGTTTGGTAGCGTTGCATTTCCCCATAGACAGTTTTCCCCCCGACTCATTTCCTGGTTGTCCTTCTCCATAAACTCAAGGAGAGGGGTAACTTTTCCTGCTCCAGGTTTCCCACCGTGGTCAGAAAGAACAGGGGAGACTCTTTGGTTCTCTCACTCTTATTTAGGGTTGGGTATCAGTTGGATACCGGTGCTAAAACGATACTTTTAAAACGGTGCCGGAACCGGTACTTAAAAAAAATAGGGCAAATGGGAATAGGGTATTTTACAATAACTTTGAATGCACCACAAGGCTTGCTAGTTTCAAGTGAACGCACCGTCTGTGTAGTTTTTCCGACAACGGCAGCTGCAGACTGCTTAACGTCCCGCTGTTGGAATCCTCTACAATGAAATACAGTCACACTTTACACCGTTTAGCTGTCAGCATTTTAACCGTGTTTAATCCAGCTGCTAGTTAACGGTAGGCTAACGTTACCTGCTGTCAGGTGAAGTGTTAACTAGCGTCACGTGCAGCGATGCTCCTGTTGCCTCCAACGTCTGTTTCAGAGCATTAGAGAGCAGCGCAAAAGGCGTTTAATTGAAGCCGAAATCTGTGTTGCAATTCGGTCCGGTAGATACCGGCCAGTGAGTCGCTCACATGGCTCTATATTAAAAATAACCTACATGTAAAGTTTGCGGACGTAGTAAATAAATCTGTTCATATCAAGATATTTTTTTTAACATATCTATCTATCTGTATCTTTATTGTTACAACCTGATTGAGCTAGCAAGGCAGTTTGTGTTTATACTATGTGTTTATTCAGTTTGGGAAATCCCATGATCTCTATTAAAAAGAGATCTCTACGTTAGCTCAAGCGCCTCAGTCCTGAAAATAATGACGTTTAAGCGCCCTCACGTGTTATATTGCTTATTACTAGGACACTGATGGGCAAATTCACAAAAAATGGATTGTTACAAATGTCTGCATATTACCTGATTTAAATACGCGCAAGCAGCACAGGAGCACCAAGGCGCTTTGCGTGGCAGCGCCAAGCCTTTTGCAGGTGCATTGACTATTACACTGTTTCTTATTGTCTTAATTGTGCAGGTTTAGCGGCCACCAAAGTCGCGCAATCCATTCGTTAACTGGCTTGCCAGCGTTTGAAAACGCCTCAGTTGCGCTGCATGTTTTCAGTTACAGTATGCTGCCAGCTGACCTCCAGCAAACGACACAGTCATGGCTGGCTGACATGTTTCTGACCTCACAGTGGGAGAGGATGTAGATGAGCAAAAGGAAGAAGAGGGAACAGAGCCACCGCCCACTCTCAGGCTTCCACTGTGTCAAATGTCCATCAGAACAACTCTGTCTGTGTTTAGTTTTCTGGGTTAAAGGTCAAGCTGAGTTCTAAGTATTTTCTGTTCCTCTAAGAAACAAAGTCAGCATGTAATAGGCAGATGCATGTCCCAGGATGATTTAAAAAAAGAAAGCCTTAAAAAAAAAAGACTACACAACAAAATGTATTTGCTTGAAGGCCATGCGATAGCATTTATATTTTATTCATCGGATGCAATGCAGCAATACCGCAAACAAAGATTTACAGCAAATGTCAGTCCAGTTATCTGAACCATGTATTTGAAAACTAAAAAGTAAACACTCAATAGTCAATATCTTAAACTGCTGCTGAGTAAATTGTCATCATGAATCATTGAAAAGATGGCCAAAACTATGACAATACGGTTGTAAAAATGTGTTTATTGAGCAATCACTCAATCTCTCAAAAAAAGGGTGTTTAGATCCGTTTTTGGTTGTACATTTTTTGCAAAATAACAGTCTTGGGCTGAAGAAAAAGGGTGTGCAATGCCAGAATAGTAGTCAACTAGGTGTCAAAGTGTTATCAATTTAAAACCTTTAATTGTATGCTGTGGATGTTGCAGCAAAAAAAACCGTTCACTTTGAGTTGCACTCCGGGTGAATAGACCTTGAGAACCTTTCTGCGAACTTGACTGAGTGATGTCTACTGTTGTGAATAAAACATTCGCTGCTTGGTGGTTTTCCCTCCAAAATACACTTGACTCATCTCCAGGAGATGGTGGGATACTATTCCCCGCGGACCTTTAATGGAAATTGATCTTGGCACATGTTTGAAAGACTTGCTAAAGAGGTACGTCATTTACACACATACTCACTTTCTGTCTGTGAGAACATGCTCTCTGCTGTCCATGCGAGCACCGCTATAGGCCTGGGAACAAATGAGGCGTCTGGCCGAACTGTGGTTGCTCCTAAGCAACAGTCTGAAAGTAAACTGAAACACACGGGTACTTAGTTACCAACTAAGCATGTGAACAATTTATTTCAATTGAAACTTCATTTATGAGAGAATGTTTGCCCTGTCCTTCCTCAAACTCCTATTGATATGAACATTCACACAAAAGGCCAACAACTGCCTACAGCTGGCAAAGAAATCAGGCAGTGGGAGTGTTAATTACCACAATAACATTAGTTTCTGAGTGAACCATGTAACCAGCAGAGACCATAATACTTGAGACTATTTCAATTCCAAGTCCAAGTTAAAATCATTAACATAGTAAAGGAATAGTTGGACATTTTGGCAAATAGGCTTATGGGCTTTCTTCCAAGAGTTAGATGAGAAGACTTCTATGATATATGACATCTGCAGGAGCTTTTTTACTACCAATCAAGGCAATGCAAAGAACCACTGTAACAGGTGTAACCTATTGAGTTGTTTTCAGTGCTGGGGAGTAAATGGAAAAAAAGGTGTGAAAGGTGGAAAAAATGTGATTCTTGAAAATCCCCCCTTTAATGTTGCCTCAGTGGGAGAGAACATTACTCATTCTCTCTTCCCACCCAAGTTTTCCAAGCTGATTTGGACCAATACTGTTTTTTGGGAAAGAAAGAATTTGATCTCAATGGGAGTTCCTCTGTTTTGCCAAAGGCTTAATGGTTTCACAGTTTAAGATTAGGCCTATTTGGGGTGTCAACTTTGACAAATTACTCTCAGGATTTTTCCAATGTCAAATATCACCCCACTGCATGTCCAGAATCCCCAGACTGGGCATGCCCCTCACTTTGTTCCCCACCCTGTCACTGTATCACGCTAAATAATTGGGCACTTATTCAAAGAAATAAATGGATTAAGTGTAGGGGGAGAGGTAATATATACTGTTGCTGGATCTTAGTATTACCACTTCAGCTCAGAGGGGAAGCAGCAGCTTCACAGAATCCAGCCAAAAAGTTCAAAGTTGAAACACACACAGTTCTCCTCTTCCCTGCAGGAACTGCTCTCGTCCAGCTGCGCTGCTGTGTTTGAGAGCTGTGTGTGCGCTGCAAGTGCATCCAACAGTGTTACAGACAAAAGAGCACTCCCTTCAAACTTCTCTTGGGAAACGGCGGATGACTTGGCTAGGTGCGTAACCCATCACACACCCTGCTGACAGGCCAGTCAGATCCAGCTACACGGCTGCACATCAGACAGATGCTCTGTGTGTGTCTGTGAAGTGACCTCGTTGCTTCTGCTTATCCACAGAGTACAACTTTATGATTCATTTCCAGGACAAGTTTTTTTTTTTTACTTCAAGTCCATTGTGGTTAGCTCTGATGTGAACAAATATGCTTTTGTCTGACTTCAAGCACTGTAAAACCATAGACTGTAAAAAAGAATGGATGTAGCATCAGTGACGTCACCCATTGGTTTGTGGACTGCCATTTTGAAGCTAGGAGTTTGCATTTTGGTCATCGCCATCTTGGTAGTTTGGAGCCAAAAGTGACCATATTTGGACAAAAAGGCAGAGCTGGGGGAGGATGACGCAGCTAAGCCAGTGTTGTGTATGGTTTCAATGGGGCTGCGCTAAGCTAAACGCTAAAGAGCTTGATTTTCAGCCCTTCTGACACGAGTCATCCAGCAGAGTTTTGCCAGCGTGTAAACGCAGACATCCGAGTACTGGTGCCTTTCATCAACATGTACGGCAGTACACAGAGCTGGTTAAAAATCGGCAGACTTTTTCTTAAGTTACCAGCTAACGCTAGAGCTAGCTAGGTAGCTCGGTTGGCAGAACGCTGAACAAGACATGTTTAGGCAACCAAAATGTTCTGGCAAGATGTGTGTCTGCCAATTATTTTCTCAATTAATTGATTAAGCATTTGGTCTTTAAAATGACAGCAAATGAAAAATGCCTATCACATTTTCCCAGAGCCCATGGTGATGTCTTCACCATCAGTCCAAAGCTCAAACGATATTCAATTTACTAACCTAGACGTCAAAGAAAGATAAGCAAGAAAATTACTCAAGGGATTAATCAATTTATTAAAATAGTTGCAGATTCCTTTTCAGATGATTGACCAATCAAATCGTATCAGTTTTCTAATGCATTCAATTATTTAAATTGAGTTGCACTTAAGTTGCATACACAGTGACTTGAGACTTGACTTGAGACTGGGCCTCAAAAGACTCGGAGTCGAGATGCAGGACTCGTGCACGGTCTTTATTTTTAGGAAACGTCTGATGTACGTAACGTTCATCAGAAGCTTTGGCTTTAAAAACTTCATACAACAAGGCTCAAACATAAGTAGCGCTGAATGCAGCATGCTTGACTTGGACTCTAGCTCAGAGACTTGTGAGCATCTCTGAATCTGGGCACTGGTTAGTCTCGCATTGCCAGACCGATCTCCACAGGGCTGCGGAGGAAGGTCTGGCTAGTCCACACAACATTCCTGAACAAGATAATAGACGATCAGGTTTTTTTTTTTTGCATTTCTTTAAACCAATCACAATCGTCTTGGGCGGTGCTAAGCTCTGGACGCAGCGAGCGTGGCTCTTCAAAATGTGAGTACGGTGGGAGGTATTGCAGGAGAAATGGTGGGTGGTCAGCAAACCTGTTGTGGACTGGGACTGCACGATGTCCCATACTACAGCGTACCGGTTTCTTTAATGGTCTGCATCGTTCATACGCTCTGGTGGTATGAGAATGTTGTGGAGTCCGTGCAGAAATGTGAGAATATGGGCTGTGTTGTATGGTCCAACGTTGGCATGATGGTGGAGGACACCATGCATATTGGAAATGGCAGCGCACTTTTTGATGTTCCCACCACTTTGGCCAGGAACCCCTATAATGGCTCTGTGGCCAATGACGTTTCTCCCCCTTCTTCTGGTGCTAGGTTGAACCCAGCCTCATCTATAAAGATGAACTCATGTGGGATTGCATGAGCGACTAAAAAGAATGATTGGCCCGCACTCTAATACTCGCATACGTTTATTACCCTGCTGGGTATTCCTCAGGCAAATGGCATTCAACAGTGGCTCAAGCTTAAACATAGGGCACAGACATGGTCAGCTGATCATGCATCTGCTGAGCTCATTTAAACTAATTAATAATGGTGATGGCCTCCCTGAAAACAAAGAACAAAAATCAGTCAATATGGTGTTATCCAGTACACTGGGAAACAATGTTGCGTTTAGTTTACTGCAGTCAATATTGTACTTCCATCCACATATGCTCGTCTGAGCTCTTTGTTTTTTTGAGAGTTTCTCTCAAACGGCACCTTTATAAAGTTGTGTCATTCTGATTTTGGTTTTGCTTGAGAATGCGAGCCAATGTGGACAGACGTTGAATATGGTGTTGTCTTGGATGATGTGGCTTTGAATTTCTCGTAATCGGATTTCATTATTTTTCCAAGGCAGCTTCCTGTACCCCGGTGAACATTTGGCCCCTTCCTCCACCATGGTTTCGTCTCTCAGTCCTTTTAGAAAAAAATAAATATTTATATAGGGCTTGGACAATGCAGCCTAAAGCTATTTCCCCCCCCCAGTAGAGTAAATTGTACAGGAAACATGTACAGTTAGTGTTTGACATCAGAAATTCATGAAATAAACCGGTGTCACCCAACTGATAGGCTTATGGCGTGTTCATGCCACCAAGGAATAACGGGGATCGCCCCCGATTACGTTGTTTTTCCGATTGCCAGCGTTCACATGGTCGGGATGCGTGTTCTGGGAAACTAGGTTATTAAAATCTAGCCCGAGTTTCCCACCTCTGATTCCCACAGGGAGTGACGTTAATGGTGACGTTTTCACTGGGAAAAATGTTTTTCCGATGTCCATGAACGCACGGTATGACATGGGGTGAAAGACATTTTGGTTACATACCTGTACTCCAGTCTAAATGTCTGGATGACACAGGCGACAGTAAAACGGCTCAAGTTGGGCTGTACTCTCTGTCCAGCGACTCGCATTGTCAGCCCATGGTTGATGACATGATCAACTAAGGTTGCTCTGATTTCATTTGAAAGTTGTTGTCTTCTTTGGCCATGAACTCCTCTACCAGCTCTACCCCTACCTCTGTCTTCCTCCCCCACTCATTCTCACCGTCCCTCTTCCTCTCTGCAACGTCTTCCATTGTTTTTGTAAAAAAACGAAATGAAAAAAAAAAAGGTGATCACCTGTGGTCTTTTCATAGTGCTTACTTCCTGATTGAAGTGGTAACAATTAACCATAGAGGTGTTTGGCAAGGTGGCACATATATTGGCCAATTAGCTCATACAGTGTCATTTTGAATGGCGTTTTAAAATGGCAAACATGTTTGCCATTTGCCAACATTGTGAACATGATTGTTGTGTCTAATGTTCGATGCGATCGGAGTTTAAAGTTAACTCAAAGAAAGCAACCCCATTCACACATCCATTGTTGTAAATGGCCTGTATTTATATAGCGCTTTTCTAGTCTTAACAACTGAACTTATTTTACAGAGTACAGGAACCATTCACCAGTCACACACATTCCTACACTGTGTACAAGGTGCCATCTGCTCATCAGATAAACATGGGCAACTCTGGGTTCAGGTGTCTTGCCCGGTGGGACTGCAAGGCCAGGGATCGAACCACCAGCCTTCCGATTGGCAGGCGACCGCTCTACCACCAAGCCACAGCCATTGTTGATACAAATGGTGATTATAGCTGTCAAGTGCAAAGTGGGATCATCAATACTTTCAGTAACATGACTGTTTTTGTTATGCAATCATTTGTTATGGTTAGTAAAAGTGCATAGCTGAGTTAGTCCTACTGTATAATGAGGATATTGTTTGGTTTTTGGGCATTGTAATGCTTTGCTCATTTGTCAGGCAAACAAACGCTTCTCCAACAAAAACACTCAACGCCTCACTGTTGTGTTCCTTTCCTTTGTTTACGAGCAAGTGAACACACATTCAATCCACAATCACTCGTTGGAGTTGTTTCGTGTAGGGCCAAAAATGTCTCTTTTACAGCTGTGTGTGTGTGTGTGTGTGTGTGTGTGTGTGTGTGTGTTGTGTGTGTGTGTGTGTGTGTGTGTGTGTATGTGTGTGTGTGTCAGAGTGGCTGCGTGGGTGGCTGTGGGCACATGATTCACAGGCATGTCCCTTTTTTTTTCTCCATTTTAATTTCCATTGTACAAGTGAGGCCTGCTGGGTCACTGGTTTCACTGGTCTGCACTTGACGAAGGAGCTGACTCAGCACAGCAGCACTGAGGGAAAACTCCCACAGATGAAAGAAAGATAACTATTTCACTGGGTTAAATGGGTTTCAGTTTTGCGGGTTGATAAATTCCCCCTACACCAAGTATGCCTCTCCTATAAAGTGCCAAACCACTGCAGCCACAGAAGATATTCCAATCAAAACTACACCAAGCTTCTCCCACTAACCACACTCTAACACAGTGCCAAAGTGAGATATGTATACTTTTGCATTACCAAGCTCAATTTACAAAAATGATGTTGAGATTTATTCACTTTTCTCACTGTAAATTACTTTTGTCTTTTAAACAAAAGCAGGTGTTTCCAGAGTAGAAGAGGCCAGTAATCTTTTCTGCGTATCGTTTCAGACACTAGAAAAAAGTAGGAATGCGGCACCTCCGCGATATAGGAACAGAGTATCATTAACCTTCTGTACGTATTGTGGAGTCTTTGCAAATGCTGCTCCAGTCTTCATAGAGTGTAGTGTGTGAACCATATGTTCAAAAAGCTACGAAAAGTAAAGCACTGTAATTCGTAAGCATTCCACTTTTTTTTCTAATGCTGAATGCACCACGTTGACTGCTGCTGTATAAGAACGAGGCCGGCTGCGTAGGGAGTAGGTCGGGGTGGGTGGGTGTTAAAAACAGGACTTTCAAGCCAGGGAGCTGAGTTCACTTCCTGGGGAAATGTGTGTTTCTCGCGAGTGTTTTAATCCAAACCACAGTCTTTTTCCTAAACTTAACTAGTCGTTTCGGTGCCTAAACTAAGCTTACCTCGCCGCATAACTGTCACTTTTATTCGCCTACACTTTACAATAATGTCCGCCCGAAACGACAAGCAGCTCGCGGTGCTCTTTACCCGGCTCAAAGTCACCTATTCTCGGGTAACTGAACCACCAACTACTGCTGATACGACGGAGCACCATGTGACGCACCGAAGCCGGCCTTGCAGAGCTCTGTAGCGGCTAAACCCATCTACTAACTGCTGCTGATATGACCGAGCTGTGACGGAGGTCTGTAGCCGGCGTCGCAAAGCTCTTTAGCGGTTTAAAGGTCCCATGGCATGAAAATTTCAATTTATGAGGTTTTTTAACATTAATATGCGTTCCCCCAGCCTGCCTATGGTCCCCCAGTGGCTAGAAATGGTGATAGGTGTAAACCGAGCCCTGGGTATCCTGCTCTGCCTTTGAGAAAATGAAAGCTCAGATGGGCCGATCTGGAATCTTCTCCTTATGAGGTCATAAGGAGCAAGGTTACCTCCCCTTTCTCTGCTTTGCCCGCCCAGAGAATTTGGCCTGTCCATGAGAAAGAGAGAGACGACATGGCTTGAAAACAAGGAAAGTGGCAGTTGGTCAAGGCCACGCCCCCACCCTCCACCTTGACCCCCCTATCTCCTCCTCAATAGCATTTAAAGCTACAGACACAGAAATGGCACATACCAACTGTACGTACAGACCGCCGCCGACTTGAGCTTCTAAAGATACCGGAAGTCATTCATTTTCAATGGAAGTTTTGAGCGACCAGAGTGTCAATCAGAAAGTTGAACTTTGGTCAACTTTATGGTAATGAGCTATGAGGCGGTTCAGCGGCAAACGCCAGCAACCAATCGGAATATAGACGTCCTTCGCGCTGGCTGATCCCAGAGAAACATACGATGTAAACTTTTGTTCCTACCAAAACATTAGTTCCGTGAAAATGGAGGAAAAGCTCATAATCGCCGTTGCTGGGTTCCCTATCATTTATGATATGACGTTGTTTGCGTATAGGGACCAGTAAACGTTACCTGCCGTCACATGGTCTCTAAACAGTCCGCTCACGGTGGAGTCCTGCACGGATCAACAGCTGGCAGCTGCTCGCTCTGAATGCATTCTGCTGCGGTTCAGCAGCTAACGAGCCAGCTAACTGCTAACAGACACCGCTGCGACCAACAAACAATACAAATTCTGTCCTTATATATGTAATTTATAAAAGGTTTGTAGTGTTAGTGTATTGGCCGTGCAGCGGCTGCTTGTGCTTTGTCTTCAGATAGATAGATAGATAGATAGATAGATAGATAGATAGATAGATAGATAGATAGATAGATAGATAGATAGATAGATCTTTATTGTCATTGTATGCAATACAACGAAATTCTGTTGGAGCAATCCTCTCCAAATAGCAGCATAGAGTAATCGTGTGTTGAACATGATCGAAGAATGCTGCCACGTCAGAGCGGCCAAAGCGTCAAACAGCTTCACCGTACTTTTTGACAAGCGTCCTTGACAGGGCGGCCAGAGCTTCTTTGCAGCTCAAGTCGGCGGCGGTTTGTACTTACAGTAAGTAAATCTCATTGTTGGACTGGCTCTAGTGGCTGTAATTCTGCACCAAGGCTGAATTTTGGGAAAGAGACTTCAGATACAGTATTAGGGGACCATTAAGGCCTATATAAAAGAGACTTCAGATACAGTATTAGGGGACCACTAAGGCCTATATAAAAGAGACTTCAGATACACTATTAGGGGACCACTAAGGCCTATATAAAAGAGACTTCAGATACAGTATTAGGGGACCACTAAGGTCTATATAAAAGAGACTTCAGATACAGTATTAGGGGACCACTAAGGTCTATATAAAAGAGACTTCAGATACAGTATTAGGGGACCACTAAGGTCTATATAAAAGAGACTTCAGATACAGTATTAGGGGACCACTAAGGCCTATATAAAAGAGACTTCAGATACAGTATTAGGGGACCACTAAGGTCTATATAAAAGAGACTTCAGATACAGTATTAGGGGACCACTAAGGTCTATATAAAAGAGACTTCAGATACAGTATTAGGGGACCACTAAGGTCTATATAAAAGAGACTTCAGATACAGTATTAGGGGACCACTAAGGTCTATATAAAAGAGACTTCAGATACAGTATTAGGGGACCACTAAGGTCTATATAAAAGAGACTTCAGATACAGTATTAGGGGACCACTAAGGTCTATATAAAAGCATCCAAAAGCAGCATGTCATGGGACCTTTAAAAACAACTAGCAACTGTCGCTCGGCGTCATTGAGCTCTGTAGCTGGCCACTGTAGCCGGCATCAGGTGACCAACCGGCGGTCTCCTAGTTTCGTACGATATCATACGGACCACTTCATGAGAATGCGTTGTGTTGTTACAATAGAGCTAGTGAAATAATTGGTCCTTGGTACCTTTGGTACATTGGTACTCTACGTGATTAAGCAAATGGCTTATTGTTTCAGGGTTGACAGGCACCTTTAAGGATGATTTGATCTTGTTTTTTTTTTCATAAACCTGTTGGCCAAGCGTGCGATATTGCACGTAATAATAAAAAAAAAGAAGCAACAACAACGTTAACCACGTGTTCCCTGTGTTTAAAACCGCAACCGTATTGGAGCGCCACAGTTTGGCGCGTAAAAAGTTACGCCAATGTGAAAGCGTCAGTTTGTGACGAGATGCTATAAGAACATTGTTTTGTTTGAATTCACAACCTGCCTGCATGTTGAAAAATTCAAAAAGTTAAGCCTAGGGGGCGGACCAAGCGTCTGTATTTGAGGAGTTGGGAGTGAAAATGTGTTGGATATTGACACGATTCTGCAAAAGCCCGAATTTTCTTTTTGTCAATGCCAAACAATTTTTAATTCTTGGTCTTTCGAAACATCTGATATGGAAACTTTAGTATGGATGGTTAAGGCTGGGGAAGAATTCAGAATATGGCTAATTATCTTTTGGTATGCTTAGTGTTAGGTAACCTTAAAGGGGAACATCATCCAGATGAAGAATATCATTGTCATTACCATGACCTAGGAACGTTCAATCAATATTTGTGAACATGAGCTACTCTCTCTCAAAGCCAGAAAAGTAAGTCTCAGACTATGAAGTCTGGAGCTGCTTCATAGACAATAAATCTGAAACTTCTTGTCAACCCCCAGATGAGCTTTATTCTGTTGCAGTGTTCTCAGTTCTGAAGCAGAACATGGTCCCATATATTAAGAACGTTCCCCTGGGTGCTCTCATTGTCATCTACAAAATCTTTCCCAATTCATTGTCTATGGAGTAGTTCAGTACATTATACTTAATGACATCACAAATTTGAGTTTTAACATTAGTTTTTGGATTTGGGAGAGAGTTGTTCATTTTAACTGATATTTGTGGACTTTCTTGAAGTAGAAGTATGAATTTTTAAAATGGCCGTAGTTCCATTTTAGTGTTAAGGAACGATTTTGGGGGCATTTCACGCCTATATTAGATAGTTGAGAGAATACAGGACAGGAAATGAGGGGAGGGACAGATGGTGAACACCTTGCAAAATCTCCTGCCATTATTTAACTTCCGTATCGAGTGTGTCATTTTCATTAAATGCACGTTTGGGAAAATGTACTTAAAGCTGCTTACGCACTGACCAGACGGCCGACCGTTGACAGAAAAGCCAGTCAAAATGATCAGTCTCCCCGTGTTGGTCCAAAAAGTGCCACAGAACACACCAAAGAGATGAGACGAGACGTAATACGTCTCCTTAACAGCAGGTGGCGCTAATCTGTATTGTTGCCCAAGAAATGAAAACCGGCAGCTGATTGGACGAACGCGTCACATGGTTTTTTTTTCTTAGGGAAATTCAAAGCCAGACTGTCGAGAGAATTAGGCCATGCAGTTGCTGAATCTGTCTTCATTTCAGATCGACAATGGTCAGTTTAAAAGATTTTCATCAGATTCTGAGAGACTCTAGTCACCTCATTCTGCTCGCCATTTCCGGGTGAGTACTATACTCCGACTGAACATGTCAGGTCGGCCAAAATGAAGGTCAACAGCCCCTCAGACTGACGACGGCACGGGACACACTGAACAGACTCGAGTCACCGACCTCGCCAGACTGACACACACGGCCGATAATCGGCCGTGTGTGTCAGCACCTTAAGTGATTATTTGACCAAATCAAAAAGCTCTGACCAGGAACTAAAATGTATAAATCGTTATATTGTCAACATGAAATGGATGTTAAAAAAACCCAAAAAACTATTAAACAATTATTTTGTGATTTATAACTACACAACAGAAAACGTCTCAACCCATGCATTTTCTGTTACACCCGTTACCGCTCAATGTTTCCACAGTTATGAAACAGAAAACAAGACAGGACTTTGTAACACTCAGCACCATCCCACGGTGCACGCTCTGTTATTATGGCATGTTCAAAATACTCCAAATGGAAACCTGTGCTTGCCTTATTAATTACCAGGAATGCACTCTCCGAGTACCCCTCCAAAACCTGAGTGCTGAAAAGCATGCCATCGAGAAGCCACAAGGCATGCGAGCTGTTTGTTCTGTCCAACCAGTGTGCCTACGCTCCGGTTTCAGGGGAAGAGCCAAGCTATCTGTGCTCCTGAGGAAGGGGGGGGGGTGTAAAAACGGGGAGAAATGGTGGAGGGGAAATGCTCGTTTTGGGGGAAACGCTCTTTGATCTTCAGAACACTGGTACGGTATTGCAATCACAGTGCCATAGTTCCCGGCGTTAGTGGAATTTGGGCATGCACTTAAATGAGTCAGAGTGCTTGCACGCACGCACAAACACACACACACACACACACGCATTACTGTAAAAGGCCATTGAGTGCAAACTGTGTTTCAGTTACTATAATGGCATGGCAGTTGACATACTTTTGGTTATGTTCCAACAGAAAGAAAAACAAAGACAGGAGGTGTTGTAGGATATCTCTCTGCACTGTTGTCATTAATGTAACCCTGAGCAGCTGATTAATCTGTGGCACTGGGCTGATATAAATAAAGAGGCATACAGACACAAATTTGCCAATGAAGGCCAGCTGAGATGTTTATCTCGATGTTATCCGTGCAGGGAGAAAAACATGACATGCCACAAGGCACACTTAAGATGAGCCTTTTGTACCAACAAAGACAATAAAAGAAGGTTCACTTCCATTACTCTTCCTTTCGATTGTGTTCTCTCATTGTGCCTCTCCCTCAGAGCTTTGCTCTTACTCGACTCGAATGTCCGCTGGCAGTTCGTGAAAGTTTAAAGGGTTGTTGATTTTCTGACCGTTATTTTTTTTTTGCTTAATGTTTGACACTACTGTTTTTAATGTGAAATAGAGGATGAATTCCTTCCAGGTAAGTAACTTGGTATTCATCTACAATCACTCTATGCTATAGGCTGTTCTCATGAACCATGATGCATAGTGCGCTGTAATTCGTATGTATTCTATGTGTTTATTGCTGTATGCGCCGCATTGACTACTTCTTTATAAGAACGCGGAGATCCGCATAGGGAGGAGGTTGGTAAAACACAGGGCTTTCAAGCGGGGGGAACGGAATTCCTTTTCCCGGATGAAGTTATGTGAAAAACACAAGACTTTCACCCAGGAAATGGGTGTTCTTTTCCCGGGAGTACTACTCAAGGGGACCATTGTTTTAAAGTGCCCATTTATGCTCATTTTCAGGTTCATAATTTTATTTTGAGGTTCTACCAGAATAGGTTTACATGGTTTAATTTTCAAACAACACCATATAGCCTATTTGTTGTACTGCACATTGCTGCAGCTCCTCTTTTCACTCTGTGTGTTGAGCTCTCTGTTTTACCTACAGAGTGAGTCATCTCACTTCTGTTCCATCTTTGTTGGGAGGCGCACATGCTCAGTAGCTAGGTAAGGATCTTGTCAGCTAGCTGTTTGTTTCTACAACTTCAGTTAGTACAAGGCAGCATTAGCCGGGAGTCTTCTTCTAAACAAGGGCACACTTCCAACTTTGCGTGGAAAAACTGCAGAACAGGGACATGTAAGTAGTTCTTTTGTAGATTAAGGTGAACTAGTGTGTGTTGTAGCAGTGTTTTGCCATTCAGAACGAGCATGCTAGCTACGGTTAGCCACCTCGTTTCGGCTAGTGACGATTTTGAACAGCTCACCCGGAGACTGAAGGCAGGATACATTCAGAAACCGTATCTCACTCAAAACCGCATGGATGTTTTTTTTTTTTTTTTCAAAGTTTGTATGCGTGTGGAAGTACCAGAGACACAAAATAACACCCCAAATCCCAGAAAAAGTGATTTATTTCATAATATGGGCACTTTAACCCAAAACACAACATTTCTCTAATCGTAGCTAGTTGTTTTGGTGTCTAAGGGAGCTTTCATACTTGCCTGATTTAGTTTGGCTGTATCACACTAGAGTTTGTCTTTTCCCCCTTGGTGCGGACAAACAAGCCACCGAGACCTCCTGATGAGGTCGTCTCGCTACGCTTTTACACAAACTCTGGAGTGGTTCGTTTGTGGTGACAATGTGACCCCAAACAGCGACCCAGCTGCTGGAAGAACTACGCCTTTTTTGGACTAAGCCAGCTGCCGTAGTCAGGAATTTGCGTTCATTTCACCAACTCATCAACTGATTCAGACCAGAGCAATTCAATCAGGAGAGACTTCGTTTTAAATATGCAAAGGTTTATTTGTACATATGCATAATATGAAATGTACAAAGTCTTTGGAGATTAGACTCCATCGTTACAAAAATAATTTTTAAATGGGTAGAGAAGCCAAGACTTATCCCCCCCGATGGAGTCTAGACACTGGTGGTGGTGGTGGTGAAGGAGGCCGAAGACCGGACCGAAGGTGCCGACGGGCGCGGTCTGCCGGAGGAGGAGGACCCAGGGTGCTGCGGGGGCCGATGACTGGAGGTGGAAGGGGAGGAGGAGGGTTGCACGCTTTGCCTGAAATGATAACTGAGAGCAGCAGAGAGAAGAACAGATTTAAAGCAGGGATGCCATGCTGTGATTGGCTCGTGAAATTCATGGCCAATTCTGGTTGGTTTAATTGGTTTAGTTGGTTTAATAAAAGTGAACGCCTTGAACCAGCTGATCAGTTTTAGGAAGAGAGAGAGAGAGAGTTGGATGAAGTTTAGAAGTCTTCCTGAAAGAATTCACCGTCACCTCACAGTGGCCAGAACCCTGGTTAACAGTCACCTTTCGTCGGCTTAGGCCGCTGAACTTAAAGGTCCCATGACATGGTGCTCTTTGGATGCTTTTATATAGACCTTAGTGGTCCCCTAATACTGTATCTGAAGTCTCTTTTATATAGACCTTAGTGGTCCCCTAATACTGTATCTGAAGTCTCTTTTATATAGACCTTAGTGGTCCCCTAATACTGTATCTGAAGTCTCTTTTTATATAGACCTTAGTGGTCCCCTAATACTGGATCAGAAGTCTCTTTTATATAGACCTTAGTGATCCCCTAATACTGTATCTGAAGTCTCTTTTATATAGGCCTTAGTGGTCCCCAATACTGTATCTGAAGTCTCTTTTATATAGACCTTAGTGGTCCCCTAATACTGTATCTGAAGTCTCTTTTTATATAGACCTTAGTGGTCCCCTAATACTGTATCTGAAGTCTCTTTTATATAGGCCTTAGTGGTCCCCTAATACTGTTTCTGAAGTATGTTTTATATAGACCTTAGTGGTCCCCTAATACTGTATCTGAAGTCTCTTTTATATAGACCTGAGTGGTCCCCTAATACTGTATCTGGAGTCTCTTTTATATAGACCTTAGTGGTCCCCTAATACTGTATCTGAAGTCTCTTTTTATATAGACCTTAGTGGTCCCCTAATACTGTATCTGAAGTCTCTTTTATATAGGCCTTAGTGGTCCCCTAATACTGTTTCTGAAGTATGTTTTATATAGACCTTAGTGGTCCCCTAATACTGTATCTGAAGTCTCTTTTATATAGACCTGAGTGGTCCCCTAATACTGTATCTAGAGTCTCTTTTATATAGACCTTAGTGGTCCCCTAATACTGTATCTGAAGTCTCTTTTATATAGACCTTAGTGGTCCCCTAATACTGTATCTGAAGTCTCTTTTATATAGACCTTAGTGGTCCCCTAATACTGTATCCGAAGTCTCTTTTATATAGACCTTAGTGGTCCCCTAATACTGTATCTGAAGTCTCTTTTATATAGACCTTAGTGGTCCCCTAATACTGCATCTTAAGTCTTTCCCGAAATTCAGCCTCGGTGCAGAATTACAGCCACTAGAGCCAGTCCCACAATGAGCTTTACTTAGGATGTGCCATTTCTGTGTCTGTAGCTTTAAATGCTATTCAGGAGGAGAGAGGGGGGGGCAAGGTGGAGGGTGGGGGTGTGGCCTTGACCAACTGCCACTTTTCTCGTTTGAAAGCCATGATGTCTCTCTTTCTCATGGGTGGGCCAAATTCTCTGGGCGGAAAAAGCAGAGAAAGGGGAGGTAATCTTGCTCCTTATGACCTCATAAGGAGAAGATTCCAGATCGGCCCATCTGAGCTTTCATTTTCTCAAAGGCAGAGCAGGATACCCAGGGCTCGGTTTACACCTATCCCCATTTCTAGCCACTGTGGGACCATAGGCAGGCTGGGGGAACGCATATTAATGTTAAAAAACCTCATAAATTGAAATGTTCATGCCATGGGACCTTTAACTGTCATGTGACTAAACGTCATCACTTTGGCGGTCGCCGTAATTCCGTATCATATCATGTGAATTGTTGCGCAGTTTTCGCACAAACCCGTTCATCTCACAGGGAGCCAATATGTAAAGATGTGTTCAAACTGACACAGTGGATGCTCTCTTGGTAGAGCTGCCGGAAAGCCCAAAAATAGAGTTACCATTTTTTTTTCTTTTACTATCAAATTTTTATTCTTAAGTGTATGATAAATAATTAAGCAGCAGAAGCCAACTCTGCCTCAAGCACAGTGCTAAAGCCTATAAATGATGTCAGCTGGTGTTTAGGAGATTTAGGTTAGTCTGGTTAATTGTGTGTTGGCAGACTTTGGTCCGACCACAGCATGGATGGGACTGGTCTCAGTGGAGTTGTAGCTGAGTCAGGCTTTGGGGCCATGCAGGAGTCTTTTTGGGGGTTCTGGGCCAAGGCCCAGGTGTGGGCTATTATTTCCCGTCTGGACAGCATAACCCAGGCGCCCCCCCCCCCGCGGGGGGGGGAAAAAACCCCCCCCCCCCCCGCCCCCCCCCCAAGGGGGGGGGGGGGGGGGGGGGGGGGGGGGGGGGGGCCCCCCCCCCCCCCCCCCCCCCACCCCCCCCCCCCCCCCCCCCCCCCTCCCCCCCCCCCCGGGCCGGGGGGGGGGGCCGGGGGGGGGGGCGGGGGGGGGGGGGAAAAAAACAAAACACACATCTTTCTGCCTGCGGTTGGGGCCGGCGGGGGGTTGCGGGTGCCCCGGCCCCCCCCCCGCCCTGCCCCCCCCCCCCTCCCCCCCTCCGTTTTTGCACTAAACCGCCCCCCAAAAAGCCGCAAAGCGCCACCTTCAAATTTTGAAGATGACATTTCATGGAAACATGTCCTAAATATAGAACCAGACAAATTCATTAAAACAGACAGAACTATATAAACATACGCCGATGACAGTTCTCCCCTTTTGTTCCCGGGGCTTTTACAAGACACGCGCACGCTTACACACCCCTGCTATTCAAATAGGTGCCATTCTTTTAAAAAAAAAAAAAAAAAACACCCCCACACACACACACACACACACACACACACACACACACACACACACACACACACACACACCTTCCCTCGGTGAGTACCTTAGAGTTATTACAGTAGTCTAGACAGAGAGAAGACGGGGACTCTTGGGAATGCTCATTGTAGCACAGACTCAGGTGTTAACAGCAGCTAAGCCAGAAGCTTGGAGGGTGATCACGAGCTTTGTCTTTCAATTGCCGATTTACTCAATGGCATTTGAACGCACACGTATCCACAAACATAATGGTGATAACGCAATGTGATTGCTATTCCAAATCAAAAAAGTCTTACACAGCTGTTGGACAGGTGTTGATAATGCCCTTAACATTGATCTCAGGGTTTCATCTCTGCTAATAAAAGTGCCAGAAGACCTAAAACTAACTAACGCGTGTGGTTACTCATTCTGCATATTTGTAATTTGAAAAGGTTCAGGTATTTCGGGATACGGAATAGTGTCATGTGGTTGTCAGATTTATTTCTGTACACAAAAATAATTGTGAGTTAATTTAACTTTTCTTTACTTTCCAAGCAGACTTTCAGCTTGCTGTAAGCTGATCCACACATTTTTCTTTTTAAGACATGTTTTTTTTTTCTAATTAAATCCATCACTGTGCTGACTTTTTAAATTAAACTACAGAGACTTGAGAAGTATCTGCTATGCAACATAATGACACTGTCATTGCTTATAAAAATAAATTAAAACAAACTCTCTGACTGACGATTATGAAAAGAAAAAAGGCATTTTTCATTAAAACAAATTCCCTTACCACGCAGTGCTGTCTGGAACCACTGTTGTTTTTCTTATGCTCTTCACAAAATGATGTTCAAAAAAGGCTTTCATGTACGTAACACCTTGTTAAATTCCTCCAGATTCGGAGTCCCTTGAAAACAGACGTCGTAATACTCAGCGTCTCATTTATCAGAGCACAACAGTTTGAACAAGCTCAATTAAGATGTGGTCATGGGTTTAATTGACTAGCTCTGAGCCAGAAAGCTGACTTGTAGGTTCTGACCTAGTAAGCCCTAAAGAACGATACACAGCTAAGCACACACGCAACCTTGGCCAAAGGAATACCGTCACCTATATTACAGTAGATCAGAGCTTTACTGGCCTCCTTGGATATTTTTAATGGCCCCAAAAAAATTAAAACCCTACCTACCCTAACCCTAACCCAACATGTTTTAAGCCAAGGACCCCTTATCTGAGAGACCGAGACGGAGCAGGGACTACCTACTACATATTGAATCAAATTTAGTTGCGTATTAAACTGGGCCTACAATAACGCGTGGCCTTTATATATACATTTTTTGTGCATAGAATACTAGGCTATTAAAATAATTGTTGGTATGATTTAACAATTAATGTTTATTAAGTTTTAATGTTAAAAATACATGTGGCACAGTGAATCCTTGGGATTAACTGTATCCGTGGATGGCTACCTTAGTGACTATTAAATATATTTTTTGCAAGTTAGACAGTTAGACAGGGAGTTTCTGTGCAACTTTTGACTTACTTACCCTCCCTCTGACGCACCCGTCTTACGTTAAAGATGTGTGAAGTATTTTGCTGTACTGAAAAAACTTTGAGGACCACCTAGGGGCCCCGGACCCCCTGTTGAAGATCTCTGCATTCCACCGTATATGAATTAATTAATCCAAACGACAGACAAATAAAGCCTATTCTGCATTGACAAATATGCTTTCAGTCAGTTTCGTGGTATTAACACTAATACATTTTAGTTTTTATACAGTAGTGATTGTTTCAATGTAGGTGAAAGGCCAGAATGAGGCTATATTTACACTGTCCGGGCCATGGCACTGCTGCTTTCACACTCTTTGTAAATGTTGCAGACTGTCAAGAATCGGTATTGTGTATTTTGGTTAAAAAGAAAGAGCAATGATTACATTTATAATATGGTTTTGGTATATATTTTTTCTAAAATCATGCGACATAACAAAACTATGCATTGCGTCATACTCTGAAAGCCACGCCCACCTGAGGGGGAAACACGTTAGAGCTAACAATATGTCCAACGTTACATGTGTTAGCTTAACTTTTAGATTTAACCTTAAACTGATATTTGACTTGTAACAAAACGCTTGCTGCAAACGTAACGTCGGACATAGTCTATCTATATATCCACAACCTTCCACTTCCGGGGTTGCTACCTTAGGCTTTCTTTGTGTTGTAATTTTAAACTCTGGTGGATTTCTGAGGACTATGGTTAACTGCTCCTCAGATATCTGCAGGGTAAATCCAGACAGCTAGCTGTTGAATCTGAGTTTTCTGTTGCACGACTAAAACTACTTTTGAACGCACACGTTCCACCAAAACAAGTTCCTTCCAGACGATATTTTGCGGCGGCAACGGGGCTCTGTCCCATGCTAAGCTCTGCCCATAACAATTGTGATTGGTTTAAAGAAATGCCAATAAAACAGAGCACTTTTTTTCCCCATCAAGGAATGCTGTGTGGACTAGCCAGACCCTCCTCCACAGCGCTGTGGAGGAAGATCTGGCAATGAGGAACTACGTCGGACATAACGTTAGCTTAGCGTCAGGATCCCACAGTCTCTATTCTCTCTTCCGATTCCTGAGTCTGTATCCACGTTTGTCTTTATAAAAGCTCAGTTTTTCAGGGCGGAAGCTTATAAACACTTAAGTCATGGGTTATTTACCCTGTTGGTAGTAAATATCACCACAGCAGCATTTAAACATGTTTCTGTTGCTAGCAGACGTAATCGACGAGGAGGCACCTTCACGCAACACAAGTCAGTGGAGAGTTGTTTTCCCCTGCGGTGGGGGCGGGACTTAAATGCTCACTGTCTCTATACACTTCAACAACGCCATGGCTGCTTGTGAAAAAGCGAAGACTTAAGTGTGTTCTGTAACATTTAAGGTTAAGTAGTGGAAGGAAACTGCTGACACACCAAAAGCGTCAGACATTTCTCATGCTATTCCTACAGCATTTGTAAGAGAATTAAGGGGAAAAAAACCCGCCTTAAATCTGTTTGACTGGATATGAACTAAGAGGACATTTGTAATTACTGCTCCAACAGGAGGGAGTCATCGCTGAAGAAGAGAGGATTACATACACTGACACATACAAATCTGGGAACTATGCAGTGTGACCACAGCGCTGTACCATTAGTCACTGGGTTGCTTGATTTGAGCACTAGAGTTCCAGTGCCTCGCTCAATGGCCATGGCATCTGTGGAAGATGTAAATGCTGTTACTCTAATGGCGTTTTTCCATTACATGGTACCTGCTCGACTCGCCTCGACTCTACTCCTCTACTTTACCTTTTTTTTGTTTTCCATTATGAAAAAAAGTCCCTGGTACCTTCCGTCGAGGTTCCAAGCGAGCTAAGCGATACCAAAAGGTGAAGCGAAAACCTGCAGGCTACTGATTGGTCCAAGAGAATCGTCACTGATCACTGTGTCATCATTGCTAGCGACAGAGTGGGGGGTGTCCTGAACAAACCCGGTAGTTTTTTTTTTTTTTTTTTTGCTGCCTTCAGCTTCTTTTGAAACTAAATTTGTCTTCTGTCTGCGGCGACAACAACAACAACACACCTTCGACGTTCTAAGTGTGTCGCGTTAGGTCACGGCAGTTTCCTGCGGCGTCGCTACGACGACCAGCCGCGCTCACCTCGCGCATGAGGCGGTACTAAATCTGCAATAGAAAATGAAGGACAGGGCACTCAACCCGAGCCGAGTGAGCTGGTACTAGCGGTTGGTAAGCGCCATAAGAGGGTATTGTTTGTTTGGAATGTTTCTCTATTAGAAATAAAATGCATAAATAGTTATTTATATGTTGGAAGTTGTTCCTTTTTGTTGGAACTGTTTACTATTTCTGTTTGTTTCTTGTAGTGTTGACGATGCATTCATTTAAGCGTAGCACTCTGTTACACTTGGCCAATTAACTTGAGCTGGTGTTGTGAAGCGTAACAGAAAATATCACAAACATTGGGCCTCATTCACCAATATCTTCCTACAATTTTTATTACAATACAATATTAGAATTACAATACAATATATAGAAAGTCCCTAAGAAAAGTCTACGTCTGATTCATGACGTGTTCTTAAACAGCAGAATTGTTCGCAGGTGTGTTCTTAGAGTGATCAATCCCAATGTCTTCGTAAATTGAAAGCTAGTGCCCGTTGCTCCTATTTAACATAGGTAAACGCCCCGTTAATTCCCATAAAAGGGCATGAGATGGCAGGGCCGTGTGCACACTTAGAGAAATGTCCAAATGACGCGGTAAAGGCGGTGGACAAACTTTAGTAATTCTGAAGTGGAGGTACTGCTGCAAGAAGTTATCAAATGTAGTATCGTCAGCAGTGCATACAAAGCAGCAAATAAAACCGCTGCATGGAATGCAATTACTCATGCAGTGAACGCTGTATCCGGAGAAGGGCGCAGAACTGAAGAAATGGTTTGATCTGAAATCTGAGGCAAAAAATGGAAGATATTTTGGATGTATAAATAGCGTGATCAATCACTTATTATTGGATGGCAAGGTTCCTTTTGTTAACATAATTGATGTGAATTGAGGCAAGGCAAGTTTATTTATATAGGCCTAGCACAAAATACACAATGGCAATTCCAAGTGCTTTACAAATGAGCAGGAATGTAAGTGTAGTGTGTGTTTATTAAAACAAATAATGAGTTACAAAATGGAGAGAAATATTAAATTTGAAATTAGAAAACGGTATAACTACTTATTTTGCGCAAACACGTCAGCTCTCAATAGTGCGTAAGAGTGCTCTTGAGTGTGCGTAGATTGTGTTCTTACCTAAGAACAAATCCCAAATAAGAAAACATTGGTGAATGCCAGAATCTTCGTGAAAACTGCGTTAAGTGGGGTTTAAGAACAAATTTGTTCTTAAGAACGTTTGGTGAACGAGGCCCATTGTGTTTCAATCTGACTGAAGAAGAAAAGTGGTGTCTGAGTAGCATACCTTTTATGCAATGAGATATACCCTGGCTTTTCTCACTACTCCAGGAAAGCACTCACTATGCCATACAAGTTATCTCTGGCAGGTTTCAGCACATAAAGCTATCTTTAGCCCTTGTTATTGAAATAAAACACAACATGTACTTGAGCAAGTTCCCCTCAAATCGTCTAAAGTCCATGTTCTGGTTTCTCTTGTTGATTTTATCGGAACATTTTTGAGCGCTTGGTGTGAATTACGGAACAATATTCCAGTACGGAAGAAGGAAAAGTATAAACACGAATGTGGGTGCCGTGGCATGATTCAGAGGCTATTTTTGGTCTATGAATGGCAGAAATAGGAAGTGAGAAATAGTGAGAGGAATGCGATTGGTTACATTTGCACTTCAAAGGCAACATGGAACACTGGAGTAAGATGGAATCTGTTCTGTTGGTAGAAACAAATTAATATCGCAATTTACTATAAATACAGCACTCTGGCTGTTTTTTCATGAGTGGGTTCAAAAGTTATTTTGTAAATAATCAAAGAATCTTAAGGACTATTTCTTTAACCTTTTATTTTATTTATTTAACCAGGTAAGCCGATTGAGAACAAATTCTCATTTGCAACAACAACCTGTCACATTCACACAGTTCCACATTCATACCTGGAAGCTGCCCAGTACAACCACAGTCTGATCTTATCAGATTTTATCTTGTCAGTCTGGGGATTGAACCAACGACCTCCCGGTCACAAGCTCTCTTCTCTAACCTTTAGGCCACCACATCCCTGAAATTTCAATTCAATTTTCCAGCATGTAGATTGTGCTACTAGAGGGAAGAACACACAGGCGCAGTTCTGTATGCTTTCTTGATGTTAGAGTATACATGGTCTAGTATACTCTAACATCAAGAAAGCATACAGAACTGCTCCTCTCCCTCACCTGGGTCAGTCAGGTCTCATCCAACTACTCCTGATCCCAGCATGCATCAGTCAGATCACATCCAACTACTCCTGATCCCAGCATAAATCCCGGTCAGAAGGACTATACAGTCAAGTAGAAGGACTATCAGAACCTGGCCTGACACTGCCCTATCCCAGCTCCAGGACTGCTTCAAATAAGGACATGGTTGTGTGCCATATGTTACAGAACAGAGCCCTTTGTTTATTATTATGATTTCATCTTGCTTTTATGCTGCACAATTTACATTACAGCAGAGGTGTACAACTGAATGTTTACTCAGAGTTCAATGTTCCTACACTAGTTCAATTAGTATTAGTATTTTATGTCTTTGAATTGTTTTTACTTGAATACTTACATTTTAAAGAAAATAAGAACTGTTTTCATTCAACAATGTGCCCATTATTATCATCAGTGATTAAGTAACTCAGACTTTTAAAAACACATTTTTTAAAGGATATCGTCTAATTATCGTTACAGTCAAAATCGCCAAAAATATCGAGATTATTTTTTTGTCCGTATCACCCACCCCTACTCTGTCATGTCCCTGGTAGTGTTTCCCTGTTTCCCCTCTTGTCTTTATGAAGCAGATTCAGCCCAGACAGACTACAACATTTCTTGCTAAAGTTGACATTTTTTTTTAAACTCAATTTGCGCCATCCCGGGGCGAATTTGTGTGTTATTACATTAATCTGTTGATGTCCAAATGAAGCTTAATTTACCATTTCCTTTATTTTCTGAGCCCACTAGATGGCGCTCTCTGTTCACGAAAGGGTTTTCTAAGCACACTGAAATGCCATTCCTTAAGCCTTTTCCTTTAAACCAAGAGCGCCATCTACTGGGGTCAACAAATACAACTAATGGTTCATGAAGCTTCATTAGGACATCACTACATAATCTGCTTTGATTTAATAGAACTAGTATAAGCATGCCTTATATTTGTGTATATACTCATGATGTGAAATCAGATTTTTACCAGCAGATCCCTCTGCTCCTGTGAACTCAGTAGGCTACATCCCCTCCATCTCTCTCATATGGCACAGTTTAACTTCTCTCTCTCTCTGCCTGTCTCTCCTTCTCCACAGTATGCCTTTAAGGAAGGAGAAACTTAGTGGAGATATGACTTCAGTGTCCACGCATCATTACACACATCAATTTTGTTGGAAACAATCACTGAAACACTGCCACATGTGGATTAGAATGCATGCAACACTGTAGTCTAATCTATTTTCCAGCTTGCAGGATCCATAAACAGACAAACATAGCTATCTATTAAAGATTTAACTTTTAACTTCTCTGCTGGACCTCCACCAAAATGATAAAGATACCATAATAGAAGGATTCTTAAAGTATTTTCTTTGTCTTCGGACCCCAAATGTGAATGTAGTGCTTCCAAGGGACCCGTGTTCATAGATGCATTCATTTACTACAATTTATTATATTTTAGTTCACTATCAATAAGTTACAACATAAAAAAAAATACTAAAATTTAAAAACTTAAAATAATTATCTCACAATCTTGTTAAAGAATTTTTAATTGACATAACTTAAACTAACGAGCCTAATGTCTGAGCTGTATTATACCTGTACGTACATGGTTAGACGATGCTGGCAGCCAAACATCTGAAGAATGAGCCAGGGATTGGGAAGCATTAATGAAACAGCTGATGCTAATCAGCTAATACAACCATGACTTCAGTGCTCTGTCACACACTGCAGGAACTCCTCATTGTTTCTAAGTGCTCTGACAAAGCCATACACAAAGGGTTGCCTTTATATTTTAAACGTTTTGACTTAACAGTATTCGTTTTAAGATGATCTTTGGTTGTGGATGGCCTGAAAATTACTCAAACAGCACACCACCAACATTCACTTCACCAGGTCATGCAGGGATTTGGATGAGGATTAATGGGAACGAAATTCACAAGACTATTCCAACTGAAAAAAAAGTCTCCAAACACATAAGTACCAGTGCAAGGAGGAGCCACTATGGCATTTTGACCTCTGTAAAATTATGAGAACATTTTCTTTTTAACAGGATATCATGTTGAGTCCCACCCAGAACGGGTCCTTGACCTACTTTGGGTTGGAACCAATAGTGTCAGAAACAATAGCATAAAACTTGGGAGTACCTGTGCACTGTTGACCTGGTCTGTTCCATCACTGGACCTCAGGGATCACTTTACCAGCACAGAGTTGAGAATTGTGCCGTCTGTCTGTTCTACTGAGTCCTACTGTAGATGTCTAAAAAAGTTATACCTGCAGTAGGGAAACTTAAAATTGTAATCAGATTTTTTAAATTTATTTTTTGTATAATATTTGTTGGACGATTTAACCCTTGTGTTGTCTTCCCGTCGACCATGACGACAACTTTTTGTTTTTGTGGGTCAGAATATCAAATTCAAACTATTATTATATTTGTAAGTATATTATTTTTCTTTACATTTTGGTCGTCTTTTCGACACTCGGTCGACACTTGGTCGACACTTCTGTCGCTTTTCCCGACGTTTTTGTCACTTTTTTCAATGTTTTCGTCGATTTATTTTCTTCAAATGCTATAAAATTGAATGAAATACCCGAATTCAATGAAAGTAGCGAACTGATCATTTATTTGACTTGTGAAGAGCGTCGTATGGAACCATCCACGTTATTTCTTTTTGAAAAATTGGCAATTATTAGCAGCTAACAAATTAGCAGACAGATTCCTTGTAGCCCACAAATGTTTGACAGAGTTTGGGAAGTAAAAATAAACCACATGAAACTGACAGCCATCAAACGGTGTTATTGAACTGAGTGAGTGATCCAATGGATTATATTACTGACTTCAATTTTCCAGGCAAATTGATTAACATTACACAGTTTGAGCCTCAAGGCCCTTCCAAACACTTCCATGGTTTCACTCTGCTATTTCACTTTGTTTTGAATTTGGAAAAAAAAAGGCTTCCATCAGTGACTCATCTGTTCTGAAATATATGACGAACTAACTTAGAAGCACACATGTACAGTATGCACTCCAATAGGTCAACCCCAGCTATCGTCATTTGATAATTGAAGTTCCAGCCCCAAGTAAGGGCTTCCATCTGTAGTGACCAGAGAAAATATGATTAATTAATAACAAGATTGATTGTGCCAAATTTTCCCCATGAGATTAGTTCATCACATCCAGCAAAGAGACCCCATGGTACCTTTTTCCAGGAAAGCACTGTCAAAGTTTGGATGACAGATTTAAATTGAAGAAAATGGCCGTGGCTCAGGCAGCTGTCACAGTCACGAGGCATCGGTGAATATAATTTTTTACTGTTTTCTAAACAGCTGTCACGGACGTGCTTAGTAAGTGCATGAGTCCACATGGTGAAGCTCAGCAGAACCGTGTGAGCCTTGGCTGCAGACCGGAGCGGAGTTAAAAAGCTATCAGTAATGCATTGTTATGAATTGTATGTAGTATTTGTTTCCTTAAACAATTACAACAGAATTATTCACAAAATCTTAAAGCAACACTATGTAACTTTTCCCGATTCGATCCCCCTACAGGTTGGAAGTGGAATTGTCCATTACGTTACATTGTCCAGTTCAATCGAACTACAAATCCGCTACCCGATCTGGCAAACTTGCGTAATGTAATGGACAATTCCGCTTCCAACCTGTAGGGGGACCGAAGTGGGAAAAGTTACCTAGTGTTGCTTTAAGGAAGAACTTTCTATTGTGGAAATGTTTCACAGGATATGTCAATGAGTGACACCAGGCCCACTTTGCAGGGAGCAGTAACCAACCCAAGCTGGCTCCTTTCCCTGCCTGGCTGGGCATGATGAAAGAATTGGCAACAGAAGTGTGTGTGTGTGTGTGTGTGTGTGTGTGTGTGTGTGTGTGTGTGTGTGTGTGTGTGTGTGTGCGTATGCGTGGTGTGCGTGTGCGTGTGCGTAGACCTTCAGCAACATTTCCATATAATAAACTCAAGCCTCACCTTATATCTTTGGGGTTTGAGATTAAAACAGGATGCATTACTTTACAGGCCTACTTGGCTCAGGCCCAGGGGCCCAAGGGGTCTCACACACAAAATGATCACAAAGAGGCTAAATGAGCACACAAAATGACTACAAACGACACAAAATGACTACACAGAAACACAAAACGACCACAATGAAACTCAAAACAACAAATGGATGCAAAACGACTACAAGGAGATGCAAAATGACCACATAGAGACCCAAAGTTACTACAAAGAGACACAAAATGACTAAAAGTCCATGCAAAACAATCACAGAGATGCAAAACGACTACAATTTAGGGATAAAAAATGTGTCCGATACTGATAACCGACGTAACGTTGCTGTTGTGGCCGATACTATAATTGACCATAAAGTGATCCCTTTCTAACAAAACTACACTGTAAGAGAAGACCTGCAATCCAAAAATATATCCTGAAGTCGCCTTCAGCCTATGAGTTAGAAAATCAAGATGGTATGGTTGTTTTGTTAGTAATGTGTAGCTTTATTGTTGGTGTTGTGTCCACGCAAACAACTTAAGATACATGCAGCTATCAGCACATGACCCTCTGCCATGGCTCAGCAAGAAATAAAAAAGGGAAAATGTTGTACTAAAAAAACTGTACCCTTGGAATATACCCACTTGATCCAGCTAACTTAGAATGCAGAAGCCTCATATTAGCTTTGGCTGAACTTTGGAAGGACCATGGATTTCGTGAGCTTAGAATTATAAGGTTCTATCTCCACTTTTGGTCGAAATTGAGTTTTTGACATAATCTGATCCATTAGGTGTTTATTAATGCCTGTGTGGTGTTATTTTTGTAAAAAAAATATTTTGTTAGTTATTAATAGTATATTATACTACATACAGTTTTGCCAGCTGGGATGTAAAAACTTTGATGCGCGATATCTCAGAACTACTCTAAACGGAGATAGAACCTCATAATTCTAAGCTCACGATTTGGTTCCCTAACTCCTTTAACGTATGGCATGTGAGTATTGTATTAAGACAGAGTTTAAAAAATCCGAAAGTATCTTTTAAGTTGAAAAGAATGTATATCCATTGAACTCTTCAGCTATAATGGTGGGCAAGGCATTCCCGCAACATACATGCTGAGGATTCTTTTCATGGTTTAACTGATCCCGATCAACCTAGAGACTTACCGTAGCCTACGGTTTATGTCTTTTGATAGTCAAAACCTTCTACGGTAAAGCTAATCAACATGAAAAAGAGTACACAATCACGGTTGAGAATATATATTTGAAAATACGGTGTATCATTAAGGACCCTTTATGACAGGGGTCAGCAACCTTAGGCACGCATGCCAATGGTCGCTCAACCAATGGCACACTAGCAATAAGTGTGCAAGACAGTTTTTTGGAAATTTTTCAATTGGCATGCCAAATAACCTCTTTCACAGTAATTTGCAGGAGCACAGCCTGTTATTTACGGTAGTTTGATTGACTTTTCCCCCATCCACGGTCCACGAAGACCTGCCCTACTCTGCCTCTGATTGGCTACTGATTGCCTTCTTCACAGAGACACTTCATATTAAAAAGGTTGCCGACCCCTGCTTTATGGAGTAAAACATGCTGCATCAGTGAGGGCAAAAAACATTCCTTGGAGCATCTATTACCTCAAACTACCCAAGAGGTGAGAATTCAAACTGTATAACACATTTTTATGTCAAAAGTAAGAAAAACAAGTTTGTTTTGAACCAAATCTAGAGTCATGTGGTTTATGTGTGGCCCTTTATTTTATGCTTCACAAAGCGAGCCTCAATCAGGACCCCATCTGAACTAATGTAATGACATACGTTAATTAAACCAGTGTTTTGTAAAATAACCTGGTTAGGTTCCATGCACTGGACTTTTGGGAATAAAACTGCAAATCAAATTACTGGTACAGATCACAGTATTTGAGGCTTTGTTGTAATTTTCTGGTTGTTTGTTGAGTTGAAAATATATTATTTCGGATATCATTAAGTACAACTACAATAAATACGGGGTCCGTTTTCATAGAGCACCACATCTTTATAAAGCGGGTTTTACTTGGATACAGCAAAGTGACTCCTGGGATCTGAAGGTCTTTGTGTGTGTATATACTTTCATGGACTCTCTTAAGCCAGCAGCTAAAGTAGCCCTTTGATTTTGCATGATCATGGTTTGTGGTAATCTGGCCAGCAGAGTGCTTGAATAAGCGGTATTGTATTTATGTATTTATATAACACTCGATACTCAAATTCCTTGCAGAGCTTCTTTTAAATACACATGGCTTATAAAGGAATGGACCCAGAATATTGAAAACAAGCTTATTTTGAGTAAAGAGAAGTAGTCGTTACTGACAGCGTTTAATATTAAACACTAAGGGCCAGATGTAGGTACATTTGCGAATGTAGCGTTATCAGCGCCATGGCCAACCCGCAGAAAGTCCACGCTGTGATACTTCAGCTCACGTCGTATTTACCAAACTTGCAGTTCATCGGGTAATCAGCCCACTACACCGTAAAATGCGCTGTAGCAAAGCGTTATACATAATTAGGCGCATTTTACGCTTCCCCTCCCATCTCTTTATGGGAAACTCCCACTTCCCCCTTGACCCTCCCGTGGATGCATATGCATGACACGGAAAAGCGCAATTTGCCATTTTCAGTTCCAGCTCAGTTCTGGCCCTGAAGGTTTCCTGGAGTGCAGAAATGACTCATAATATAGTCCGATGTAGAAATGACCCGTCATACAAGTCCATGTTTCACACACCTTAAATCAGTTTTACCCAGACCGACAACAGATATTTCACGACTTGTTTTTCCTCCCTGCAACTTAAGACTGATTGTGCACACACACAAACACATAAAATACCGATCTAAGGTCGATTTAGAAGCCCTAAGCTCGCTTCAGCGCCAATGACACCACATGCCAGACATTTTATGTACTTCAGACACTGGCCAACACACTCAAAGGCCACATAAACAGAACCTTTTTGTAATGCAAGTTTCTCAGAACTTACACTGGCATATTTTTTTCTGTCTTTCTCTGTCAGCCTCACCAACTAGTGTCGTTACACAACGAATGAGTGTCATATTCGTAAGATATACCAGTTATCAGTCGGCTTGTGTGGAGCTACAATTCACTGCTAATGTGTGTTGATGGTGTAGTGCATTTTTATCCTTGCTGTATTCATATAATATAAAGCACATGCTCTGCCGTGGCCCAAGTCAGTTGGCCATGCATTCCCTCCCTGCGTCAGTCTGTCCTTTCCACAGCTTTCCATCCTAGATTTATTAAGCCGTAAACAGAGGTCAAGTCAACTTTCAGCACATCAAAGTCTTGTCTTTCTGCTGCCAAGTTGGACTGAGACGGGCCTTCCAAGGCTCAAAGACACCAGCTCCTATCCTGAGAGGGGAAGTGATTCTGCATTTGACTCTATAAATGTAATCACGTCCATTGGCTCTCTCTGTAGGATACTTTGGCACTGCAGGTGGGTTGTGTTGCTGTGGGATGAGATTTCCATTCGTCAACTTTACCAGAACAGATCTTTTGGGAACTTCCAGACTCCTGTTTCTCATCCAAGAGTGCATTTGTTAGATAGAGGTTTTAATAACTCTGTGTGTGTTCGTACAGTTTTTCTGGGCGAGGCCTGTTGCCAGTGCATGTACTGTGTATTGTTTGGCTCAGAGTAGCAGAAGCACTGTTAAAGCAACTAGTATACAGTTGGTTATCTTTAAATAAAACCCATGGCTATAGTCGGCTAATCTAATCAATCCTAATTTAGTAGTGCTCCATAGCACCCTGGACGACCTAAACATCTTTTCTTAATATACTAAAAAGCACATTTTTATAGTCCTGCTACAGCAATGTATAAGCAACATTCCATCAACCTTTGCAGGATTGACTGGAGTTGATATGTACATATGCCACTTTAACTTGTTATCAAAATGCAAAAAATAACTATTATATCAAATAGACCAGTTTGGCAACCAGTTAAAGGAATCAGCGTTGAATTTGAAACAAACGAGTAAGCTAATGTTTTTTGGGATGATTCAAATTTGTTAGGTGCACATTTGTTGAAGATCAATCAATCCATTTTTTTTTTTATTTGTTACGTGAAATCGTACGAGGTACAACTCCAGCGAAATGTAATCTTATCAGCTCCTTCATTGGGTAAATATGAGGGCGGTGTGGTAAAAAAGGGTTTTGCAAAACATTCTAATATTGGATAATCTGAGTTGGCAGAAATGAACATGACCCATAAAGATAAGACAAAATGTTGGACCAAGGTGTTATGTGCAACAACGTAAAGTGTTTCATATATTTCTGTTTTTGCCTTTTGGCCTAACTTTCCAGTGTGGAGTGTCTCAAATCTGTTAAGTGTTTTTTTCAGCCATGCTAGCTAGGTTGGTAATGTTGGTCGATTCAGACTGAAATATTCGAGAACAATATTGGACGGATTGCCGTGAAAAAGGATTGCAATTGGTTTTTAGAGTATGACTCCTGAAGGCATTGGTTTTGCCCTTTGTCTAGCATCACCAGCAGGTCAAAGTTTTCAGTTCAGTGAATGATCTCTTCATCATCTGCCACCTGGGTGGGCACCAAATTTGGAGTAGACATTCCTGATTGATAGACTATACTATTGACATTGGTGATACCCTGACCTTTTCTCTAGAGCCACCATGAGGTTAAATTTACTTTCTGTTTAGTGCTAATTTGCAAATGTCTGCCTGCTACACGCTTAACTAAAATTGTGTCTATTGTGAACAACGTCAGTATGTCTGTTATGTCAAAGCAATGTGCCTAAGTAGAGCCACACAAAGTCACTAGCATGGCTGTAGACTCTTAATCTTGTTGAAAGACGCTGCTGATTTTAGACAGACACACAGAGCCAACAAAACAACCTCCTTGGCCAAGGTAACAATACAAAGTCTGCTTTCAAATTCTGGATTTGTCCTTTGATGAAACCCAACACCACTGCCTGTGGGTTTACTGATGCTACAAAGCCACGCTGAAGTCATGACGTCTCAGCTCAGCTTGATTCACAGCAAGAGCCAAGACAGAAAGTGTCAAACAACGAATAATGAATACTAAAAACTGCAGTCTGGCTTTTTTTGTTGTTTCCACCATGTATCGCAATCGCTTTAACTTGACGGAACACCAAACCCCATTTAAACAGCTACTCAGCATGACCTTCACAGCTACTCTGCTCCGGATTTCTGTGGCCTCTAAAGTATGTCTCTGTAAAGTTAGATCTAGCAAAAGAAAACAAAGGATAGGATGAAAATGATTTTAAATCAAAAGAGTTTCATGGAAAAAGCAATCCAAGTGCTGCATATGTTTGAAACACAAATCTGTTTTCTAACAACTTTTTATCAAAGCTGCAGACTATAATGTGGCTTTTTTTCCATGTGATATCTTAGTATAATTCAAAGCTTTCATATCACAAGATCCACATTGCTGTGTGTGATGTTTGGAAAAATAATCCTGTCTGTACAGCATGGTAGTTATTGATATCAGAAAATGCCAACACATGTTTAAAACCTATGAGTTTATTGTAGATTTATGACACTAAAAAGTGCATGCAATGCACATACAGTACACCATGCACAGATGTGCAAAGGTTGCGGCAGGTGGAACCGGAATGAAAGCCAGTCCTAAGGTGGATAATGGGTGTTCTTCTGTAAAGTTAAGATGTTCTATCAGCAAGTACAATACAGAAGAGAAAGAAAGAGATGATAATCTAGAAATAAAGCACTTCAGAAATCCTCTTTTCATCTTCACGATGGAACATCGGACCCGGAGCGTGGCCTGCAGTTCTCATCCTTAATGGATTGAGATAATGGCTGGACAAATTGTTCCCAGGCACTGTCTTCACTCTGCCCCACTGAGTTCAGGGATCGGGGGAGTAAAATAATCCGATTTTTCCTTCCTTTATCTCCCAGACTCCAAAGAAGAAGCAAGGGGGCTTTGACATGCCATGTCTACTTGTCACAACCCCTTTTGTGTACCCTCTGCACATGTGTGGACCCGGCTTTAGACGCCATCCCTTTTCCAAGGGCTCACTGTCACGGCCTCAAATAAACCTGCTGGTAGTGCCAGCCCTGTTTTCCATTTTCCTGTCCTTCTTTTTTCCTCTTTCTTTCTTCCCCAGTGTTTATCAGACTCTGGCCTCTCCTTAAATGAGGAGTCTCTCATGGTTAAGTGGTAGAGTTCATGCTGAGGTTCGTGGAAATTCACCAGGTCTCTTACAAACTGTTGTGGTGAGAAAAAGCTTGAGTCTGATCACCGGGATGTGAGCCACGCCAGGCTCCCCTGTGTCAGGAATGAGTATACAATGCGCAATAAGCACTTCTGCTGCGTGCTAAGTTGGTCCGGTCATGACATCCTTAAGCCGAGGGGCCGTGCCAGCTCTCCTGTTACAAAGACAAATTGTGCATGCGGAATTTCTTGGAGAGGCTCCGAAAATGCTCCCCCCCCCATACTTACAGCCAGGCTCTCTGCTGGGACTTTCACTTGAGAGATTTAGTGCCATAATTTAGTCCTTGCTCACATCTCAGCCCAAGGGAAATCCTATCAAGCGCTGCTTAAACCACCTGATTAGCTCAGCGACCGGTTTCCAGGAGGACTGATGTTGGGTCAGCTTCAGGGATTGACGCTTGTTGCTGACATCTCTAATGATAAGATTGAGCCCCACCCTGGCAACCAGGAGTCCAAACAGAGTGAGACAACTTTAAAAGAATTCTGGTCTCGGCTGCATTCACAGTTTTTAACTAGCAACAGGTGAATCCTGGGTAATCACTTCATGGTGTGTGTGTGTGTGCGCTGCAGCGCTGTTTGTCGGGTGGTGTTCCATCACAGCAGCAAGAAATGGAAATGTCTTTACCTCACGTTGTATTAGGACATAGACCTCTGCTAATGTTCAGATTGACTTTCTTGTAATACACTTATCCTAATCTGTGCTCCATGACATGTGAAGGTTAGCAGATGTAAAAGAGCAGGACATGGGAAAATAATCACTGAATATGAAGTCAAAAAAAAGGTTGGGAGTGCCTCCTTCCTCCTCTGCAAGTTAGTGTTTGAGACATACAAACTCTTCCACTATTAATCATTCTTCTTTGTGTTATTCTAATAACTTGTGTCTTACAGGATTTTGAAGTCCTTATACTTACTCTGAATATCCCATGATATTTATGATTTTAATAAAACAGTGAACCCCAGATTGGGCGAAGGGCAGTTACAGTATACGAAATAAGATGAAGAGTTGATTTTACCCTGAATTTTGTGGTATTGGAAAATCTCCCTGGTGCCCATTAGTTCCAAAACATTTGTATTTAATGTGTTTTATGAAATCGTACAAAAAGGTATAATTCAGTGGCAGAGGCCTGCACGTTGTGATGTACTGGGCTGCACCCAGGTGTATGCTACCATCTGAATATCAAGTATTTGACTGCTGAAGCACATGCTGACACAAAGCTGCAGCAACCGCTGTTTAAGTTCCTTCCTCACAGGCATACAGGTTTCTCTCATTAAAAACACAAACGCTAAAATGGTTACCCAATAAATTTTTGCTTTCAATAATTTATGTATATGATATACAGGGCTTCCCAGGTGGAGTGGAGAAAAACACCCTGTATTTTAACATCCTGGCACAGTGTCTTGAAAGGGTTTTTCAAAAGAGATTTACTGACATGCAACATGACGCATCATGCGTAAATGCCTCACTGCTTGAACTGTGATGTATCCCCCTGGTCCCCAAAATGAGCTTACTCATATTGTAGACTCGGTGAGTCAGGGGGGAATCAAAGTAAATGACCCGTGGATAAAGTACATCACGTCATCCCTGCAGCCTCAGCCCACAAATCTTGCATTCCAGTGACAGAAATCATGTTTTCTTTCCCTTTGCTTCAAATGGTAGGGATAGTCCTTTTTGTTTAAAATTGTACCTGGGTCCACTTTTGGCATTATGGGTGTGGTCCTAATAAGCACATGTGAAGTCTAATGTGTAATCTGATAAACATACTGTACATTGATTTAAAAAGGCCTTTAGCTATATAATGTCTTTGGCGAGTTACTGTGAGTCCCCTAACACAAGGCGTGTACTGTTCACAGAGATAAATGTACGTGTCCATTCTCTTTCCAGTTCGGCATTATTCTTCCCGATTGGCTATGGTCCTCTGATCAAACAGAGTAAGCTCATATGTTTCAGGGCGTGATGAGCTGGCTGCCTCTTCCACATGCTGGTATGAGCTATTGCTCCCCCACCTGAGACTGTGGGTGGTCCTTATTTTACTGATACAAGACCAAGACCCTTTGTAATTTCAAACCTATTGAGAGATGCCTTATGTCTAGACCCTGCACCATAGAAATGTAATAAGGAGAAAGGACATTCCCAAAATAGCACAGCAGGATGGTCAGAGCGGCAGCCATTTTCATGTGTAACTTTCGTTTAATCTTCCATATAAACCAAACAGGTTAGAGCTTTCACACTGCCTGCGTGACACGCACGTCTCAGGCGCAGCTCGAGCCGCGCCGAAAACACGCGCATGCTAGAAATAAGGCCGACGCCTATTTTTCACACGACACACAAGCGTGTTGGAAGCGTTTCCAGGCAAAATAGAATAAGAAAAGATATGTCATTTTGAAAAAAATTAAAATAATAATAAATAATTATCTATTTTTAAATATTGCACCTGTCAATACAGAACGAAATATTCTGGAGCCTATTTTTTCCGTCAATACTGCCGACGTTGTGTTTGCTGTCATCAAATCGTCATATATATATGTTTAACATGGTATTTCATTTTATCAATGGGAGTTTATACATGTGTCCAGACAAGGCTAGCAGCAGCAGCGCCACGTCAGACACGTTTCTGGTGTGTAAAGACAGAAAACGCCACACAGCCGCCACGAAACTGACACGCAACAGAAACGCCACGCTCACGCCACGCAGCCAGTGTGCAGCCGGCCTAACTATCCAGCCGTCGGCTAGTTAGCTTGCTAATTCCACGGTGCTGTCATGCCCCTCTACTTACAGAACACGAGCCGAGCAGCAGGCAAATGGTCCAACATAGCGCTCTCCTCCACTCCACCATTTTCTTTTGTAGTTGACAAATGACCATGGAAAACAGTTCAAAGTCCTTTTACACATTTAAACAAATCGCACTAACACTTACAGTTTAACTTAATAACAACACAGACAGTGTAGAGAGTGTAATAGAACAAATATTTCAACTGTTTCTTACTGACACGAGACACCCATACTGGGATAAATCCTCTGTTGGACAGAAAGACGCTGATTTTGCCACTGACAGTATGCATTGTTCTCCATAACACATTATTGTCATTCCTCGACAACTAGCACTGTTACCACTGCTGTGTCCACCTGCACACTGCAAGCAGAGGGAAGTTAGCCTGATTTTGGAGCTTTGGAAGTGAGTGATTATTTGCTTATTCTACAATAACAGAAGCGAAACCCACACTGATGAATGAATTGGGGATTGCTTGAAAAGAAACACAAACAGTGCTTTCGATAATCGAGAACAAAATGTTACGCCAACTATCCAAATAGCTTTCTTCATGCACAAACACTGCTTAATGCCTAATGATGTCAGTTTTCAGTAAATCTGAGGAATGTAGGAAACTAAGAAGTAGAGGTTGTTGAGGTAAAGTGGGAAGAAACTGATGATGTGATATACTACCAATAAAAGTGTATCTAATGGGGACTTAACTTGCTCATTTAAAAAGGAAATTAGGGTTTTATTCCTCTGTCAGTAGCCATTTTAATATAGTGAAATTGCATCCTGTCTCATAGGAATTCTGTTTGTATACTACAACAGCAATTAGACAGGAACATAATGCTGTTTTTATGGTTTTGTTTAGGCAAGTCACAGTACCTCACATCAAGAGTGATGTGAAAGGGGATGATGCAAAGCTGTGACACAGACCTGAGAAGATTCTTTTTATAGCAATAACTAATTGCAAAATCACTTTTTATATAACGGAGTAAAACAGGTCTAGAGGTTTTCAACATGAAGCTCGTGAGAGTGCGGAGGGAGCTATTAGGCTAAGATACTGTGTGAGGTGAAAAAGACGCATGCATGTCGGTGTCCCAAAAAAAAACAATAGGAAGTTAGTTACTGTAAGTAGTTTGCTGATTTGGCAGCTTATCGGCACGGTCAACAGTTGGAGCTGCAGCAGTGGCTGTGACACATGGAGGATAGTGACGTTGTAAGGTTGCCATAATTTGCTAGGAAAAAAATTTACTCCTTCTGAATCTGAACATAGGCATGATACACATATTTTTAGATTCAGTGAGACTTAAACTTTGTAATACCTCTATTATGGATGTCCATGTGAATACATGTACATAAAACCTTTTTAGAAATTGTAGAAAAAAAGGTGCTCCTGAGAATCATCACGTTTGTCAGTTTTCTTCAGTATCAAAGTAGTACAGTTATAGTTGCTTTACGTCCGTGGGTGCATTGCAAAAAGGAACTACTAATAGCTGATGTGGCATATGTTTAATTCCGCACTTTACCTAACTGTAAAGATAGGCTTGAAAAAAAAACATGGCCCAATTTGTAGACCGCTGCTAAATAACTGACTTGATTACATTACCAAAGCCCCCAAATTTTGTGGACTGTTTTTTGGACTCAATTTTAGAGCATGAATAATAGGATAATAGGAGTTTTCAAAATCCATTAATATTAACTTGTTTGCACTGTCAATATACAGTATATCAGCTGTCTGGGACCCTGGTGCTCTTTGGGTAGTGCTGTTGACCTGCTATGGCCACATCACCGTTTCTCAGAATCAGCTTTTTTGGCCAGGTTTGTGCAAACAAACAAGGTATTACAACACTCACTTAACATATAAGAATAAAAACGGAAAGGACAGCAAGAAATATAAAAAAATACTGTTAAGTATGCAGTATAACAATACAATAGAATTTAGAAATTTACAAAAAATATACAATAACAATTGAAGAGCGGGAAGGAATAGTGCAATACCAGTATAGTCTGAGATTTAAGATTTAAATATAGTGCAAGGCAGTTCAGTGCAATGGTAATATATCAATAACAATATTGCAATTGTAAGACTGAAAATATACATCAGGTAGATGAGCAGAACAGTGTTGATTGACTTTGTTTAGTGTAAGGGTGGGGGCTATTTCTGAGTGTTCAACAGAGTGGCTAGCCTGACCAGCCAGTCACACATCAAGATGTTGGGTCTGGGAACTCACCATTGGCAGGGCTCAATCTGAGGGGCGGGATAAACGGTTGTCTTTCAAATTCCCTCTGGACTCATAGCCTACCAGAGCAACGCTAGTTGATAGATTAAACTTTGCCGTATCTGGTCGGCAAAACTCCAAACACACCTGAACTTCAGTGCTTAACTCCAAGTCTTCCAGAGTCGCGGCCAGAGCCGTGAACAGTGCCCTGTATCGCCTACCAGATGGAAGGAGGTTGAACAGTTTGTGACCAGGATGTGAGGGGTCTGCAGAGATTTTTGCTGCCCTTTTCCTCCTCCACCTGGTCCAGCAAAACACACCCAAAGTGTTTTCCATCACCGCCCTGTCTTGGTAGCTGAAGTGAGGTCTCCGTCCTTGTATCCTGTATCTGACCTCCAATACCTGCTAATAAAGCAGACATTCATCAAGACGCCTTGAGGTCCTCAGCAGCCAATGATGACATTGCAACTGATCAGAACGCATCTTTTTATTTTACTTATTTTACTTATTATTAAACCTATTTTGCTTTATCATAGGTCACTCATGAACTTTCTCCAGCTGGTTCGGTGTTGGGCAGTCTTCTCTGCTTCCTTCCATAAAGACAAAACTAAATTCCAAACTAGGGCTTGGCAATATATCGATATATGAGGCTATATATCATCTTAAATGTTGGATATCGTAATATCATAATATGACACAAGAGTTGTCTTTTCCTAGTTTTAAAGGCTGCAAAGTAAAAAGTAATGTCATTTTCTGAACTTACCAGACCGTTTTATTATTTGCCTTTACCCACTTGGTCATTATCACATCATCACATTACTGATGATTAATTATCAACAATGTCATTGTATAAATATTTTGTGAAAGCACCAGTAGTCAACACTACAACATCGCCGCAATATCGACGTTGATGTGTATTTGGTTGTGATTTTCACCATATCGCTCAGCTCTATTCCAAACTGACCGTCACCCAGGAAATGCTCGTTCGTTCCTCGGGAGTGCTTTAATTCAAACCACCATCTTTTACCTAAACTTAACTAGTTGTTTTGGTGCTTAAACTTAACTTTTTCTGGCTAAACTCCACTTCCATCCAGGACTGTCATCTGGCGGCTGTAGCCAGCTCACAGTCACCTATTGGCGGCTAAACAACTGCCGCTGGCAGCCGGCGTCCCGGAGCTCTGTATCGGCTAAATACACCCAGCAACTGCCGCTCGGATTTTATCGTTCTATGGCACTATGTATTCATGTTACAGCGCTTTACTTAGTTTAAAATACTTCTATGGTATAGGTATATAATATATGGTCTATTGGTGAAGTAGCATTGATCACTTTAAGGGGGGGTTACATTTTACAAAATAGTTCAGCAGAGGCAGGGATATATAGACCAGAAAGGGGGAAATCCCACGCACCCCTCCCGGCAAATTGCACCCTGGTTATACCTGTTAGAATGCGGGGTCATGCTTCCATGCGTCTCAGGTCCAAAATCTACAGTATGCGCCTTTTCTTCTTTCTCTCTGCTACTGACAGATTTGGGCCTCTAGTGGTCCTCACTTTTAATCCGTCCTAATTTTCTTTCCAGTTTCCACTTAGCTGACACTTGTCAGCATCAGCTTCCCTGTTTTCCTAAACAAAGCTCCCCTCTTTGGTTGCTTCTCAGTTTCGAACATTGTGCAAAGCACTGTCACTGTTTTCCCTCACTGTGTTCCTTCTGTCTTTCCTTGTTTGCCCTCTTCTTCTTCTTCCCTCTCCGTCTCCTGCTTTTTCTTTCTCTTTTTTGGCAGTATCACACAGCAAACCCATCATCTCAGGCTGCGCTCGCCAACCATGACCTGCGAAAGGAAATTGATATCCAAACAAAGCACAACCTATCATCTTTACATTGTGGCTAATAGGAATATTGGAGGGGTGTTTCCAATAACACAGGCACAGCTCTGAGTAGCCACACAAGTTCACCGGGAGGTCGAAAAGACCGCATAGGGAAGGGAGGATACGAGCATGAGAGAGAATGAAGAGAAAGAGAGAGGTTAGAAGAAGGGTAGACAGAAGGACGTACTTTGACAAGAGCTGCATCTTCAATACTGGGAGATAACGATGTTAGTGCTGGGAGCTGGAGGCTGTCTGGAACCCTATAACTGCAACTAAACACCAAGGAAACAGAGTTTGTGCACCCCTGTGTCAATGACCACACTGCTGTAACTGAGAATCTCCAGAGCAGAAATTCTTTGTTTATCATTGATAACCCGAAATTGCTTATAGTAGGAAGTAGGCGTAATCAGCTCAGAGTGGAAGCAAAGGCTGTCTCTGGTATTGATGAGTTTAGGATTAAAGGTTGTGTGCAACTGTGAGTTTCAACCCTCAAGACTGAGGCAATAAGGCTTAACAGAATTAAGTATTAGTCTTCATCTAATACTTACATGCCATATTTTTTTTTTTTAAAGAGTTCTTGGTGGCTGTCATCATTCCTCCTGTCCATGCCGAGGCCACGAGGTTAAGCTTTACTGTAAGAAATAGTAGATACTATCCACAGTTTGGATATTGTACAAAAATGCATTCTAAAGTTCAGCCAAACCTAATACGAGGCTTCAGCAGTGTGAATTAGTCAAATCAAATATGTATCTGTGTCTTGGCTGTCGTGTGGCCATTTATTACCACTGTTGTGTCCCGGCAATGAACCTACAGTCGACTACCAAGATGTATTCTTCTCCCTCGCCTCAGAAAAACACAATGCTGGCCACCACGAAATAAACGGCAAAAACGTCCCCGTGAACACGTATCAACAGATTAAAAATACGTGACCATTTCACGAACTGCTGTGAGACCGGGTTGTGTATTATGACGTTTTTTCAACTACAGTTGCAGTGGGGCGGCTCGGTTGGAGACGTAGTCATATTTTTAAATCTCCAGTTAGACTTTATGCAGGGCTCTATGAAATCTGTCTTACAGCTTTTTGACATTCTCAATTCTCAACTCAAAGTTACCCTGCGATGCTCTGTGTACAATGACGCCGCAAAAAACAAAAGTGCAGTTAATGCTGTCGAATCAGGGGCTTCTCACATGATTCAAATCATTGCCGTATAATTGGCAGAGTTACATTACCGACCGATAACTCTTTCAGCGTATGAGTGTTGTATTATTAAGATACGCTTGACTGAATTAAAAGAACTTATCCTTTAATAATTTCAGGCTGCCATGCTCAGGGTGTGATTCAAAGGTTCAAAAGTTACTTATGATTCTGTGTGAGTGAAAAAGAAAGACAAATAGAGAGAGCGATGGTGACTTTGTGACATGTTTCAACCAACTGCTGATGGCTCCTATGTCACAGGAGAGATGTGGCATATTACATCAGAGACTATTAAGTTACCAATGTCTTTTCACTGAAAGACAGATTCTGTCTGTCTGTTGCTGGGATGGAGGTTGCCTGTTTGTTTTTGAGAGTGCGTCGCCCCTATGGCTGTCTTCCTCATGCAGGTAGCCCCGAGGGGGAGAGAATGGAGCTCTTTGACAGGAGGGGGGAAGGGGGAGGGAGGGGGGGTTACATTGCAACCACCATCTACTGCCTGTGCTCATTCTGTAATGAAATGGCCTGTGTCATGGAGGCCTTGTCCAAACAATGGGCCTATTCAACCTGGAGAGGAGTCTCTGTCAGGACTAGGCTGAATCTGATACCTCTGATTCAGGGCTGCAGTCCCTCTTTCTTTCAATCGTACGTTTTTTTACTCCGTTTACTGTAGCTGTTACCATCCTCCCCTTCTTTCTCCCTGCTTCACTTTGTCCTTCTGATTCTCTGCTTTCTAGTTCTCTCCTTTTCTGCTTCCTCGGATGTCAGCCTACAGAAACAAATATGTAGAAAAGTTACACAAAGAACTTGAAGCGCAGTGTTCTTTTTTTTTTTTTTTTTAAGATATCACATGTCTAAGTGAACATCATCCATGTTTCCACCAAAGCATTTTGGTTTTATGTATTTCTGTATTATATTTCATGTTATTCTGGGTTTTTGTGTCTCATTAGTTTTGAGTTCTTTGGGTGCTGAATTGTTTTCAGTTGGCTTAAATTACCCTTTTCTATATTATTCCATTTCATTCTTGCTTTTAAGTTTTTTAAACTTGCACCAAAGACCTCCATACCACAAGTAGAGGATAGAGGAAGAATCAAAGACCGAAATCTGCTAGTTGCTATCCCTCAATGGGGAGTTAGTGATTATATTTTACCTGTGTCCAAAGGTTGAGTACTCTTACCTACCCCCTCATTTTTTGTCATCTTTCTCTCTTAGCACAATTGTAAATGATGTATGATTTTCACCTTTATTACTCTGACTCACTCTCCACTAGATACAGTATTATATGGAAGCCCATTTCTGCCAATAGTGAAAGGTACCTCGTGGGGTATTTTTTTAAACAAACAAAGTTCTGTTTACATTCACTGTTTACTAAAAAAGTATTGTGTGTATCTTTAAGGTAATATTTTCTTTCCTACTCTGCCTCTGATTGGCTTACCCTGATATTCTTACCCCAACCCTAACCAATATCACTCCTCATGCCTAAACTTAAAGTGATGGTTCGGAGTAATTTACCCTAGGGTCCTTTGCACCATGACCTCGAGCCAAACACCCCCCCAGAAGCTTTTTTCACCTGGGTCTAACACTGGGCGAGTTAGCGTAGAGTAGCGTTAGCCGCTGAGTAGCTTAGCGCGGGGCTAATGGACCCACGTTTGTATCTCTTAAATGACTCCACTAATAATGCCCGAAATGATACCAAAGGTCTACACTAGTATATATAGGTTATGCTCTCATAAAACGATGGATTGGAAAGTTTGTAAGTACACCAGAAGTTTATGAACACTTGCCTGCTCTCTTCTGCTCTCTGTTGCTGCTGCTGCTGCTGCTACCTGCAGTTAGACGAGTGCTTAGGGCCGTCTATAAATTACTACACCGAAAAGAGATACAACAAAAATATGTATTAATTTAATGATTAAATAAGGTAATGTCTCCAAACTTACCTCAATTATTACTTGTCTCCTGCTAGTTATATTACAGCACTTACTTTAAAATATAAGTTAAATTAAAAAATATTTTTGTTGCATCTCTTTTCGGTGTTGTAATTTGTAGATGTCCCTAAGCACTCGTCTGCACTCGTCTACAGCAGCAACAACAACAGCAGAGAGCAGAAGCCAGCAGGCAAGTGTTATTTACATAAACTTCTGGTGTATACTCAAACTTTCTTAATCCATTGTTTTAGTGCATAACGCTATATATACTAGTGTATGAACAATTGGTATCATTTCGGTGCGATTATTAGTGGGGTCATTTAAGAAAAACGAAGCGATTAGCCCCGCTTCGCTATTCAGCGACTAACACGCTAAACTATTCACATGCTTAGACCCAGGTGAAAAAAGCTTCTGGGGGGGTGTTTGGCTCGAGGTCATGGTGCAAAGGACCCTAGGGTGAATTACTCCGAACCATAATTTACTTTTACATAATTTATTTGTCCTAAAATGACTATATTATGACTTCACTCATGACATAATAAGTCACAATTATGAGAGGGTCATAAAAGGTCTCATCATTATTAGATAATAAGAAGACATTTCTAAAAACAAAAGGCCCAGCAAACACACAGGTGTTTTCTAGGGGTGCAACGGATCAAAAAACTCACGGTTCGGATCGTTTCTCGGATCAGAGTCACGGATCGGATCATTTTTCGGATCAGCAAAAAAAAAAAAAAAGACAAGACAAATAAACTTTTTTTTTGTCTTATTTATTCTGTGATGCCAAATTCACTACATGTTCAAAGCACCCTATCTGTGGGCCCACTCCTGCCTCATTCACTGCATTTATTTGATTTTTAGCATTATCAGTTGTGACTGGGATATTACTAGTACTGGGCTTCTTTATCTTCCATTCCTCCACTGCTTGTGTCAGTACTGCGCAAGATGAGTGCTTGTGTGACTCTCGTAGAGGGGGCGTGTCTCCCATTCTGCTGTGATGAAGTGAGCGGTTATCGTCACATAGCTCTCCGTTCCCCTGGACGTCCACTCGTCTGTCGTGAGCGCAACAGATGATGCTCGGGATAGTTCATCCACAACTTTTTTCTTCTCCTGCTCATAAAGATCTGGCACAATCTTTTCGCTAAAGTGGGTGCGCGACGGGATGTAGTAAAGTGGCTCAAGCACTTTAAGCATGTGTTTAAAGCCCTCGTTTTGCACAACCGAATATGGCCTCATGATGGCTTTAGCCCGGTCTGATTGTGCAACAAGGGGCTGCTTAAATGCCGCGGTGATAAGCGGTTGTTGAGCAGCTTTCGTTTTCACTCCTGTCAGTGAAACACCGGGGTGATGTCGCTTCAAATGCGTGGCCATGCTTGATGTGTTTCCACTGTCATATGGCTTTGTTGTGCCACAGTGCCTACACACCGTCACGGTTTTATCCACCAACCTAGCCAAAATGCTCCCATACAGGGGATTTAAATGATGCGGGGCGTTCAAGCTCCTCCGTTCCTACGCTCGCCATTACCACGCTGTGTGTGGACTGAACATGCGCACAACTTTTTTTTTTCAGAAATCAATCTGCGGATCACGTGTGTGCCGAACCGAAGATATTGATCTTAACGGATCACGGATCAATGACGATCCATTGCACCACTAGTGTTTTCACTTATCCTGGCTAATTAGACTCATGGAAATAAGGGAAACACAACGTGTCCTTTAATTAAAAATTTAAAAAAAAAAAATTAAACGGGGCTACCAGACTTTTTTTTTTTTAAATGTCTATTTTCTGCTTTAAACCTAAATGTGAGGATCTTTACGATACAATACAACTTTATTGTCCGTTTACACTGCAATACATTTTGCCTTCCCGAGCAGCTCCGCTCAAAAGAAAGAGGAAAAAAATGTACATAAAGAGTAAGACAACAATTACACATATAGTACAAAGATGAAAACTCATCAACAGCCATGACAAAGAAACATGTTTCCTGATATCCTCGGATCCAAATTTTAATTGGCAGCCCACCGATTTTGGTTTAGCAACAGGATAGACTTTAGGAAACGTATGTAGAGTCTGTAAAGGATCGCTGCTGCTGTGACTGTCACGAGCGCTGACTGGGAAATCTTTCCAGCTGTAGTGCGGTGGAGATGTACAGCAGTCACAGTGCTGTTAAAATTATATATGCAGATGATAGTGTGTTGTGTAAAACCATTGCATTTTGCGAATGCTCCAAAAACCTCAAATATTTACATCTATTTTGTTAGTATGGGTCCAGCTAAACCTTAAAGAGTTTCATGCTGTTCCCCTGGAGTAATACTGTACAAGACAGCTGCCCCATGAAATTACAGACAAAGAACTAACTTTGCTAAAACTGGGCACCCTTTTGGTCTTACATGTACAGGGTACTAAAACACAATATGGATTGAGTTGTCAGTGGCAGATCAGCTTTTTGACAGTTACACTATCCAACTATTGTCTAAGGTCAAGGCAGAAGGATGATATTGAGAGTTCTGCCAGAGCTCACAATGGTTAAATTCATGACTTTACCTTTAAAGGAAAACTTGGCTAACGCACGTCAGAGGACATTTAGAGATAGAGTTTCTTCCACTAACATGGTGCAAGAATCTTTGATGAGAAAAACAGAAGCTAAAACAAATGTTCTCTAAATTGAATCAGCTGGATGCTCTGTTTCCTCCATTTGATCTTGCAGATTCTAGCATAATATATGGATATGTGCGTTAAGTTAGATATATAGGCTATAGGGTAGTCTCTCTGATCTCTGTCTCTCTCCCTGTGTGTGTGTGTGTGTGTGTGTGTGTGTGTGTGTGTGTGTGTGTGTTTGTGTGTGCGTGTCTAAGAGGGAAAGAGAGAGCAAGGAAGAGAGGGAAACTATGGGTGCCATTGCCAAGTGGGGTTGCATTCAAAAAACCCTCAATTACACAGTCAGGCTGCTGGAGACACTCTGGCTATTTGTTTGGAGAGTTTTATCAGCATGTCAGACGGCCATGAAATGGACTCTAAATTAAATGGCAGTGCTTGGCTGGTGCCACACCACTTTTGTAAACAGTTAAGAATAAACCCATAAAATCCTAGAGAGCTGGAAGCTGTTAATAAATGGCTGTAGGATAACTTTAGTGAGCTCACACTGACACAGTGTAGTTTGTGATTTTTATTTCTAATTTTAGGAAACACTGTGTGTGTAAGTAGATATACCAAAAATAGGGGGAAACAACCTTTTAGAATTAGAAATTCAGAATACTTACTGTCCGTTTACAATTTGTCTACAGTATAAAGATTAAGTCACCTAATCATGGCAAACCACAGTCTTTTGCTACATGGCAAAGAAAAGACTGCCTTGTGTTGAATGTATGAATGAAATGAGCTTGAGGTAAATTGCTAAAACCTCTTCCTAATCTCCGAGTCAAGGATACCATTGTATATCTGCTGCAGTTGATGTAATGCAACACCTGGATCACCATGAACATGATAGAGCTGTTTAACAGGGTTAAACACACAGTTCAAAGATATGGCAAGCTGGAACAGTGTAATCTGATCCTAAATTGTACAGAGAAAGGTCAACTGTGCACCTGTTAGTATGGAGAGGGGGTGGTGGTGGTAGGGTGACCAATGCAAACCCCCAAAACCCATCTCTCAACAGATATTATCTTGGATAACAAACTGAAGTAAATGGGCTTTACAAACAATAATGGCTTATCTGACAAGTACACAGCGCCCTGTGTGTTCCCCAGAGGGAAGGACGGCTTTAAAATAGATTTACAGTGAGGCCAGCCCTGAGTGCTTGCACCCTTCACTGTGACACACAATGAGTCTCTGGTATCTATTCCAGGAATTAGTTTGCACTACAATTGCAGTAATGTACCTATTTGCGTTCACCATCTCTCAGAATTCCTAACACAATTTCCCAAAATGACAACAACGACAAACCCAACATGCTGATGACACCGTCCTTCTATCTCTGCTCTCTGGCCCCTCACGACACCACTCTTCATGAGATTGTGGAATGGTGTGACGACTCCTGCCTGGAACATAACGTGAACAAGACCAAGAATGGAAGTGACCTTCTCCAACAATCGGAGGAAAACTGGTGTGCTGTGCCAGTCATCACCTCTATCCAAGGGAAGCTTGCAGAGTTTGTCGAGGAATATAAGTACCTGGGCACAATCTTCGGTAACCTGCTGAAATGTGTCTCCGACACAGAGGAGATCCTCAGGAAATGCGAGCAGCGGCAGTATCTCCTGAGGAAGCTCAACTCCTTTTTTGGGTCTCACCTGCTGGTTCCACTCCATCACCCTTAACAACAAAACCGCATGCAGAGCAGAGCAAAGTCTGCTCCAAAATGATTGAACTTCCTTCCCCTTTCCATCCTATGTGAGCAGCAGATGCTAAGGTCAGATGGCAGGATTCTACAGGACCCTTCACATGTCCTGTTCCCTGCATTTGAGTGGCTCCCCTCAAGACACCACCTTCTTTTGCCCAGGCTGTAGGACACAAGCTCCTCAACTGCCAACCATCCCCGTCCCTCTGCTCACCCATACACACTCACTCAGACTTGGTTCATACACTGAACTCCCCTGTCACACACCCCCACACAGTGACTTAATAATTTTTACGATGTATCGCAATGCGGATGCGAATGATTCTGCATCGATGCAGTAACAGACCATAATCGATTATTAATAGCCTACTGATTATTATTTTTTGCCATGACGGCTCATCTGACTGACGTCATTCGTCGCATACGCGTTAAACATGGCGGAGGGCCGAATGCAAGAGCGAGGCGTGATCGCTGACTAACCAACAGAATAGACTACAAACATTGTTTAAAAAACGGTGGACCAGCAAAGCCAAAGGATAAAAATGAAAAGGATAGCAGAGACATTGTACTTCAGAAAAACATACCGACTATATAACGTTAGACTTTTTTTAAAAGTCCGCTCGCTAGCAAAGACCCTGGCGATGGCGGGGAATATTGATAACATTAACGTTAGTTACTAGCGAAGAGGACAGTAAACGAGCAGCCACTAACTTACTAGTTCAGCTGTCCTACGTCGACGACTTTAACCAGCCTAGCATCATCCAGGACCTGAGTATCAGCATGACAAGGCAGAGAGCCACAGCCCTGCGACAGCCACCTGTTCAACTGCCACACTCCGTCTCCACCTCAGATCTGATGTGTTATCGTCAGTCCGACACATCACGGCAGAGACCACGGTACTTGTTTAGCAGCCCCCACAATTTATTTATTACTGTTTACCGATTATATTTCAACCATACTTTTAGCTGACTATTATAACCATTTATTTATTGCAGTATGTTAAAGCTAATATTTACAACTGTTTATTCCTCAGATAGAAGTTCATCTCAAATATAACGCTGTAATCTGGGCAAAACACGCTGTATTCACTAACTGTGGTAAACAGTAACGTTAGGTCCATAAGTAACGATAATTGCGCTAACGTTACACAATGAGCTATACCGGTCCCTGCTAATTAAAAAATGGATAATATGACGTGCCGTCATGTATGATAGGATATATTTACAGGTGTCGATGTCCTTCAGGTTGTGATTTTTAGTCTGTAACCTGTATTTGTAGGAATCATGTAAGATTGAACATATATCCTACAAACGATTTGAAAAAAATATCTAATTTGGAATATTTTCACTGATACTGCAATTGCAATATGTTTCACTAGGTAAAATAATTATCACTTTTGCATCTTTATTCTCATTTTCATTATGTTTGCTGTGTTCAGACTGTGCTGCATTCAGGAAGTGTCCTTTTTAAGAGCAGATACAATAAAAATGGGGAGTTCATATATATCTGCTTGAATTTGTAGATTGTTGATGATGTGCAGCAATATATGTATAATATATATATATATATATATAATGATAGGTGACGCATTGTCGATGCATCATGATGCTTCGGGATATCGAATCGAATCGTTGACAGGATAATTGTAATCGAATCGTGAGACCAGTGAAGATTCACAGCCCTACCGTTCATGTGACGAAGTTTAGCCAACCGTTCAGTGGTCTTTACAGTTAAGTTTAGCCGAGAAGGTTACTGTGGCCCGGGTACGGGGCACCATAAGGACACTAAAGATGAAACCAGAAACCCAAGACTGCATTAATTTAGTGTTGCTCCACATTTTTTGGAGACCAGGAAGTGTGTAAGTTTCACTCGGCTGTAAGTTTCACTCGGCTGTTTCAACCGCGGGACATCTATTTCCAATGTTTGGTGTGCTTGACAAAGTGCAGTGTGAATGCTAACCAAACAAAATGAAAAATGTTACAACTTCAACCCTAAATCGCAGCCAGTCTACCGAACTATAGGTGTGAAAACTCTCTTCATGAATGTGTGGGTTATATACAAATTACAGTGCATTACTCTTCATATATGTATGTACGAACAATGAATGAATGAATGAGGACAGCCTGGACAGGGTCATTAATGCAAAGCATGACTTGAGACCTCAAAAGACTTCAGACTCGACTCGTGAACAATCTTTATTTTTAGGAAACGTCTGATGAGCTGAATGTTATTCTCCCTGCGTAACCTATGACTTACCTACGTAACACGCAATACGTAATGTACGGTATTTGCTGCGCGCGGCCACACATGAGAGAGGACATCAAACGGCTGCTGTGTCATTCATAAGAAACTTTGGCTTTAAAATCTTCAGACAACAATGTCTCAAACATAAGAAGCGCTTAATGCAAAATATGTGGTATCAGGGATAAAGGATTCTGGCTCAACCACATCTAATTTTATCAGGCACCTGAAAACGCACCCTGATAACGTTCTTCTTTAGCTACTTGCTTTAGCTACAACCTACGGGAGGTTAACTCTGACTGTCATTCGCTAGATGTTATGAAACGATGAATGAGCATTTGTTCGTTTGCCAAACTTGTGGTAGCCAATCATTTATGTCCCGCTGGCTGCCACCGCGTTAATTATTAACGCTGGCTGCAAACAGCTTACAGGTTTATTGTTGAACTTTCAATGTTACAGTTTTATTTAGTTAACGTTACATTGGGTTTGAGAGTCTGGGGGATGTGTTGACTTACAGTAGCTTATAAGCTGTCATTAGTTGTGGAGGCAGTTCACATTCCATGGTTGTGCTCTGTAAGTGAAAAATAGGTTACAGTCATTGCTAATAATTTAGCAATATTTTTTTTAACGTTTTAAATTGTTAAATTTTTCTTCTACACATTTTCAGCACTTATTTCTACGTCCCATATTTTCTGATATAAAACAAAAATTGAAAACGGGTCAATTTGACCCGAAGTCAACACAAGGATCTATTACCATTTTTCCAGTTCTTGTCCCAGAACCTGCACAACAGGAGGCAAGGTCTGTCATTATGATACAGCGACAGACAGCGAGTCCTTTCTTCTTTAGTAGCCCAATATTTGGTCTGTACTGTATGTTCATGTTACAAGGCAAAATACAGTTGAAAGTTGAACTTGAAAGTGAAGCAATTTGGTGTTTTATGTAATAGCCTGTTTACGCTGATAATATACCAAATTAATCAGAGCTGATAGTGTACGCTAATAAAGGAGTCATAACATATTACATGCTTTGAATTCCTTATACATAGTGTTGTAAGCAGCCTGGGATACTGACCTCATTATAATTTGAGACTTGACTTGGACTCCAGCTCAGAGACTTGAGACTTGACTTGGACTCTATCTCAGAGACTTGAGACTTGACGCGGACTCTAGCTCAAACACTCGAGACTTGACGTGGACTTTAGCCCAGAGACTCGAGACTTGACGTGGACTCTAACTCAGAGACTTGAGACTTGACCTGGACTCTAGCTCAGAGACTTGAGACTTGACCTGGACTCTAGCTCAGACACTTGAGACTTGACTTGGACTCTAGCTCAGACACTTGAGACTTGACTTGGACTCTAGCTCAGACACTTGAGACTTGACGTGGACTCTAACTCAGAGACTTGACACTTGACCTGGACTGTAGCTCAGAGACCTCAGCATCTCTGCGATGCACTCCTTGAGACACACTAAGCCTCATTACTATCTCCCTTCAAATGAATAACTTCCATCTTTGATTTATCATCTTGCTGCTTCTGGTTTGTGTGGGTGAAAAACCGTTCAATCATTCTGCATGATTAGAGCATACAAATTAATTCTGATGTGTCAGCTCAGAGCCAGCTGCATGATCATCCTGTACCCACTGACAGTGCTTCATGGGAGGTGAAAGGTAAGAGCTGCCAGAAGTTTGCACAACAGTAAATGCTGTGGGAGATGAGCCTTGTGCTGACATGACAATGTAGTTTTATATCCTCATCACTGTTATTTCCCAGCATTCTTTCCAATTTTTGCTCATGTTTCTGTTTGCCTACCAACCCCTTACAACACCGATGCCCTTGGTTTTGCGTGTAGACAGATTTGTTTTTGGTTACAACATGCCCTACATTAAGCAACAACACGTTATGCCAGCAGTTATGGCTCGAGGGAGGAAGACACCAGCACAACAGCTCATTAAGCTTGTCATTTCAATTACAGACATATGTTCGTACGAGCCATACATAGCATTCTATTACACTTTTATTTAATCCAGTTTAGTCTTAAAATAAGTTCTTTTTTATGTTAAATGATCAATGTTAACGCCCTTCTGTGGTGGAATGCCTTATATTGACCGATTGAAATCTCCTGAAAACGATTTCTGTACTTTATAGCTTGAGGAAGTCATGACGTTTTGCCACCACTGCTGAATTTTCACAGCCATGCAGTCCTTGTGTGCAATATTGCATAATTCTTTTAAACTTCATGTCATGAGAAATGTCTGAAAATTAGCTAAACTTATGTTTCCTAATTTTCTACTCCCCTCGAATACAGTATGATATGGCTTCCTGACTGGTCATGGTAATAATCCTACACAAATCCTAAACAATACTGTTTGAAGAGAATGTTTTTAAATTGGATCTGTTTCCCAGATGTTGTATTTATAGTCAATGATGGCTAACAGGGAAAGAGAGATGTGACCCGCACACAACATTCAAAGCAACTCTATAAATAATCTCTTTCCCTGGGAATTATCTAATATAGGAATATTTCAGACGCAGGAGTAAACTTCTCTGGTAAAACTTGTTACTTTAAAGAAACTCGCCCCTGGTTCTCCAGATTCATTTGAATGCAATGCAATAATAGCCAGTGGTACATGTGTAAAAAGGAAAAAAAGGGATCTTTGCAGTTTTTACAGCATTTTACAACATTTAACCTATAAGAGTGTGTTTAAATTCCATATGAAATCTTTGCAGTGGTGAACCTGACGTCAGACAATGTCTGTGTATCCCCGCCTGGTCTCTTACAGGACAAATTGGTTGCACTCTGGGGATCCTTGAATTGGTGGAGGATTCCAGGTGCATTGAGGTTAAGTTACACTGCAGCTGTCCAGCTGAAACAACACACAGGCTAATACAAATGGCCAAAGAGGAGCTATTAGTTGACTATTGTCTCCCAGCTAACCTTCTGTCAAGCCGGTGCAGTGTATTTAGTGTACTGATGCATATACTGTGCACACTGACACATTAGTATGAACATTCATGGCTGGCCTGGAGTTGTTCCTATCACTTTGAAGTGCCAGTTCCTACTTGTAATGCATTTCCATGTTTCACATATTGTTTACGGTTTTGCATCATAGTAGAAATGGAGCTCCAAGCAAGCAAGCATACAGGCTCATATCAGCCATGTCGATATCCCTGCAGGTGTGGATTCAATGTGCTTATCGTTCAAGTCCTTGTCAGAGCAGATATACTGTAAATGCAGTGAAAAACATCGCTATAAAAATAATTGTCAAGTCACTGATTTGTTTTGTCTTACCCCTGCGAACCCTCTGAGCCCTGGATTAGAAAGTGCTGATATGCTGATCAAACTCAATACAGGTTTCATTTGAAAGTCAGTGAGCAGTCCTCATTGAGATATGCACGCATGTGATGGCACACACGTACACCCATGGATGCACATTGACTTAAACAGACACAGACACAAATTCAAACACGAGAGCTTAGGGGAGATTTGTGATCTTGTAAAAACACATTGAGGGACGAATGGCTCAGACTAGTTGCACTTGTCAAACAGCACCTGCAGCATGTGCCTTTCATGTTCTGCACGCAGGAGAGAAAGACATGGAGAGAGAGGTTGTCAATATTTGACAGGCATTAACGGGCAAAGTGTGTGTGGAGGCGGGGGTATTACACAAAGCTTTTGGGTAGAGCTTATGCATGTCAAAACATTTGGAAGTGAGGTCTCTTAAAATGAAGTGGTTTCTGTAAGAACCGTTTCAAAATAGAATTTGTCAAACATATATGACCTTTTGTTGTTTGTTTTTTTTTAATCAAAAGTATTTTGCCTTCCAATGCATGAGTGCATGGCAGTACAGTAGATGTCCGGTCCATTTATAACATTTAAAATCAATGCATTACATTACATTAGTGTAACACTTTTGTCTGATGTAACTTTTTTTCCCTTGCATAATTGTTGGGATACTTCAACAAATGGATAGAAAATGCCCATCTTTAATGCATTCGCCTTCACATTTATTTTTGTTTATTCTAAGAAGAGCCTATTTCCAGAACCTCCTGAAATTTTAAGACAAACCTCTTAGATATTCAAATTTTGCATAATACTGCATTGGACTAAAAATCACCAGATTTCATTATTGCAAAGCAGCAGATGACCAACTCGCTATATAAAAGCACTGATAGATACGTATCTTTATCTTGCAGTATTTTACAAACCCATCACGTACAGTAAAGCCGGTTTGGAACTGACATAATCCTGTCTGTCCTCAGGTGAGAGAGAATACACCAGTTTAAAGCCGCTGTTGGGACAGACGCCAAGAAAACATCCATCTTTATTTAGGAGGCCTGGCTTCTGCCTCTTGGCATGCACGTTCGCTCTATGACTGACAGCTCTAACAATATGGATTCAGCCAAGTAACAGCCCGAGGCACACTGTAACTATAGCTGTGTAGTGATTTGCGCTGTACCCAACATATATTAACTCTTCCCTTCTCTTTTTCTACTTGTCGTTCTCTTATACAGACTCACACACACATCCACCCAAAACACATGTACTGCGTTCCCTGTTTCTCCCTCTATTTCTGTGTATCTGGTTTAAGTATACCATTACCAGCTGTTATGGCTGGAATTATGTTCCTCTTTAAGATTTATTTACCATGTTGTCTCTTAAAAAAGTGTACATTTGCTCTCGTTGAATGTAAAGGTCCATTTACGCAGTACCTGGCATTGATTTCAACAACTAAGAAATGCACAGGAATGTGTTTTCTGTAGCGTTTTGGGAGGTTATCAACATTTTTTAAATTATATTTTTTACTCTGCTTTGGGTTTAGTTGAAAAGTCTAGCATAGGGCTTCTGTACTAGTAATTACAAATGCCTTGAAAGCTGGACAGGGTTTGGTTAGCATAGCCGTGCTACAGGGATAATTAAGCTATCCTAGAATGGTGTAACAGATTATTTGATTAGTAAATAATAACATTACAGCCAATCCCATTGCAGATGGGCAATTAAAACTGCAATAAGTGATTTTCTGTTAGCAAAGAAACCGAGAGCAATGAGCATTTATCTTACAAAGCTGTCATGGTTAACATGTTAGCTAACAACTCACTCCTGATGCATGTAAAAAAACCATGCCTTTGGAGTCCTGTTCCTTCGTTGTAAGTCATTATAGCTGTGGCTCGGTCTGCCAATTGCTAACCGAAAAATCTGTCTCTCTTTAGTTTGTCACACATTTACTTCGGTTTCATGACACTTTGTGTACCTGTTGTGCTAGGTGCTCATACTGTAGTTCACCATGCAATATTGTTGGTTTTGTCAGTCTGGATGACATAAACAAGTTACCTCCTTTACAGCATTGCATGTATGTTCAACAACCATTAAATATGCTTTTGCCTTAACCCACGCAAGGCCCCCAAGGTTCATTGCAATCTCATGTAATTGGTGTCCTATAAGTTATGTCATCGCAGTCCGTCAGTGTCCCAGGTGTAAAACCTGTGTTGACTGATAGAGTGGAGACCAGCAGGGCGAGGATCTGAAGAGTATAAAGGCCCCTTCTTTAAGATACTGTGTCATTACTGACTTTAAATTTAGGTACTTGTGTTGTAGCTTCCCTGGAATCAAATAAACACTGAATCCAACTGATGGTGTTGTATCCTGTTCTTCTCTTCCATTTGTGTTTTGAGAAGTACTGTAGGCTTTAGGGCAGTCTCAGCCTCTAAACATCCCAAAAGTTGGTATGGGCTCATGGCTTATTTTGTAATGACAGATGGCAGAGCTATCTGGGCCCCTGGCATTTTTTTGTCATTGTTCTTTGGTGCACAATTTCCCTTGCATAGTACAGTTCCTGTCTCCAATTATTTGAAATTGGGGACTACATGATTTTGATGCACACATGAATGATTACTTGATGGAATGGAACAATCTAATTATTCATTCATTATAACGATAGTCAATGATTACTTGTTGTTGTCAACATTTGTTTTCATTCAAATAAAACGTGTTGAAACTGACGCATGTCGACTGTTTGGTAGAGTGGTACAGATTATAGGGCTGGAATGGTATGGATTTTTTCTTACTGCGGTTGAAAAGCAAGAAATTCCTGCAGTATTGCGGTATACCGCAACCCTTTTACGAGAGTAGCGTAAGTTAGAGCGAGAATGGCAGGGTGCCTTAAAGTGATGGTTCGGAGTAATTTACCCTAGGGTCCTTTGCACCATGACCTCGAGCCAAACACCCCCCCCAGAAGCTTTTTTCACCTGGGTCTAACAACGGAGTTAGCGAAAGAAGGAGTAGCGCTTAGGCTGAGTAGCTGCCGGGCTTACGGAACCACGTTGGTATCTCTTAAATGACCCCACTAATAATGCCCGAAATGATACCAAAGGTCTACACTAGTATATATAGGTTATGCACTCATAAAACGATGGATTGGAAAGTTTGTAAGTACACCAGAAGTTTATGAACACTTGCCTGCTGGCTTCTGCTCTCTGTTGCTGCTGCTGCTGCTGCTACCTGCAGTTAGACGAGTGCTTAGGGCCGTCTATAAATTACTACACCGAAAAGAGATACAACAAAAATATGTATTAATTTAATGATTAAATAAGGTAATGTCTCCAAACTTACCTCAATTATTACTTGTCTCCTGCTAGTTATATTACAGCACTTACTTAAAAATAAGTTAAATTAAAAAATATTTTTGTTGCATCTCTTTTCGGTGTTGTAATTTGTAGATGTCCCTAAGCACTCGTCTCACAGCAGCAACAACAACAGCAGAGAGCAGAAGCCAGTAGGCAAGTGTTATTTACATAAACTTCTGGTGTACTTACAAACTTTCCAATCCATCGTTTTATGAGTGCATAACCTATATATACTAGTGTAGACCTTTGGTATCATTTCGGGTATTATTAGTGGGGTCATTTAAGAGATACAAACGTGGGTCCATTACTAAGCTATTCAGCGGCTAACGCTACTCTACGCTAACTCGCCCAATGTTAGACCCAGGTGAAAAAAGCTTCTGGGGGGGTGTTTGGCTCGAGGTCATGGTGCAAAGGACCCTAGGGTGAATTACTCCGAACCATCACTTTAAGTGAGTGACGTCAGTGCCCGTGTGGTCGTAGCGTATGAGTGCCGCTGTGAGGAAAAGAGAGAGGAAAAAGAGATGGCAAAAATGATGTAAAGTGAGTTATAAGTGAAGAATTAAACAACAAGAGAGAGCTTCTCAAGACACGTTGGCTTTATCTATTGTCAATACTGCCGGTAAAGTGAATGGCGTTACCCCCGACAAAACATCGGCTTAAACCTTAAAACATATGTAGCAGCCATAGACTGTATAGAAAGATTGCAGCACGGTGTTTCCATTTCAGCTCAATATGAGTCTTTATTGAATTTTTGCTGTCATTTAGGGCCACAATGGTTTCTCTCATCTCCGTTGATCCATTCCACAGACAGTTCAGAAAGCTCTTTTGTCAAAGTAAAATGTAAATAAAATGCTGAGTGCAGCCAGGGGCGTAGCACAAAATTCTGGCCCTGTAGAAAGGCATTTTCCATGGGCCCCTCCCCTGCATCCACAGCTATTCATTCTAGCATCTTTTTGGGCCCTCCTCCTAGTGTTTTAACCCAAACCTAACCCTTACCATAACCATTGCCTAATCCTAGTGTGATGTTGGGGGCTTAAAACACTGATAAACGCTCCCAAACTCGCAAAAGGTCGGATTTGCTCCATCGTTTGATGATACGTTTTGTAACGTGTAAGACACAATGTCATCAGACACAATCCATGTCATTAGAATCAATGAATCCATGTCATTAGACACAATGTGCACTCATGTGCAGGCCAATGGTTTTTTGCAGTGATGCTCAGACCCGCGGTAGGCGTCATGTGACCGCGGTAACCATCCCAGCCCTAACGGATCTTGGAATGAAATGTAATATCAATGTGTACAACGCCTGCACACTGGCTAGTAAGATGCCCAGCAGAGAAGTCAGTGTTCAATTCCTGCACGCTTGCCTTGGTGCCCCCTGATGTAGAGATGGATGCAGAGATGGTCATGCTTGTCCACGTAGTCAGGATCATAGCCATAGGTTGTAGCTGAAAGCCATCTTCACCTTTTCCTCTGTGTTTACTATAATTGGCATTACTTGTAACAAGATATTACCTACCCCTTGTGGTGAAGAGTTGTGTCACTCAGAAAAAGTTGAAACATCATAAACTCTAAATTCACTGGCAAAGAGCTTAGTGTTAAATGGCGAGGATGCAGGGGCAGGAAATGAAAAAAAATATATACTGGAGATCAACATTGCTGATTTCTGCGCAGACAGACAATATTAAGAGACAAATCAAGGAAAGAAGAGGAATGGCATTGAGGACTGGACACCTCAGAGCTGGCGTAGCCTGCTGGTTAAGGGTTCGACTAAAGACTGTAATAAAAAGAAGTGAACATAGCTACCGTAACATCACCCATTGGTTTGTGGACTACTGTTTGGAAGTCTCAAGTTTGGCATTTTGGCCATTGCCATGATTTCTTTGAGCCAGAAGTGACCATATTTGGACGAGAGGATGGAGCAAGGGGTGATATGACTGAGAACCCCAGGACACCATTGTGATAGTCTTAGTCACAAGGTAGCCATGCCCTAAAGACTTGAATACAGAAGACTTAAAACTAGTGATTGAGACCATACACTCATTAAATGTTTATTGAGGTAATAAATTAAATGAGAAGTAGGGTCATTTTCTCATAGATTTTCTATACAATCTGACTTATTTTTGCAACCCGTGCAATCGCCCCCTGCTGGCCATTAGAAATGATGCAGGTTTGAGGCACTTCTGCATTGGCTCCTTTTTAGGCCCAATGGTTGCTGCTTTGGCTTGATGGAGAGCCGAGATGAAGGAAATTAAGCAGTGGAAATGGGATCAGAACTGCTGAGGCTTACCTGTCTTGTAGGCTTATCATAACCCTACAGACAGAGGGACGGAGAACAATTAAACAAACACTCGCTTAAAGCGATTCTATGCCTCCCACACAAGTTTCAGTTTCTACTTGGAAAAAGCTTTCAGGGTGGATCTTTTGTAGCACAGTGCCTACAGCTTCCACATTCTTTGGGAAAAGTAGTGATTTACATAGTAAATGTAATGGCAGTACTGTACTAATAACTTTAAAAAAGGAATCGCATTATTCAACAGAATGACTAATTAGTTACACTACTAAATCTCGCCCCAGCCCAGCTTCAACAAAGGTGCATTCCATTAACTCCAAAGCCACAACATCCACATCCAGTCTATTCTATTAAAACTGCTAGTCACTGGTCTTCAAAAGCCTTTCCAGGATATCCCTATATATTCTCTAACCCAGTAATTCCCAACCAGGGGTACGTGTACCCAAGGGGGTACTTCTGCAGTTACCAGGGGGTACGTGGAATGAGCATAGAGTAGCTCAACTAATTTGAAGAGAAGGAAATTATGATTTAATTGAAAGATGATATTAACAGTAACACCTGAACAATGTTGCAGTTATGTTAAGTGCCTGAAATTTAGTTAGCAAGCTTAAACAGGTAGCTAAAAGCATATGGCGAAATAGTGGAAATCAAAAGCTAAAAGTTATGACTAAGCTGCTGAAATAGCTAGCATAAAGTAGTGATCAAACGGTAGAAATAGTTCGCTGAAAGTAATGGTTAAACAGTAGAAATATTTAACTAAAAGTTGGCATAAGTGGTTGAAATGATTAACTAAAAGTAATGACTAAACTGTTGAAATAATTGGCTAAAAGTAATGGATGAACGTTTGAAACTACAGTAGTACGAATGAGTTCATCTGACAGGACCGTGGGGGGCCTTGGACCAAAAAGGTTGGGAACCACTGCTCTAACCCACAAGTTATCTCGCACATTTTCCATCTTTCCTGCCCAAGTTGCTTCCCATTGTGTGTTAACACAGATATATTATGACAAATCTTTCTACAGTATATCTGATAGTATTGATTGTGGTTAATTAATAATACATTCATTAGAACTTAATGCTATAAATACCGTATGGAGAGAAGCACAGCAAGCATGAGAGCTTTGTGTGATGGAGAAGAATTTGCTGGGCATGTGGATACACCTAACATACCACAAACCTAAAGGGTCCAAGTACAATTATGAAGGAGACTGTGTGCAATACAGTAAGAGTGTATTTTCATAGTCCCTAGAACCTGATACATGAAGTTTTCCAACAAGTCGATATCGGTGGTTTATTCCTACCCTCTAATACGACCCACAGGAGCGTTTCATAAATTAGTGCCCCTAGAGGTGGCCGGAAATACCACCTCACGTCTTAACCAGAGAACCTAACAGTCGCGGTACGTGACGTAGCTCCGTTTGTTCTGTAAAGTTAAAATAAAATCTCGCTGTTTACTTTTATTTTCAAACCGGACACCGACCCCGATATCCAGGGTGAAAGTCCTGTGTTTGTTTGACCTACCCACCACCCTAACCTGCCTCTCGTCACCCTACTTCTCGCTTTGCTGCTTCCGTCATATAACTACTACGGTCACTATAGGGCGCTGTCACTACAAATGTAAATATAGGTCGTAATTGCTGCTTGAACAAACAACTTTAGCGGGTGTTTTTTGGGGGAAGACAGAGTTGACAGCACTAGATATCATAGTGATAAGGAAGTTCATATGTAATGACGTTTTATTTTATCCCTTTGTGATGATTCCCAATACCTAAACTTATCACACCTACATGAGAGGAGAACTCCTTCTTGAATTTGTAACTTTTATGGAGTTCTTATTGGGTTTGTAGCAGCTTGCAGCAATGCTAAACACGGTGTATCCGTCGAGGAATGCTAATTAGTAAAGGTTGTTGAAACATCCATTATCTATCCAACAACCATCCAACCATTTCAGTGCTTAGGCCCTGAGGCAGCAGCTGTCATACCATGTATAGTCTATCATTACCTTAACATCATTTTGACACGGCCGTGTGTCTCACAGATGGAATTTGAATTATAATTTTTCTTCATTCTTTTAGAAGTTGACAAAAACCTGGACTGGAGCTTACAGCTCTTTCAGGGGATTGTAATTGGGAAATAAATGGTCACGGTAAATCACGGTAAAGTTATACAAATGAAATAGACTTGGTTTATCAGATGCTTATTTATTTAAATGTATTTCTACTCAGTACTGAATAACAGGAACTGAGATACCATTATTTGCTGGGAATTCTCCCCAAAATGAAATCCCTGCTCCCGAAGAAAAAAACTGGCGGCATCCCAAGACGTTCATTATGTCCATGTTTGTGTGTTTGCCTGTGTATTTACATGCTGTAGGCTATTTTATTGCATTCAATTGCAGCTATTTCCTCCAGACACTTACCATTACTTATCAAAACTATTGAGGCGATTTAACAAGTAACCTTAATCAGTCATGGCATATCTCTGCATTTAACGGATACAACAGTATCGACTGGATAACATTACAACTTACAAAACCAACGCTCCCGTTCCTCAAACCAATGAAACAACACTAAAATGACATTTGACAGACTATCATTTTCTGAACTGGTAAAATAATATTCTTATAGAGCATAAAAACATCCTGTATGGCTGGTTGTTCCATGTCAAAGTTAATGTCTTTAAAAAGGTGGGTGTATCAAACCTTAAAACTGTGTGTCAATAGTGGTTTCTTTCTGTCCTCAATATCTCTTTAACCTGTTATTTTTTTTAGTATTCACAATAATAACTGTACCAAAAAAAAATCCATAGGAGTCAAGTGAGTGCTCTTGACAGCCTAACAGGGTGATGCTTGGTTGAGATTGGTTTGCTTGGTTGAAGCTGTGTATTCAAGCCAGAGCACACACACACACACACACACACACACACACACACACACACACACACACACACACACACACACACACACACACACACACACACACACAGTTCAGCTTAGATCATTTGACTTGAGCTAAACTGAGACAAATCCAAAATTCATGTCTTGCCTCCAGGAACACCTTGTGCCCTGCATTCCCCGAAAGCCACTGGAAGACAGACCAAACAATGACTGACATGTCTCCACTGCTCTAGTGCTGTCGGCTGAGAGCGACACCATTGGAGAATATTAATAGAAATACCTGTGGTTGATGAGTGATGTCCAACCCTCCCTTGCTTATTCTTCTCTGTCATGCACTGCCTCTTCTGTCTGCCATGGGCACATAGCTGCTCAGGAGATACCTGGGACACAGTTGTAAACACAAAGGTTGCTCTCTCCTTCTCTCCCTCTCTTAATTGTTGATACTGAGAAAAAAAAAGAGGAAGGTTTCTTAGGTGTGTCATCAATGCAGCCTTATAACAACACACGCACACTGCTGTAACAGAAATATGTAACAGCTTTTTCATGTCTTAAGTGCAGCTGCAAAGGTTGACTTACCAACCAGAAACGTGGTCACACATATCTTTTTTTTACTCATTACCAAAGTAAAAAGATGTAATACTTAAAACTATAATACATAGTTTATTGTGTCAAAATGAAACAGTCCTGGTATACATTCTATATATTGTATATGTATTCCACACACACTGACTTAAAGGGATAGGGCTGGCATTATTTTTGTCAACAAATCCAATGAAAAGAACAAGAATTTCTTAAGCTAGGTCTATGGTTTAACATATCATATTACACAATAATGTGTTTGTCAGTCAGCAATATTCCATACCATATGGTTATTATTTTGTTTACACCTACATTCTTCATTTTCTTCAGCTTCCATTAATGATTAATGACTGATGATGATGTGTTAGACCACTATGCTGTTTTAAGCTTAATATGGTATTACCTTTAATAATGCTGAGTGTTAATTTATTTAATCACCATGCAATATTTTTATTTTCCTTTTTGCAACATTATTTTCGACAACAGCAGATCTGGATGCGAGGATCAATGTTGTGTTAGTGTTGCCAGACCTTCCTCCACAGTGCCGCGGAGGAGGGTCTGGCTAGTCCACACAACATTTTCCGGGATGGGAGAAAAACGTGCTCTGGTTTATTGGCATTTCTTTAAACCAATCACAATCGTCCTGGGTGGTGCTAAGCGCCGAGCGGAGCCACGGTGCCTCTGCAAAATAGCCTCTGGAAGGAACTTGTTTTGGTGGAACGTGTACGTTCAAAAGTTGTTTTAGTCGTGCAACAGAAAACTCAGATTGGACAGATAGTCTAGCTAGCTGTCTGGATTTACCCTGCAGAGATCTGAGGAGCAGTTAACCATAGTCCTCACAAATCCGGCCGAAATGAAAGACTTTGGGCGGAATCTCCGGCGACAACGGAGCAATCCCGGAAGTGGAACGTTGTGGATATAGACTAATGCTGTGTGAACCAGGAGCTACTCGAATAATAGCACAAGTGGCTATAGTGAACCCTTTGACACCTAAAACAATTACAATATCGGTAATAAATATCCAATTAATAATTCATAGCTATCCTTGTTTTTTCATTCCTACTCAGGATCCTTACAACTTAATTGGCATCACATTTTGAAGAGAATAACAGTGTGCGTTAGAATTACATATGTGTGTTAAAATGTGTGTTTAAGTAAGCATGCCCTCAAACCTGATTTAAAACCAACTTGCAATTAGCTGGTCACTCACTGAGAACACTGCGGGACTATATAAAGTCAGTCTGGGAGTCAATATAGATTATTATTATTATTATTAATGGGGGTTGCTAACTTACAGGCACTATACGAGCTGACCTCATGCAATAAATCATTGGGTAGTCTTTGCAAACCAAACCAAATGCCAAGAATGATTTGCAGCAGCTACTTGATCCAGGTCTGAAAAGAACTTGCTGGTGTAGAAAGGACATGTCATCACCTACAGTTACTGAATTAATTTGAGAAGGACGCCAGGAGTGATGTTTGGGGTGGTGATTTGTAGTTGTGTTGAGCATTAAACCATTACAACATCAGCCAATGTTGAGTGCAGAGTGTCCGTCTACATGAAAACACAACTTGAAAAACGTTACCTGCTGCCATGTGATGCAGTTCTTTGATGGCACATCCTTCTGTGTCTCTTCCCACACGCCATTTCCACCTTTCCATGTGGCTCATCCGGAGGTGACAGCACTTTTTAGCTGCAATGCAATAGTGGGACTATTTATCTGAAGTAAGAAAGCAGAACATAAATGAAATGACTAAAGACTGGGCTATACATAACACTACAATAAATTGAGCTTATTGAATACATAGAAGCTTGGTCCAAATGCAACGTGATAAAGAGAGAGAGAGAGAGAAAGCTACCCTAGTCTACAGCAGAGCTTTAAAAAAAACAATCAGGCTCTAATCGAGGCCTTCGCCATTCAAAATGTCTCTAGTCCCACTTAAGAGCATTCCTGAGAGAACATTCCACATCATCCACATACCTAATGATAACAAATAGCCTGTTATTACACACATATAAAGACACTAATGATCTGTCAAGGAGTAGACAGACATGCAATTAAATTTGCTGCCTAGCATTTTACTGCAGGCACAGCAGACAGTGTGGTCGTAGTCCCGGGCTATCCAGTCTCCACAGGGGCGCTGCCGTGTTTCCTCTCACTGAACCATGTCGGTGGTTAGCCTTTAAATGCCGCTACGGCAACAAGAGTGGCGCAAACCTGATGCTGATATTCTAGCTGGTTAACAAGATCGTAATTAGTGATGGTTTATGTATTGAGAAGAGGGAGTCAGCGGGTCATTAGTAATGATAGGAAGGAAAGTGATACAGAGATGCGGGGAGTGGCACGCAGAGGACGGTTGTGTGCACATCTGTAGAGTAAATATGAAACTAAAGCCAGAAGGTAGTTAGCTTAGCTTAGCACAAAGTCTGGATAGAGCTATCTTGGGTCCCACCGGGGGAACAGAATCTGCCTACCAGAGCCTCAAAAGCTCACTAAGTACAATACCTAACGCGTAAAAACAAAAGGTTATGGTTTCACGTGAAGTTATGTGGCAGGCTATTGTTTCCAGTCTTTATGCTAAGCTAAGCTAGCTGGTTGCTGGCTGTAGCTTCTTATTTATTGTCAGCAAGAAAGTGAATGTGAATTTCAGTTTGACTCGTAATTGGGTTTAAACAATGTTTATTGGGTCCCAAATATGGGAACTGGATCTTTGGCTGGTGTTGCTCTACACTAAACATAAAAACCTATATTACAATACAATGCATGTGCATTTGTTATTGTCAGTGACTACAGCTCAGATCTTTAGCTTTAGGCCTGACCTACCCTTTACCTCACGCTGTATAACCAGACAGGCTGTGATGTGGCCATTGTTTCGTTTGCTTCTTTATAACAGTACCCTATAAAAGCTTGGGTGACACAAAAACTGAATAGCCACAGTGCTTTCTGACAGCACCAGCCTTTGTCCGGGTGAGAAAAGTTTAAGATCCCTAAGGATGGAGCCTCTTGGCCTCATAGTCTATGCCTCTGTACGTGACAGACATGCCGGGCCAAAGGGCCAGTGGAGACAGACACTGCTGAGAAAGAAAGGTGAGAGCTGGAACGAGGTAGAGCGATGACAGATTGGGAAATGAGGACATAGGAGAGACAGACTGGAACTGAATTCTTTAAGTCAGAGCAATTGCATGTACTCTCTAAAAAACCAAAAAATTCACTCGTATGCAGGATGCACACACCCCCTTGGCATAGCTTTATTTTAGCATCTTAGACTCGCGTACCGAAAGACCCTGTCATGCCCCTAACCTATGAGCACCCACATCTATAATTAGCTTAACGGCACACCTACTTACCACCCACGTAACAAGAACAAATGATCCAGCATAATTGCACATTGGACATGTTCAAACAAAGACCTCCGGGTACTTTTCTCATGAGGTAGAGCATTTCTATACCTAAAGGAAAGCAAAAGTTACAAAAGGCAAAGCAGCGGACCAACTGGACATACCCTGCCTTGCAGATACAGGTACTGGGAGGGGGGAGACAAGAGTGAAACTAAAGGCACCAGACGTAATTATAATGAGGTGAGAAAGACCAGAGCAGAGATGGAGACAAGTAAAAGCTAGGCGGGGAAGCGAAAGAGAAGCCAGAAATGAAACTGAAAAGGAGGAGCAGGTGATTTAACGATAGCGTATAAAAACAAACATTAATTCCTCAAATTAAAGATAGCAGCCTACATTAGAATCCCCTTATTTAAAGTCACACACTATATATATATATATATATATATATATATATATATATATATATATATATATATATATATATATATATAAAATAAGGGGCAATCCAGTACAGTATTTATGAAGAATTTGTATTGTGACTGAACAGAAATAATACATTTTAGCTGAAGGCACATTTCCATTCCAATTGTTGCATTGACCTTTTTTTTTATGCAATCAATTACAAGGCCACACACAAGAAAGACATTATTAAATCTTGCAAGAGGTGACTTTTGCCCCGAACCCCCCCCCCCTCGATGGAAACGTGAGTGAGAGTAGAGAAGTGCCGAGAACGGTTTCTTGTGTTGGAGTACAGAAAGCGTAGTTTAGTGTTATCTGATAGACTATTAACACTGGGTCTTTACCTTTTTGTGTGTAAGTGACTGATGGGACAACAATCTTTGAAATTGGTCCAGTATTAAGCGAGAAAAGAAGTGGCCAGCAGCTGCAGACTGAACTGCGATGTAACCCTATAGGGCAAATGTGCATCGTCAATTTTGTCCACCAAAAGTGCAGTTTTTGCCACTGACAGGCAGGTTGTTATTATAACATCATGGAAAGCATCCCTATGGACATAGGCATTTTTAAAACCTCTTTAAGACCTTTTTGTTTAGCCAGAAACAGCTTGAGATTGCTAGCGCTAAACCCACCAGACTCCATTTAAAAAAACTATACTTTTAGCGTGTGTAGAGCCAACATATTTTCATATGTAAACCGGTAAACTGTGTGTTTATTTGAACCAAAATTAGATTTGTGATGGTTGGAAAAGTGGAAAGATGACCCAAAACGGCTTTTCAAAGTTTTATTTTGTTTCTGTCAACTTTGAATGAAGTGTGTTTTACGATGCTTGAATTACTGTTTATTTACATGGAGGCTGGTGGGATTAGAGAACGCAATTTCGCTGCTGTTTATATGTTTAAAAAAAGGATCTTACTCTTTAACCGGAAGGTCGACCTCCTTAGAAATCCTTTCCATAATGTTGTCAGACACTTAGAATATTAATCTGAGCCTGTCAGATTTTTGTTTCCATCAGTCACTTAGACACAAAAACATAGGAAAATAGGGTCCAGGTTGAAAAAAACCAAAGTAACCCCTTAAACCCACACTTAAATATATACGTCATGAAAATAGCAAATACTCAGCACCTTGACAACTATTATTTCATCGATTATTTCATCCACTCTTAAAGGCAAAACTAAAACCCATTATATGAACACATTCTGTAGTAGATTCGGTTGGAGTTGGAAAAGGAGGCTGTGTTGATGCATGTCCTGTGGCAGCCATCATAGCCAATGTCCAATGTTATTGTTAAGTACCACTGCAGGCTGTGGTGAGCTCTCTAACAAAGTGGAAAGTAAGGGTGTGGAGGGAAAAGTGGTGAATGTTTTGCCCAATAGATCCTTGCATAATACTTTGGCAGTTATCATAATTTTCATAATGTTTTGTTATTTCTGAAAGTAATCTATATCGACGACATTTCATTTCCGGGATTGTTTTCCGGTGCCAACAGAAATTCCGCCAGATGTCCCTCATATCGGCCGGATGTCCCGTCTCCTTCCTCTTTCTTTGTGTTGGCGTTCCAAACTCGACTAAAACAACGTTTGAACGTACACACGTTCCACCGAAACAAGTTCCTTCCCGAGGCTGTTTTGCAGCGGCATCGTGGCTCCGTTCGGCTCTTAGCACCGCCCAAGACGATTGTGATTGGTTTAAAGAAATGCCAATAAACCAGAGCACATTTTTCCCCGGAATGCTGTGTGAACTAGCCAGACCCTCCTCGGCAGCGCTGTGGAGGAAGGTCTTGCAATGCGAGACTACTTTAAAAGTAACTTTATTTAACTTTACTTCAGGTCTGTGTCATCAACATGCAAATGCACTAGCTACTCCTGTTTGAGTAACATTTGCTAAAAACTACAATTCCAGCAGCTGTAGGAAATGACTGAGCTTTTAAGCTAAAAAAAACTATTTATTTGTGACCTGTTGTTGAAGATTTATGTCTTGAGAAAAAAACGGATTGGCTTAAGTGCCACAGACAGGGTCGGAAAGTCTTTAAGCGATGGAAGAGTGTTTTCTTAATGGGATTTGTTGAACAATATAGAATAAGACCAGCTTTATCCTTGAACTGACAGGCGTGCGATTGCTTTTTGCTCTGGCTAATTCTTCTCTTTTGACTTTCTGGCAGCAAACGCGGCTTTCACGATACCAGTGACAAAACCCAGTATGACAACGGAGTGCCTCCGATTCACATAATGGTGATACGTTTTCACCCTCGCTCCTCACAGTTAAAGGCCAATACAAGGTAAGCTGCTGTGCACTTACATTGTAAACCCATTCAGAGCGAAATGCCACAGAGAGTTAAGATAATGACATTTAAGCCGGGGTCATTATATTCAGGAAGTTGTAACATATTACATCTGCCCCTGGTCACATCATCAGCCTCTATGTGCTCTCTGTCAGTGACATCTGTTACTAATGCTGAGCAAGCATGTGGGAAACGTTGATGAAACCGAAAGATTTGGATTCATTCAAAAAATAAAACAGCCAACATCTCTAATTGGCTCTTAAGATGGTTAAATCTCCTGACAGAAATCACGCTGACGTATCGGAAAAATCTCCATCGTGCCACAGTCGACTCTTGGCAGAGTCCCGGTTTGCATGCTTAGCTTGGACGCAGTTCATCCACCCTGCTACAATCTGATTGTGCAACCATATTTGTCAAAGGCGGGGGGGGTTCTTGTGTCCAGAGCCAATGATAACACAGCTAACGTATTACATACAAAGCCATTGGATGGAATTTCTGGCCCTGTTGACTGTGGTTGCTAAGTGACAATCTCTCATCTTGCTCGGCGTTTATCAAAAGATGTAACTAGAATATGACCCGAGTTCATAGGCTGACTGCAGTGCAGTACTAACCAGTAGAGCTAAACAACACGCAAACAGGCTCCAGACAATAAGAGGGGTCCAGTCGTGGCCCCCGCAGTGCCCGGCCTGCTGAAAGGACGGCCTCAAACGCAGTAAATATTGACTTTGCTAAGCCACTGTTTACCTTTTGAGGCTTCTCGGAGAAACTGCAAGGCGATCCATGTTTGATTCGAGCCAATTTCACTGTTTTTTTTGTTGTCTTTTTTAGAAATGTAGTGTAACATTGTAAAAACTCTGTGTATTTTTGAGTGTTTGTATGAAGTGTTCCTCCCAACAAAGCTTTAATTGCACTGTGCAGGAGTAATTTTGGACATGCAAAGACTGCAATCTGCACGCTTAGGATGTTGAATGCAGGGAGAGACAGTTTCCATTGTGCCTCTCTCAGTGTAAACCCAGACTTACACAGTGGCTGACGCCTGACCCCCCTTCACCCCCCCCCCCAGCCCCCCTTTTTGTATAAACTCAATCCAGAACAGATAGCGGGTGGCCTGCCAAACGCCAGCTCAGCATTATTATCCTAATGTCTGCTGTTCAGATGCTGGTATGTTGCACATATACGCTACAATGACAACATTACATCAGAACCTTTTTTTTTTTTTTTATTTCTTTTTTTTTTTCCATCATTCGACTTTTTAAGGTGGAGCAACTACTTAGTTTGAATCATGGTAAGAGACTAAGCTTTTCCAGTCAGGGAATGTCCTTTTTTAGTACGTCTTCCTTTTCAAAGTTTGATAAACATGAACTAATGCCTTTGCACTCCAGTGACATTGTCTTGCCGTAGACACGGAAACATGTTCCTGAAAGCCACTGGCGTGCATTTAACTTCAAGGGCCATACCAAAAAAATGTTTTGCTGAGCATTATAAAAATAGTGGTGCAGTGATAAACACGCAGTGAACCCTGGTTGTTATTCGCCTGTCAAGTTGATCAAATACATACCTGGGCATGTGGAGATTTCAAAACATAAGTAGCAGTTCTAAGAACTGACTCTTGATGCTGTTTGATTGGTTCATTCCATCAGCATGCATGAGTACAGTGGCGGGTCCCTCACCCTTTGTGCTATTGCAAAACGGATTCATTGTCTTTGTATGTTTTATTGGTTTACACCAGTGATTCCCAATCAGGGGTACTTGTTCTCCGGGTGCGGGGGTACAGTACTTATATAGTTTCCAGGGGGTATGGGAAAAGACTGTAGGGTAGCTTAACTAATTTGAAAAAATAGAAATCATGATTTGTTTAAAAGAATAATAAGCATTAAGTCAATTGAACACTACATGTTGCAGTTATATGTGTGTATATATATATATGAACACTACATGTTGCAGATATATCTATATATATATATATATATATATATATATATATTATTTATATTTTTTTTAAGGTTATTTTTTTGGGGGCTTTTCCATTTATTTGCTAGTGACAGTGGATAGACAGGAAAGGTAAGAGAGAGATGGTGGATGACACGCAGCAAAGTGCCGCAGGTAGGACTCAAACCTGGGCCGCTGCAAAGGACTCAGCCTACATGGGGCGCACGGTCTTACTGGGTGAGCTAGAGGTCGTCCTGTGTTGCACTTATTTAAGTGTGTGGAAATTAGTTAGCAAGCAAGCACCTAATGTTTAAACCTAAAAGTAATGCCTAAACAGTTCAAATGATTAGCTAAAAGTAATGAAGAAACAGTTATAATATGTAGCTAAATGTAATGTTAATGGATAAATTATTCAAACATTCAGCTTCACTCCAATTAGTAGTAGCCTAGTAGCTTTGTATTAGTACAATTGCTGACCAAACCGACCTTAATATTGACCGTTTCAGTTTTAAGAAAGAAATAACAAAATCCACTTTCATAAAATGAATAATGTTATACAGTTGGAGCATACATCGGAGTGGTCAACAAATACAACTTATAGCCGTTACACACCGACCAGACGGCCGACCCTCGGCAGAAAAGCCGGTCGGACTGATCAGTCTCCCCGAGTTGGTCCAAAAAGTGCCACAGAACACACCAAAGAGACAGCAGGCGGCGCTAATCTGTAATGTTGCCCAAAAAATGAAAACCGGCAGCTGATTGGAAGAACATGGGTTTGTTTTCTCTGGAAATTCAAAGCCAGACTGTCATGGCGGCTTGTTCAGAATACGATCTCATATTGTACTAAAATAGTTCACTGAAACGTGTTTCTGAAAACATTTTAAGCGAGAAATAGGCCGTGCAGTTGCTCAATCTGTCTTCATTTCAGATCGATAAAGGTCAGTTTAAAAGATTTTCGTCAGATTTTGAGAGACTCTAGTCACGCTCATTCCGCTCGCCATTTCCGGGTGAGTCCCGACTGCCCTGCCTCCGACTGAACATGTCAGGTTGGCCAATATGAACGCCGACGGCCCCCCAGACTCATGACGGCACGGGACACACCGAACAGACTCGAGTCACCGACCTCGCCAGACTGTCCCACGGCCGATTATCGGGTTAGTGTGTCTCGGGCTTAATGGTTCGTGAAGCTTCGTTTGCACATCACCATAAGGTGATATGTCCCTGTTAGGTTCACAACTTGGTTCGCTGCCCTCAAGTGGCCAAAAAGTTGATTAATGCTGCTTAGGTATAGCTAGCATATCACGCGAAAAAAATAACACACGTGAACAAAATGTGAATACAATGAGAGTCACAACCTGTTGGAGAAATGATGATACAAACTTAACCTCTTGTTATTATTCAACTGTTTGAATAGAATAATATTATACTGAATACTCTCACAAGATAACATGGAGTCATTGGCTATCTTGACTGGGGCCCGAGGACAGAATACACGTCTCTCTAACCAGATAAAGGGGACACCATAGAGTCTGACCAGATAGAGGAGACGACATCTAAACTGACAAGATAGACAATTGACGACATCAAATTCTGTTATGATTGTATTTCACCCATAAATAAGCTACTGTTTGAGGCTTACGTTCGTAACTTTTCTGTACTCACAAAATGAGTGCTGTAAAAGGCCTCCTCGTTGGGTTCTCGAGGAAAATTAACTTTAATATCTCTTCAGTGGTCTCTGTCTATCATTTGATAAAAAAAGAAATTATTCTAACACAACCTCACACCTGAAAGCCAAAATGTGGACTGGACTTGGTTGGCCTGGCAACAGAATTCTATATTGTATCTACTGAATTATGACAGTGAGCTGCCATCTTGGTGAGAAGGAAATAGGACTTGCGCATTGCAGCACAATCCATAATTGTCATATTTGATTAGAACAATTACAGAACATGTACGCAATGGAGACATATGTTTGAATGCCAAAAAGCCACTACTTAAACAGATGGGTGACGCTGGCGATGTGATGTATTTCATGTCTGAAAAGAGCTCATGAGAGGTCCTTAGATATAAATTCCTTCTACTCCCAGGGGAGGTTATACAGTGTGTTTAGAGATAGAAATGGATGGCTGCGTTACATCATATTGAAATGCCATTAATATACAGGACTGATTTGCTTTGTCAAGGAGGCCGTGTCATGGTGTGATAAACGAGTACAAAGAGTTCATAAATACCCTGGGAGGAAGGCGCTGGGGCTGGGACAAATGCCCAGGATCCACTTAGAGAAACAGGAAGATTTATGGTCCAGAAAGAGAGAGGAGAAGAGAAAAGCCCTGGCGAGAGTGTGAGGACAAGAAGGGGTTCAGGGAAGAAAGTGACCAGTTATCCTCTACAGTTGAATGAAATAAAGAGTTCTGTGATATAATACGATATGGTGTCATAGGCGGCACGGTGGCTCAGTGGTTAGCACTGCTGCCTCACAGCAAGGAGGCACTGCAGATCCCCGGTCTGCGCAGAGCTTGATCCCTTTTCCGCGCAGGGCCTTTCTGTGTGAGGTTTGCATGTTCTCTCCCTGTTTGCGTGGGTTTTCTTTCGGGTGCTCCTCTTTCCCCCCCACCATAAAGACATGCATTCTAGGTAACTACAACTGGGTAACACTGGCACATTTACAGAAATGTTGATTAATGTGCATTGTCCTAATAAAATACAGCTTTAATCTAAATCTAGGATGTTAAACCTCTCTTAAAAGTCCCATATGAGGCTCATTTTCAGGTTCATGATTGTATTATTTATTAATTTTTTTACTTGAACGTACATGCTCTAATGTTCAAAAAACACATCCTCAACACTGTCTCTTTAAAAGACCCTCTACCGAAAAAGTCCAGTCTGCTCTGATTGGTCAGCGCTTCCGGGCCTTCCTGTGCTCTCGGAGTCTCTACACCGTAATTGCAGCCGGGGAATGACTGTAACGGCACTGTAGCGCCACTTTCTACCTATAGATAGTAGAGTTGTGACGTCACAACTGCACAGAAGTCCTGACGGTTCAGTTTCTGAATACTGACTGTGTGCATTTCTCTGTAGATTGACCGTTTTGATACTTTCACAGTATTTATATAGCACCTTGACCTGCTTTATAATCAAAAAAGATTAGCTCCTCGTTAACTGCTGCTCACAGGGCAGTTGCTTCTGAGGACAGTGATGCCATTAAGAAGTTCAAAGTTGGTGCATATTGCATGCATGGATGCTTCAGTAGCGCTTATGCTCTGCCAGTTACTGTTTACTTTTTAATTCATGCCACTAAAAGTGCAGCTTGTTGCTCAGGTGCTGTTTTGTGTATGGCTTACATTACTGGGTGCTCGTATTTAGTAGGGGTGGGAATCACCAGAGGCCTCACAATACGATTTCATCACGATACTTATGTCACGATACGATATTATTGCGATTTGAAACATATTTCAATATTCTGCGATATATTGCAATTTATTATCTTTTTCCAATTTCAAATGATGTCCCCAAAAGGAAACTTTGTCAACATCTGTTCTAAATCTGTATCTAAAAAGATAAATTTTCTCTATCTGTTCTAAATCTGTATCTAAAAAGATAAATTTTCTCTGTCTGTTCATCTCACTTCAATTTTATTGCTGCAGAATGGGATTGTGAAGCAGACAAACTAGCCAACACATACGTATATCATAACAGATCGATACTTGGCATCTGTGTATCAATACAGCATTGCCACTGAAAATATCGCGATACTAGGCTGTAAGGATTTCCCCCCCCCCCACCCCTAGTATTTAGTCGATTTAAGTACATGGAACTCCCCCCCCCCACCCCCCTGAGGAAAAAAACAACAACCCATCCATGGTGTAGTAGAATAATCCAACAAACTGCAGTACTTCCCATGCTGCTTGCAAACGTGGCACACTTTCTATGCCTGCTGTGTTTCCTATCCTAAATCAAATGAAACCCCACTGCTTTTGTAGTAAATCTTGTAGTACCAAGCTGTAAATTAGCCACTCGGCCCTGCACGGGGAGCACGGCCTTTTATAGAATCATTTCATTTTCTCGTGACTTTGTCCTCATCTTTTTTTCTCTCTTGCACAAATCAGCACAGTATGAGGGGAGGAGTAACACGAGAATGGGGGAAAAGGTGACAGCAATAAAAGACTTTAAGGGTAGAAATGGGTTTTGCATTTTCACTTTTTAAAGTGAGTCATACTGTAGCTCATTAGACAAATGATATCAAGTGTTCTTTTTCTTTTTCTTTCTTGGAGGTGAAACGGAGAGCAGTAAAGTAACACGGAGGTGTCTCATGGCCAAATGGATGTGTGGGTTGGAAGACTTTTCTGGGAATCAGGTTCTGTGATTCAGTGTGGGAATGTTGAATACCTTTTTATTGCTCTTCTAGAAAAATAATTTAGCTGCTTAATAGCTTTTGATGCGTTTTGGTGTTCCTTTTCCTTGCTTTTCTACAAATCTGACTAACTCTGACTTCACCTTTCCTGGAATGTCACAGCCCACACCACCATTTCTGTCACTCTTCCCTCTTTCAGCTTCGTACTGGGAGGGATTCCCACACCTGACCTCACATGGCTTCATTTTAGGCACTTTAGTGCGCTCTTTCCTTCGCTCCTTGGCCTTAGTTCCCCTTAGCTCTTGGCACAACGGTCTCTTTGCCTGTCCAGGAAGAAATGGAAGAGCTTCATCAGCAGTTTAGAACACATTATTCAGTACTATAACCAGGCTGATAAGAAACTCAGATATTGGTCATTTTAGAAGAAAAACACTCACCCAAACCTGAGTTATTAGTCAAACCACCATGTAGTTACGTAGTGTCATTATTTCCCACTGACATAATTCCACGATCCCTTAAAGATCAGATGATAACTGAGAGAAGCAAACAAGAGTAAACTTGAAATCGGAGATGAGTAAATACATTTGGGTTAAACAGAGACCGAGGCTGTTAGAGTGTTTTGAAACTTTGACAGAGTTGGCAAATTCTCTGTTTTTCCTCAGGCAGAACGCAATCATTTTCAGGGAAATTGCTGATGCCTTCTAACTGCATTTGGTGTGTGTGCTGGAATCACTCCACACACATGTTGCCACCACAGATATCATTAATACATATTTTCATTGGGCAATCAAAACATCCCACATGCGGCTGTATGTAATCAAACACACGTGAGTTTAATTCACCAGCGTGGGGTAAAATCCACTTATCCCTCTCAGGCCTTGTGGGACATGTTCAGTGAACTTCTATGAATTGTGTGGCTCTGGGCTCAATGACTGTTTAAGCAACTGCAGCTCTGCTTGAGTGATAGTCAACACATGCAATGTGCCGTAAGTTGTTACAAGCCACAAATTTTGATTGCATTTTATTATTTTGTCAGTTGAAGCCGAACCCGACCGGCTTTGCGGCCAGCAAAGCTAACAAACACGAGTGCAGGAGCAGCTGCGTGAGTGAAAAGGCCAGTTTGGAGTCTGTGGTGAACATAGACTATGAGGGATGCAAACATTGCTGTAATTGGTTCAGTGTGGATGGTAATTTTGGTCAAAATAAGTTATAAGATTTGTGATAGGGGAAAAACACCCCATGCCATGTGTTATGGTGTTGGGAATACTGCATTTCAACTTTTTAAAGGTACCTTGTTGAGTTTTTAGTCACTAGAGGTGCTACGGAGCAATGTTGCAAAGCTGGTCCACGGATATGGGCACGTGCAATAGTATGTATATGCACGCACAGGAGCATGCAGGGACGAGATATACATTCTTGCCAACAGATTCAAGGAACACGCCGACTTATTGGGACTTTTCACTGTAACCCCCAGAGTAAGACAAGTCCATACATACCCTTCTCATCTCAGTGCGTGGTGTAAGGCTGTCTGACGCCGCCAGCGGCATCAGGCCATCACAGATCCTGCAGGTAACTGGTTCCAGTAATCCTACTGCTCCTAATAAGTGACAAAATAACACCAACATGTTCCTATTTACATGTTGTGATTTGTAGAGTCACAGCGTGTACACAAAACAACGTAACATGAGACACAGACATCTTCTAACCGTAAACAAACCGGGAACTATATTCTCAGGCGGAAGAATATAGTACTTGGGCGGAGTGATTTGCTTTGCAGCAAGCCTGTCTGAGAATATAGTTCCCGGTTTGTTTACGGTTAGAAGATGTCTGTGTCTCATGTTACGTTGTTTTGTGTACACGCTGTGACTCTACAAATCACAACATGTAAATAGGAACATGTTGGTGTTATTTTGTCACTTATTCGGAGCAGTAGGATTACTGGAACCAGTTACCTGCAGGATCTGTGCTGGCCTGATGTCGCTTGAGCCGTCAAACAGCCTTACACCACGCACTGAGATGAGAAGGGTATGTATCGACTTGTCTAACTCTGGGGGTTATGGTGAATAATCTAAAGTCCCAATAAGTCAGCGTGTTCCTTTCACTCTATTACACTGACAGTTGGCAGCAGCCACAAACATTGTAATCATAGACTGTAAAAAGAATGGACGTAGCATCCGTGACAACACCAATTGGTTTGTGGACTGCCGTTTTTGAAGCCTTGGGTTTGGCGCCATCTTTTTTTTTTTTGCAACCGGAGGTGACGATTTTTGATGAGAGGGTGGAGCTGTGGAGGATGACGCGGCCAAGCCAGTCTTAGTTATGGTGGCAATACCGGTAACCTGATGAAGGTCTGAGACCGAAACGTTGTATTTTTCTAATAAATTATTGCTTGCGTTATGGTCAGTGTGCGGGATTTTCTCTCTACTAATACCGGTAAGCTAAAAGCTAAATAGGGAAAGTTGCCAATTTTCAATCCTTCTGAAGTGAGTGATCCAGCGGAGGTTTATTGGCATTTCTTTAAACCAATCACAATCGTCTTGGGCGGTGCTAAGCACCAGAGAAAAGCTGCGGTGCCTCTGCAAAATAGCCTCTGGAAGGAACTTGTTTTGGTGGAACTTGTGTACGTTCAAAAGTTGTTTCAGTCGTGCAACAGAAAACTCCGATTGGACAGATAGTCTAGCTAGCTGTCTGGATTTACCCTGCAGAGATCTGAGAAAAGGTTAACCATAGTCCTCAGAAATCCAGAGCAATCCTGGAAGTGGAACATCAAGGATATAGACTATTTTCCCATAGACTTCTATAGAATCACACTTCTTTTTGGGGCAAGTGGACTCGCCCCATACTGGAAATTAGATAGAATGCAGGTTTAAGGCACTTCCGCATTGGCTTCAATTTTCAAGCCCAGAAGCTTTGTCCATTCATTTTACATTCTGTGGTTGTAATACGCCAAATAAGGCAGGAAGGGGGCTAGCCAAAGTAAACATGGATGTAGACAATACATTGAAATGTTGGCAATAGGATTTGCAAATTGTTTTATAAGGCCTCAAAGGTTATGGTGTGTATGCATGTTGGTGATCAACACTAAATGTAAACATAACTTTTGTTGGTAACTAAACAAATTCATAGGATACTTTAATTTTTTTTTGGTTTCTGGTGTGAGTGACACTAATATCTCTCCCATCTCTTGTGCATGTTTAAAGCATGAAGTGTTGGCAAATACTGTACAATGTCATATAGACTGACCAGACTAGCTGAGATCCTTCCCAAAAACAAATTCCTATCCAAGTGGTAATATATCAAACCCAACATCTGGATGTCTCAGAACTCCGAAATAAGCATCCTTCTAAGCAAACACCTTACATCACACCTCACTGTGAGCAGGCCTCATTTATTTGCATGGGGAAAGCCCCATCAAGATCGAGCAGCAAGGCCCGCAGCCATCTGCCTATGATTACAGCTTGGGAACAACATTACAACAATGGCCACTTGGGCACAGCAAAAAAGCTCGGGAGAGCCCAGCAATGATCACACACAACAATTACTGTGGAACCAAATCCCCCAAGTCGGCTGTTTGTCGGAGTGAAACCCAGAGATTTGGCAAGCCGGCGGTTGTGAGCCATCCAACATGCAACTGAAGCCAACCAGCACACTCCCGATCAGATCAGCGCCATGTGTGGTGTGTCACGCTGGGCCTGAATCAACACCATGTATATACATATATTATTTATATTTGTTGTGTGACAAAGGGGATGACACACTTTGCATCACCCAATGTTATTTTTTTTTCCATTATTTGAATAGCTTTCCAAAATCTACAGGTTTAGAAAAACCTTTTAACCACACTTGCAGTACGGCTCTGATGTCAGCTCCAAGTGGTCAGCATAACATGCTAACACACTAGCACGTTACCATGCTAACTTAGCTTAGGCTAAGTACATGGATTCTTTGTATGTTATTACAGATTACAATAGTTATTAGTAGTAGTTCAATTTAAGGATGTATAATGTAGGATGCATTTCAGTATTTATGCACTAAATTCTGTATTTTGCCCAACACTGCCACTCTTTTAGTGCAAATCTTAAGCATAGCATATCACAAATCTCAGAAAAAGGGTGTGGTTTCAGTTTGGTGGGAAATGTGTTGTTTTCTCAAAATTAAATGAGGCATGGACTAAAGATAGTTTAGAATGTATCTCAACTATTGAATTAAAAATAAGAGCAAACACAGTCAACAATAGTTATCTTTAACTTACATGTAAGCAGCTTCTCAACTTCAAGGATTCACTCTTACTTTATTTATTTGAAACCTTAATGGCTAATAATACTCATCTTTTTAGTTTAAAGGTAATTACAAATGAATATCTAGAAGGGAAATCCTGTTTGATTCTTTTGATGTCATCAATTAAAAAAACTCTACATCACGCAGCTGATGACAGGCTCTGTGAGATAAGGCAGAGATTTCAGTTTTGATTTTAACAACACCATTTAATGAGAGTGCCTGAGAATGTGGAAGCCACCCTGGTAGAAGAGACCTGAAGGCAAATAAACCTAACATGCTGTTCACTACTCTCTTAGGTTTCAGCACAAAACGTAATTAAATCTCTATTATGTTTTATTAAGATGATACATTCACCTCTGCCAGATTCAGTTTAGTTGGGAGGCTGTAGGGCATCAAAGGGACAGTATGTCGAGGTGCATGCATGGTTCATGTGTGGGAGTGTTTTTTATGTTTTGTGTGTAATAAGCTGGTGTTCCTTTCAGCATCGATGAACAGAAGCTACTCACTCAGTAACAGATAGCCTAAAATCATCACTGGATACATTCCACTAGCCCATTAAAACTGACTTGTGTAAGAGTGACTTGGCATTCAACGCAACTTATTTCAACGGGTAGACGTGATTAAATGCCCTGATGCTTTGGTATGTCTGTTACCACACACACACATACACACACACACACACACCCCCAATATAGCAAAAGAGGGACTTCCCCACAAATCCTGGAAGCACAGCGTTCTCATACTTAAAATAAATGTGTATGCATCATGCTGTCATGGGAATAAACACAAACCCTATCAGTCAAAGTCTTACATGTATGTCAAGAAAAAATATAGCCAGAAACATGAATACTGTAATGGCTTTCCATATTTTAACTGCAAGCATGTAAACGGCTTCTTCAGCGTAATAGCTCACCCTAGAAGGGTTTTGCCAAGCAGGTCTAGTCTGGAATTCATTTAATGAGCCCTGTAGGAGATACGACTTAGGCAATATTTTGACACCTGTTTCAATATGTGATTTCACCCTCAATGGGAATATAAAATTATACGACTGATCATCTACAGATTATTACTACAGTTTTTATGAGACTCCAACCACGCCGGTAATGACATGTACATCTGTGGCTAATTGCAGATGACCATATGATCACTCTCTAACGTTCACAGTTGTGGATCGTAGGGGGCTTTGTTGGTTTAAAAAAAAAAAGAAAGAATACTTGGTACTATTGTTTTTTTAGACAGGGATGCGCAGACTCAAAGGGCCCTATTTTAACGATCTAAGTGCACGGCGTGAAGCGCCTAGCGCAAGTGCGTTTAGGGCGTGCACAAATCCACTCTTGCTAGTGGGAAAAAAGGGTCCACTAAGTACAACCATTTTGCATGGTTCAAAAGGGTTGTACTTAATGTCTTAATTAATCATAGGCGTGTTTTGGGTGTAACATGCAATATACCAATCAGAGTGTTATCTCCCATTCCCTTTGAAAGCCAGGCGCGTTTGTACCTTGGCGCATTGCTAAGCAGGAAGGAGACATTTTCAGGAGAAGAAAGTGATCTGCTCGTGCGTGAAGTGAAAGCGCGCAAGCAGATCATATTATAATACTATAATACTATTTCACATTGAAATATTTATATTTTTTAATCTTTGCGTCCCTGTGTGTGTAACAAGCATAGCGTGCGTGCGCTGTGCACGAGCCTAGGCGCATTTTACTAATTTGCTGTTAAAATAACAATGAAATGCTGCGTTATTGACTTGGTTTTTGTTGGTCAATGGCGCGATCACTTCCCGCTGCCTCAAGATAGCAATACGCCAAGAATGCACCCGAACACACCTCCCTGTAAGACCAGCACGCCCGTGGGTGCACAGATGGGCGCAGGTGCATTTGCTATATAAACGACGCGGGCGCTGGACGGGAAATTGACAACTGCGTCGGTCTTAAACTAGCAAAGACACTTGTGCCGGGCTTTGCGCTGCGCCGGGTGCAAGATAGGGCCCAAACTCTCTTCACAAAGATGCTATGACTTAGCTCGGCAGCTTGCTAACATGCAATGCTACGTGTCAATAAATAAAATGCTGTTTCCCACTCTTAAGACCAGTAGTTCCCAACTAGTTTAGCGATCAGGATCCAAATTGTTCCCTTAGACCAACACATTCTCATTACCGTAATGTGAAATACTGATGCTTGGTCAGGACCCCTTGGCATCACTTTTTAAAGCTCTGGGTACCCCTTTGGTGTCATTTTTCAACGCGCTTGGCCAGGAACCCTTGGCATCACTTTTTGACGCTCTGGGGCAGGACCCCTTGGAGTGCAGCGTAAAACCACTTGGTCAGGAAAAGATCAAGGGTGGGGTTAAAAACGTTTGCAGGTAAGTGGCACGCGGGACAACTAGGACAGGAACCGCGGGTGAAAGTCCTGTGTTGTTTGACCCATCCACCACCCCAACCTGCCTCCTTACGCGGATTTGCAGTCTTTCATACTACTCACTACCGTTGTCGCTCTCAATACTGCGTCAACTTACAGCACCATGGTCGTGCGGCTGCTGCCCCATACATAACATACAGACGCTAAAGGGTGCCTTGTATCTGACGCTGAGAGCCACTGACCAAGCATCAGCATTTAACGAGTTGCGAGTAAAACAAGTTGGGAGTTAACGGGTTGCTTAGTCCTAACAACTGTGCTACCATTGAATGAATTTCTCAAAATGAAATCTAAAATAATTAAGTACAACTTCTTAAAGCTTATTACAGGAAGTGCCCTGTAAGGTGCCCTATAGGCTGCTACATACTACAAAACCTTTCTGTGCGCTGGTGGTCCCTGCCCGTCAGACAGCCTGAGTCCACCACCGCTTCCCTCCAACATAGTTTGTTCCCTACATTTTTAAGTCTATTGTCAGTTGAATAGGCTTACTGTATATTTTGTGTCATCCTTGTTGTCAGTCTGTTGTGGAATGAGCTAGCTTCTTCTCGGTTTCTGAGACAAGCAGCAAGGGGAGGCTTACACGATTAACAGAGCCGGTAGAGCTGGCACCGCTAACTTAAACATTTTTTATTATTAACTTTGAAAAGAATAAAAGCCCTAATCCCGAAACTTGTTACAATCAAGTTTATTTGTTTTAGTTTGTTTTTAAGTTGACCCAAAAGCTCACTCAGAATGGACCCACTGTCCCCTTTTGGACTGCTGCCCAACATTGCTTTAGACAGATTTTCTTGCCATGTAGACAATTGGGATGAGAGCCAATATTCACCATTCAAGCATTAAGATCCTTTACTTAAGTAAATGTAGTATTACAACAGAAAATTACTCAGTTAGATCTAAAAGGGCAGCATTCAAAATCTTACTCCAGTGAAAGTACAGATGTATTATCAGCAAAATATGATAATTGCAGTGTTTTTTGTATGTAAAGTACAAAAGGTTTGCAGTGTTTAATGTAGATACGGTATCAAATGATCAAGGTATATACATACAGGATATATCTTGTCTGTTTGAGCACTATAAACTATGTGTATGTGATATATCTTGCACTCTAAAACGTCCTTTTTTTTCTCCTTCCCACTGCTGGTTGTCTATAGGGATAGTTTTACATTGTTGGACATTTCCCTAATTCTTGTGAAATGCTCCTCGTCAGAGAAGCTGTGGGTACCTACCTGAGCCGTACTCTCACTGACACACACCTTGGCAGTGCAGAAAAAGAGTCCATTCTCTTTCACTGCAGACCATGAAGTAAATACATGAGCGCTGTAACAGATAGGCTTCAGATGATGAATTGCTGCGAGTTCATTGGTTCGACTCTGACTATGTGTCTGAGTGAGTGACATTTCCTAAGAGCTAAGCTTTTCAACTTGTCCTGGGGGTCGCAATAGCCACCCAGAAATGCCATTTGAAACCCAAGCTGACAAGTTCTATCAAACAATGAGTCAGGCATACAAACACATAATCCTCCTGACCCTACTCGTGTATCCATGAATTGAAACATTTTACTATGGCTGTTTCCAGATCTTGTTGTATTGTAATTGTCAACTACCACAGTCATACTACAAGATTTATCCTAAAAGCTTTATTGAAGCAATGTCTGTCCTTTTAACAAAATGTTAGAGTATTACAATGCTAGTCAAAATGTAAACTTAAAGCTATGGTGCGTAGTTTCTGTCGCCCCCATGAGGAATTCTAAGTAACAACACTGTCGGCGCATCCACATGACACAAGCCTTCCGTGATCGCACACTCCCTCCATCCCTCTTCCACGCAGTCACTAGTAGCCAAGGAGGACACGGAGGATTAAAGAAACATGATGGACTCTTCAGAAGAGGTCACTATCTTCACTCGAGTTTCTGTGTGGGAAAGTCACCGGATGATACAATCTTCTGAACATATCCCTACTGAGAAATCCAGAGAGAGTTGTGTGGAGCTGATAGTCTTAATTAGCTTTGTAGCAAATCATTTGGCAATGGCATGAATATAACGGACGTTTGTTAATATCAAAAAGTTAACTTAACACTAAAGGTTTTAACACATCTTTAGTCTCGGTATAGGTTCTGTTTTTTTATTCTTTATAAAACATATAGTTTGTACACTATAAAAGCTTTGATTGAAAAGAAATATATTTCCACGTTTTAAGGAAAATTCTATCACATGATCACCATAAATCCGTACATTTCAAACAACTTTCCATCCCAGTAATTTGTAAGACATAAGCACAACATAATGACAAAATAAATGAAATCAAAGCACGTATTAAAGCTGTAGGGCATCTACAGCTGCCTCTTGATTTGGAATGCTTATACTATATACTATACATATACAGGGCCCACACTGACTAAAGGGCCCATTAAAGGAGCCCATTAGATCACACCGTAATTTCCTTTTTTTTTTCTTAAAGAAATACATTTCTCTAGCTCTTGTTTCTAAAATGTAGCACTTGAAGCAGTTTTGTCCATTTGATTAATTGTATGTACTCGCATGATTTCCGCAACGTTTAAATGGTTGAATGCACTTATTGTAAGTTCAGGCTGTCCTCACCTACAAAACAACAGTATAGTTTGATTGTGCCAGCAGTTCTTCACGACCAATAATTAAGTTTGTTGTTAGGCGGTGACCTCTTGTGGCTGTAGCAAATTATCTCGTGAGGATGTGATCTGACAAAATCTGCCGAAAGTCTCATTTATGGTTCTGCGGAGGCTCCACGCAGAGCTTTCGCCGTATCCTACATTAGTGGACTGAAGTTTATACTTGTCCGTTGGTGTGTGCGTCGATCTCTTTAAGAGAATAGCAGGGCCAGCATGTGTGTGTGTGTGTGTGTGTGTGCGTGGGTAGTGTGTGGTAGAGCGAGTGAGAGAGTGACGGTGATTAACTTCAGAGTGAGTACCGACTCTAGAGACGTAGATGGAGAACCAAAGTGTCTCCCCTGTTCTTTCTGACCACGGTGGGAAAGCTGTAGCAGGAACAGTTAATTAACCCTCTCCTTGATTTCATGTTGTTTATGGAGAAGGAGAATCTAGAAATGAGTAGGGGAAATGCGGCGCTACCAAGCCCACTGCCAAGCGGACCAATCACAGTTGCTGTCTGCGTCGCCGCGATGTGTAGTAAAATCTTTTGAGAGGTGCGTGTCAGGCTACGGCAAAGGGTCCGGTGTAAGGTCGGTATCTCCACGTACCTACGTACGTACCCACGGCATCGATTTAACCCAGAATCCTAAATTGGCCTTTAAGGGATACTTCTCATTCAAAAATACCAGCTGGTTTCTACTTATACAAAGCTTAATGCTAATCGGTGAAGTATCCCTTTACGGAGGAGGCAGGTTCGTGCGGTGGGTGTGTCAACCAAACTCAGGACTTTCACTTAGGAGACCGGGGGTTGTGTCCTTTGTGATACCATACATCAACTCTCACTTTTTGAAATGAAGTGATTTTTATGGACCTTAGTCCGTGACATAATAAGGTCTGTGACGTCATGTTATCCTTATCCTTTTCCTTATTTTAGTAGATTCACGTGACTCATTTTATGCCAATCCCTGTTGAATTTCTTAACCGTAAGTATTTTTGTTAATAAAAACTTGTTCCATTTTACAACGCTAACTATGTGTGCCTATTAAATTAAATGGTCACATGTGTCCATCCCGGTCATGTGTTACAGTCACCATGCAGCAGTAAATCGAATGGTCATATATGTCATTTTGTGAGTCATTAGCAATTAACCTATTCTGCAGTTCAGGTATGAGGATGTGGATAAAAGTGCCAGCTAGCTATTTGGAGACATCGACCTGGGCTTTAGGAAGTTATCAAAATTTTCTGACATTTTATATCAATCAATCAAGAAAACAATCTGCAGATTAATAATAATAACAATAGTTGTTAGTTTCAGCCCAAACATTTTTTCCTGATGGGTTAAATATTGATTTATGTTTCAACAGGCTGATTTGTGTCAAATGTACAGATACAGTTTAGCTGATGGTGTAATGGGTGTTTTTTGTTTTTTTTTGTGATTCACATACCAAGTGAAGATAGCCTGAATGCCAAAGTGTACCTCAGCATTGTTGTTGACCAGGTGCTTTCCCTCATGGCCACACTCTACACTTTCAGGGTCACGTCTCATGTCAATGTTTTCAGGAACTTGGATGGACTCGTGCAAAAGATGGTTTGCAGCTTGAATGTGTTGGATGGATGGAGCAACCACCAGCTTGTTGAATCCATGCATATTTCAGGCTTTTCTGAAGGCAAAATGAGTGAATGAATTCTGGACAATCCTTATTTTTGTACTGTTCTTTTTTCCCGGACATGAACTGCTTTTCCTTAAAACAGGTTTGAAAGAAGAAGGTGGGGGCATGTGCAGATTGATATATAGTATACTAGCCTAATAGTATACTCACATTCACATTTGGCTCCAGTTGCTAAATGTTAAAAAAAAAAAATGGACCAAAGAAAGCAGGCAATTAAACCGTGGAGCTGCTCTCGTGGCCTTGGCTGCACATCTCTGCAGGATCTCACATAGAACGCTAGTGAAACTCAATCCCAATTGTAAGGAAGCCCAGTCCGTGTTTGTGCGTACATGAACTGTATTTGTGTGAATGCGTACGTGTTCAGACAGCTCCGATCCAAAGTGCCATAGTTCATGTCAGCAAAGTGGCTAGTAATGAAACACAGTAACTCATGTTTTCAGTAAGAATTACCCACGCTGTGTGCTTCTCTACTTTTTGTGTCCACATCACAACCATTAAATTAATTATTTTAAGAAATTTAGTCAATTAAAATTGTAGCTAAATAGCTTTAGATGTTTTTGGAGCAATGCAGCTTGTCACTACATAAACCTGCTTCCAGTCTACTTATCACCCAGCAGACAAATATTTCACATGTCCTCTGAGTGCAGTCTAACTCAGACTGACAGATAGTCCACCTCTTGTAGAATATGACTTCATTGCAGAATGAATAATAAATAGGTAAGGTGGAGAGACAGACACACTAGTGCAAAAAAGATGGTCGTAGTGAAAAGTGGGGGTTCGTTAACATTTATTAGCTTTACTTTTTACTGGTTATTACACTGACTATGAATTATGAGTATATATCTTTTCTCCAAGAAACCCATGTGGCACTAAAATTGTAAATCTTTGATTGAAACGCATTTTAATAAGTAACCACAAAGAAGAAATACAAAGCCAAGATATAACCATCGTGAAATACAGTTGCTAAATCCTGAAATGAAATCATTTACATGACACAGGTGCATTTATTACAACACACCCTCATAGCTTTAAGACTCCCAAATTAAACACACAACCGTTATATTTATGTAGTAAACGGTGTGAAAACAAACTAGTTAAGTTTAGGCAACAAAAATACTTGGAGTTAATAAAACATCATGGATTGGCCATGAGTCGCGTAAAACTACTAAAATGAGGACGTAACGTGATGTCATGGACTAAAACTTTTTCAAAATAACAGTTGACTTTTGGTTTTGCATAGGACTAGAACCCCAGTCTCCTGAGTGCAAGTCCACCACCCCAACCTTCCTTTTTGTCATGGAATTTTGTGCTCTTCTACTTTGTCACTTCATTTCTAAAATAATTACTACAGTCACGAGAGCTCGTCCCCTAACAAGAAACAAAAAGCCGGAATATACCGTGCGCAAGGGTCCGCCGGAGTCTGCATGACGTCAACAGAGGCTATTCACGTAGGCTCTGTGCGGACTTTTGCGTACCGCCAATTTTTTGTCAATGTGCAGACATGTCCGTGCAGCCACTCCGCTAGAAATGGTAGCATAGCAAACCACTGCGCATGTGTGGAACGCGTCCTCCAAGCGGATAGTATTAACAGACCTACTATGCACCCATGGGGTTTGCAGCTGTCTGTGTACGCGTCCCTTACCTTAGCCTAATCGAGCCTGGGTGGCGCTAAGCCCCGGATGCAGCAACGGTGCCCTTGCAAAAGCGATACAGAGATAGGGGATGGGGAGTTTCAGATATATTACTTTACTATACTTTGATCTGGTTAGTAAAAGTGTTAATAAGGACAATGTCTAAGGCCGGTTACACACTGGCTGCGTGGCGTGAGCGTGGCGTTTCTGTAGCGTGTCAGCTGCGTGGCGGCTGCGTGAATTTTTCTACGTCTTTACACACCAGAAACGTGTCTGATGCGGTGCTGCTGCTGCTAGCCTTGTCTGGACACATGGATGTTTCCCATTGATAAAATGAAATACCATGTTAAACATAAATATATACCGATTTGACAACGTCGGCAGTATTGACGGCAAAATAGGCTACAGAATATTTCGTTCTGTATTGACAGGTGCAATATTAGAAAATCTATTTTTTTTTAATCACATTTATATCTGCATTTATATCAAAACCTCGAGACTTTCAAACATCAACATGTCATTTATTAATATGTATTTGTGTCTAAACAACATATAAACATCTTTTCCTATTCTATTTTGCCTGGAAACACTTCCAACACACTTGCGTGTCGCGTGAAAAATAGGCGTCGGTTCTGGCAGGCACGCGTTTTCGGCGCGGCTCACACAGGCAGTGTGTAGGCTCTAACCTGTTAACATGGGAGCGGAAATAAAAACGCACACACCACGCAGCTGACACGCTCGTGCGACGCATCCAGTGTGTAACCGGCCTAAGAAATCAAACATGTTTTAACTAAGTACAGTAAAGTTTAATTACCCTGTAGTTCAATAAACATTTCAGTATAAAAGCCACTTTATTTTTCCATCCTGCAACTTATGTTCAAAGCTGCACAGTTCAATATATATATTATAGATATAATATTATTTTATAGTAACAATGTATGAATTTGTGTAAAGTACAGTGTTGGGTGTAACGCTTTACAAAGTTACAGAGTGGCCTCATACATACACGCAGCGGACCGCTGTGGACGCAAGGATTTCCAGAAAAGAGGCTGCATGTGTCTACGACAATGCACGGACCATCGTGGCTGCGCGACCGGTACAAGTCGATACATATATTAGATAGTATACACTAACACCGTTTAACACCGATGACCTGCTGATGTGCATTCGACCCGCGCTGGACTCGTTCATAATTAATCAGCTGTCACTCTGTGATAGGGCTGGGCGATAGGGAGAAAATCACATATCACGATATTCTTGACCAAATACCTCAATATCGATATTGCGGCAATATTCTAGGGTTGACAATTGGTGCTTTAATAAAATATCTTCACACTACACAGATTTTAGATAAATAATCATCAGTAATGTGGATATAATGTCTAAGTGGGGAAAAGGCAAATAATAGAACAGTCGGTAAGTTCAGAAAATGACATCACTTTACTGTAATGCAGCCTTTAAAACCAGGAAAAGACAACACTTATGTCACATCACGATATTACGATATCCAAAATCTAAGACGATATCTAGTTTCATATCACGATATCAATATAATATCGATATATTGCCCAGTCCTACTCTGTGAGTAGAGAATCCAGTCTGCAGTGGAGTTCAGACACTTCACTGATAAACCATAGATTGGCTTTATGGTCAAAGATAGTTTTTGTATAATTAACTTCAGTCTCTGCTTTTAAAAGTAACGTAAAAGTAACGAGTAAAGTAAAAAGTTACTTTCCATAGGGGGTAAGTAAGGAAAGTAACAGATTACTTTTTTTGAAAAGTAACGAGTAAACACTACTTTTTAAAAGTAACTTCCCCAACACCGGTAATGTAAAAGGTATGAAGATGTGCAGTCAGGCCAAACGGACTAATTTTGGGCAAGTTTGATAAGTGTTTATATGTATCATGCACTTTAAAAGACACTCATTTACAGTTATTTTACAGGGATACCAGCATTCAAATTAGCATGAAGAAACAAAGAACACTTCTCTTGGCCCTGCTAGTGTACAAACTGCTACTTTCAACTGAGACAGAACCTTGAGGGAGGAGGTCTGGAGCACACAATTATACTTAAAGCTATAGGAGCACCTGCTAATGTTTCGACATATGGCATGAGTTAACTCTTTTACTCTGATGAAGTCATGCTTTATGTCAAAACATGAATTAGTGCTCTTATTAAAAGTTAAATTAACCATTAACTAACTATAATTGTTTATTCCAGACCTCATGCTCTGTACCTCAGTTTGCAGTTAATACATCTACCCACCTTCATAAAATAGCAAGGTAATACATATTTTTGCAGTATTTCTGTATTTACAGTATATACATATTTATATATGTATATACTGTAAATACAGAAATATATATATATATATATATATATATATATATATTTATATTTTTTTGCATTTTCAGAATAATCTAAAAACGATTTTCCCCTTATTTCAGTGAAAACTGTCTTTACATGCCCAAATGTACAAATGTCACGATCGTCAATCCCCGGCACGTCCCTGGGTTCAAATAACACAAGCCTAGCTTTTGTGCGTCACAACAGGAAGATTCTGGAAAGGAGAACCAAAGTAGGTATGTGCAAAGAGAAGAATGGCACTATTGTGTGGGGCTGGTTGCAGAGTGCAGATTCTTGTTAACCTTTGGAATCTGGCACAGTATCAGGCTGGCAGGAACACAAGGGTTGGCACCTGCCTTTGATATGCCTGGACAAGGAGGAACGTGGACAACCTTGTGTCTCATGCACTTGTCTATAAACGCACACCTACACACACAATCAGTTTTGTAATATTCACCGTAAACTGGGAGAAGTATGTTTCTTATTCCGAGGCAATGTCAAATTCTTTTTCTACTATAGAGACCAAAACATTTTTTTTTAAGATGAATGCTAGCAGCAATTTTTTTTTTGAAATGTCCAAGATCTCAAACAAATGTAGACAGTTCATTACAAACCACAAGTACCTCATCAACAATTCTGTGCTATTATGTCAATGTTGACGTCAGCCACCAGCCAGTGCACGCATCTCTACAATATTTTAAATATTGAGTTTATGCAGAGCCCTTTTCAGTGGCACTCCATTATGACCGAAGTTTTGTCTGTCTGTATCCTGTGATATATATTTTTCTAGTCTGGAGTAAGATTTCATGGTCTACTGAGTTAAAAGCAGTACCAGAGCCCCGGGATGTTTTGCCATTGACTGACCTGAGACAACCCTCCACGGTTATAATTGGTTACCAACCTAAAAATGGGACAGATTCTTAACACCATGGTTGCTCTGTTGTACTTTTTGATGCTTTTGCCTTGATATTGTGCCAGTTCCCCTTATACAACTTCCTTTGGCTCCAAACCAAACTCTCTCAAAGTGGCCTTAAATGGCCCCTGGCAGAGTGAAGTACACTGCAGGTGATCCCGCTGGTTGTAACCATGTCCTCACCCCCTTCTGCCCCTAGATGGGCCCTTACCAAAGGATTCACACACCCAGGGGGTCTCCATCAGAATGGTTGCACTTGGGCCAGGAATTGGACTCGGGGAGGGAGTGCTTTATTCTGAGGCCATTGTGGCCATCATCTGGTAACAATGACACAGCAGAACCAATAGACATCAGTTGGAACTTAAACACAGCTGCAGCTACAAGCCCACAATGACACAGCATGGCACTCCTGAAGTGACTTGATGTTACTCACACAGAGGCTTTTTCTGAAAAAACTTGGATATGTACTGCAAATAATACGTAGATGTACCTTAATATTTAGTTGATGTTTGCGAAATAAATGGTTTTTAGGGTAAGCTGTTTTACTTTTCATGCCTTAAAGATAATTTTGTACAAACTATATCTTCTATTTATTGATTAAATAAATTATTTTATTGTGAAAATGTGGATCTCTGAAGCATGGCATTACTAGCCTGAATGCCAGCCAAATTTAGCCCCGCCCACAACATTTGAGGTTGGGTAGTTCGTTCTGGACTTAATCCGTTATGGAGCAACTATGCTCGAACCAGAACTGACAATTAATCAAATTGTCAGGGCCGGCTTTATACGATGATGGAGAGATGATCAACAGTAACATAATCAACCACGTCACCAAAGAGCGCTTGGGTTGAATTTGTTTACAACTCCGTTGCTCTGATTGGTTGTAGGTCTATCCAATTGAGTGCAGAGGCATTTTCTTTCCTGGTTCGGTTGAAACACGCCCCATAATCACAGCCCAATGGAGCAGTATCAGACTCATATTCTGACTAGAATCTGACGACGTCAGGCTGTGGCATTACCGCGAGTTGGGTGAACTGTACAAAAACCGTACATCTTGATATGTGAAATTATTGGCCAGGAGTGTTACAAGTTTATCAGTTCCCTAGTTAGCTGAGTAACCATCTAATTGATTAAGAAACTAAACAGGACTTAAAACAGGATCTCCACTAATGTTTGCTCTAATTATTTTAATAGATGATTACTTTTTATAACACCAATATATACGCAAGTGATGCAACAGGTGATGTTTCTCTTGACTTGACAGGTTTCAAGCATAGTTTCATAGAAAATCAAAACACATCGAACATCGAAATATCCTCATACCTAAACAACAGAAAAGGTTGACTTCCAATGGCTCCCAAAACGACATGACCGTTCTACTCACTGCAGCAGGGTGGCAGTTTTAGGACAGTCTTAGATCATAGAAATAACATGTATGAATTTTGAATGGGCATAGGTCCTCTTTAATAAAACAGTTCAGAGCCTTGAAACCATGGTAAATTTCACAATTATTTAGAGAAATGGTCATCACCTTGAAAGCCAAAGTATGTGTTAATGTTTTGGGAATGTCCAAAAGTATGAGAGGACATTTTGACATATCACAAGAAAAACGCAAGGTTAAATAATTAAATTAAGGATGGCTGAATTCCATTTAGCTGCTTCAGTTTTAGGGTCCTGGTATTGTGCTGACTGCCACAATGTCATGACTTAATGGCACACATACATGTATGTATTTTAGAATTGTGCAGTATCACACAAAAATAGAGCAAAACTGATGTTAAATGATGTAGTATTGTTATTAATGTGAGATGTACTGTGCCACATTACAAAGGGTTTAAAAATCCCTATGTCCTGAGTGGAAATAAACAACACAAAATGTGTTTGCAATTTGTTTGTATGCTGTTAACTAGGGTTTAGTTTTGCACCATGAGTGCAATGAGTTTTCTTTAGAATAGTAGAAGTGAATGTTTGGACATCTGTGGTGGTTTCACAGATCTGGAAACAGCTATCAACACATAGAAGCTGCAAAGTAGTACCGATGTCTTGTAGAACAGCTCCAGTGGAGCAGCTTGTATTTGTAATCTTCTCATTTCAGGTGACCTGTGCCCCATCCAATGAAATGTCCCATCCCGTGAAGAGACATGGCATTCTCATGTCATGGATAGAAGCTCACTTAGATGATACACTATAGTGTACTGCTACAGCATGCTGTTGAGTTTCGTCATTAGGACTTTCACCATTTCTTTCTGCAAGGCAATAACACCTACATTCCACCAGGGGTGACTGCGCTGTGTTCTGGCAGTGCCGCGGCCGATGCCAGCAATCATGGCCACTTAAGACAATGTTTGTGATTCCACCAGCCGCGTCATAGAAGCGTCCCAGGAGCTTCTCTCCGCTCTGCTGCGCTAAAAATATGCGCCAGGTCTATTTTTGACTGAGCCATTGGGCATTCAACAGGCCGGGTAGGTGGTGGAAGGGCTAGATTATCCGCTCAGTTTTCAAAATAAACACCACGTGAAGACTCCCAATCGTATATTACATCACTAAACTATTTTAACAACTAAAACAAAGCCACAATTAAACTATGTAGACTACTTATGGTAAAAGCACAAATATCAAAGAAAAATGAAACTATGAAAAAAAAAAAGACTATGAAATCTGCGAGTCTGGCGGGCAAAACGCTCCCCTTCTGAGACCATTGTGGGTATGACGCATGGCGGACAACGGAACAAAACCACGCGGCACATCAGCGCCTGGTGGAACTCCGGGGTAAGAACTCCATGTCAAAAACAAACATTCTGTAAAGATACAATTTTAAGAGCAGTAATGACAGTGTGTTAGTTTGTAACTGGAGAGCTCTGTCTATTTGTGTGTGAAAGCATGTGCAGCGCACATACGTGTGTAGCATATTAAAACTTGAATGCAAAATGTCTTTTAGCTTCCAAGACTTGTTTGGCATGCCAAGTGACAGTTGGCAAAGTCCTCGTTCTGCAAAGGTCCACGTACCTTTGTGACGTAAAATAGAAGCCCCCACCACCAACACCCGCTCAACCACAAACAAGCTCAGTGATGGGCTGGCTGGCAGGCACATGCTGGACCCAAGTGTGCCCATTGATCGTCATCATTTTTCTGTTTTTCATCCAGTTTTCTCTGTGTCTCCCTCGTAAAGCAATACAATACACACTAGAGGGGACGCACTGATGGATCAGTATTGTTTTTAGTTTTACATAATTACACACATGCATGAGATGGATTTACATTATGGAATGGCTGTAATAGACAATTGATTGATGAAGTATTCTGCATAGTCAGCATTTGTCTTTCATATTATATAAGATATTCCTGTAGATGAGTCAGAAAACTGACTCAATATTTCCATACAAAACTGTCTGTGTATGCTCTAGTATTCACATCATTGCAGTTCGGACCTCTTGTGTGTTCTGTTCTGTTCTGTTCTGTTGAAGTTGATCAATATAAACAATTAAAGCTATAGTGCGCAACTATTTTATATTAATGAACCTCCGTTACATTCAAACCATTGGCAAATGGCTTGAATGTACAAAGCTAATTAAGACCAGCTTAATAATCAGCTCCACAAAACTCTCTCTGTATTTCTCAGTATGGCTAGGCTTACAAAATGGTGTCGTCCGGCGACTTTCGTACGCACAAGCTCGAGTGATGCGCAACCGCTGAGAAAGAACGACAGCAGCGATTTGCTTCGGAGACTAAGGGGACATAAAAGTAACAAGATAATAACCTCTCCTGAAGAGTCCATCATGTTTTTTTAATCCCCTGTGTCCTCCTTGATTTGACGGGATAAATGCTACTAGCAGCTGCGTGGAGGATGGCTGGGGGTGGTGCCCGATCACCGAAGGCTTGTATCGTCTGGATGCGCCGACAGTGTTGTTGTCATTAATTAGAATTCCTCATGGGGGCGACAGAAACGACGCACCACAGCTTTAAAACTTGAGTGTTCTTGTTACCTTGTAATTATATCGTATCAAGCCTCTGAACACCCACACAGGTGTGTTCACTCATTCTGGCTGATTAGACCTCTGCTCAGGGACACGTTCAATCTTAAAACTTAAAACTTGCTGTGTGTGTCCGTTTTGCTACAGTATTCGTATTGAATGGCACGATTCCTCTGAATGTTGTGAGACGGTGTGCAGCGAGCTTTGAGGTATGTTTTCTCTCGCTTGGTGGGTGCGTCAGAGATGTTACCCGATGAGTAGCGACATGTATTTAAACCCGTGTTAAAAACAGGGTGTCCAACGCACCACTGTTTCAGTGTGGATAAAAGTTTGTTACGTTTTGTCAGGGCTGAACGTGCCCCTGGTTGAAGGGGGGCTAGAGCTTAGATGGGAATTTATCAGGTCACAAATCATCATCTACCAATAGGAATAATAAAGGTGGGGGCGCCCTGGTAGCTCACCTGGTAGAGAGTGAGCCCCACGTACCAAGGCTCAGTCCTTACCGAGGCGACCCAGGGTTCAAATCCGACCTGTGGCCCTTTGCTGCATCTCTTCCCCCTCTCTCTCCCCACTTTCCTGTCGCCAACTGTCCTATCCATTAAAGGCCAAAATCTTAATCTCAATCTTAAGGCTCAGGAAGATGTCTATCAATCAATCTATACAGTACACACCCACACAGTCCAGGGAAGAGGTCCAATCGACCAGGTTAACTGAAAACACCTACGTGGCTTTCAGAGCCTTTAAAGGGAAACTTCAGCTTTCAGATTTTTAACCTCATCTCTATCTATCTGGTTTGAATAAGTGGTGTGAAAATCTCCTGCAGTTCTTTCCAATGTTCTCAGTTTCTGGGGCTCAGCCCACTAGAACTGGGTCAGCTTTTCGTTGTTAAAAGCCATGGGCATTGAATATACTGTACTGTTCGGCTCTGAACCACTTCCAAAAAAACAGAAATTTCAAAAATTAAATGAATCTATTTATTGAACTCAAACATGTTCCAAACATTGTTCTACATTAACTTCATAAAACAAATCGATTAATGTCACCAAAAATTGTCAAACCGTGTTCGAAAGACTATTTCTAAACCACACCTTCGACTTGTCAAATATGTGCAAATAATACCAGGTGAAAATTAACTTTACTCTCTGTCTGAACACATATTCACTCTCAAAATGTCACCATTGTACAGTATAATGACTTCAACACTGCACATGTGTTGTCTTGTATGACCAAAATGATATTACTGCTTCTGAATTGACACTACTGTACCAATTTTTAACTTCAAAATGTGCCACTTTTATTCTGAAGGCCAGAAGTGCATACCAGTCTTATTGTTGCTGGTGAGCCCGCACATGGCTTTGGTATGAACTAGTGTTTGGTCAAGTCAAGTCTATTGATGCTTCACTGACACGAATGTCTTCGCTGCCATCTACTTGAGGTGTCGTTGGCTCGTCTTTCTTGCAATTCTTCACTTTTATTCTATAAATAACTCCTCTAGGTCACACGTGAGGAGACTAGAATAACAGTCAGGTTCTGCTTTGCAAGTGTTGACAGTTGTGGCTTACAGTATGTCTTAAATAGATTTCACAAGAAAAAAAATAAATAAAAGTCAGTTTATTTGAAATGCTAAGCTTGACCACTACTGTCCTGTCCGGTCAATGGATGAAAGATGGTCTGAATGGTAGTTTAGGGTGTTTGGAGGGAAACTCAAACAAAGTGTGCCTCAGTTATATCATCATTGGCAGGTAGAGATGCAGAAAGAAATGTGGAACATCAGATGAAACCATTTCTGTGGTGTATCTGTTTATCACATACTGCTGAACGTGTCACAGGCTCTCGTGTTGATCTGGAAAAATGGTTGAGTCACTCTGCCGTGTTGTTAATGTACCTTGCTGTGCACTTACCTAATATAGCATGATGAGCGTGAGGAATTCTGCATTTCAGCTATGTTTTCCACAGCATGAGCACATCCACACTTTTCCTCTTGGACAAAGATGAAGAGCACTAGGTTTTCTTCTCTGTTTTTCACGCTGATATTCCAAATGCATTACAAGGACCAAGCGACAATAGTGGATTATACAACAAGTAGGTCTGACCAGGCAATCTGATTGGTCAACTAGAAATTTTGAAAGTGCTTAACCCTTGTGTTGTCTTCCTGCTGACCGTGCAACTTTTTGTTTTTCTGGGTCAAAATAAAAAAAAAATTCTCCTTTTTTTTAACACTTTTATTGCTTTTGTCACTGTTTTCAACGTTTTCATCACTTTTCCCCACGTTTGTCGTTTTTTTGTACACCTTTGGAGATTTTGCCCTCTTTTTTGAAGCTTTTTCTGACATTTCTGTCACTTTTTTCAACGTTCTTTTTTCATTTTTTTCTCTCCAAATGCTATAAAATTAAATAAAACGTCAAGAGTGTTGTAGGAAGCCATCCACGTTATTTTTTATTTATTTTTTATTTATTTTTTATTTATTTTTTATTTGGTTGGAAGAAACCCAAATTTCTGATATAGAAACTTATTGAAAATGGCTCAAATTTGACCCGAGAACAACAGGAGAGTTAAATCAATAGGCTATAACTCCGCCATCTCCATGTCAACGTTCCAGGGTTAAATCAAAAGCAGTTTTTGAAACATTTGTATTCATGAAAATAAATTACAAACCCCAGTGGAACTTGGATTCATCAGATTAAATGAGTTAGTCTTATCATACAACGTTTTGGAGTTGTTGGAAATGTTTAAATCCCATCAGCTGTGCCAGTGAGTCGTTGACACGGCGCTATTTTAAAAATAGCCTACATGTGAAGTTTGCTCACATAGTGGAACCTGTCCATGGAAAAAAAAAAATCTGCAGATATCTTATGCTAAGTTTACACGTGGCTGGCTATTTTCATAAACGGACATTTCAACCTCTCCGTTTTCAAAAATAACATCGTGCACAGCTGTCAGTTTTCAGAAAAGTGTTTGTTTACATGTACCGTGTGTGTGTGTGTGTGTGTATATATATGCCATCAATGCAGCCAAGAGCATGCCAAACCTGTAGGTGGCGGTGTAACGAGAAGCTCAAGCCCACGTTAGCCAATCAGAATCCCGAAAATAGCAACAACAGCAACCAATCACTTCCTCTTTCTCTCTCTCGGCTGCCTAAACCTCCGTTTGTCTCAGTTTACATGCAAACGTGCAAACGAAGATTTCAAAAAATCTCCACTCTGGCCGGAGTTTTTAGAAAGACTCGGTTTCAGAGGCGTTTGCGTGTAAACGAAGGGTACAAACGAAGGGAAATGTCTCCGTTAGTAAAAATAACCATGTACGTGTAAATAGGGTCTTAGTTACAAGAACACAGTCCTACAATCTCTGCACAGCTAACCTTAGCTCAAGTTGGCTGACTGACGTTAACCCAGCAGGGACTAAAAATCTTGTTGTTTGATTATATTTTTTATTTTGTTGGTAACCGTTTTATGTTATAATCACAATATTACATTGGAGGGTGTGCAACGTCATTATTAGGCTTGTTGGAGATAAGCTGCGCCTTGCCTGTAAAGTGGACGGTAGCAGGCAGCAGCAGCAGCAAAAATCATCTTCAATGTTTTTTAAACTTCTTCAATTTAGAATGTGCCAGATGTATTAAAGGCTTTTTAAAATATTTGTCTTAAAGACGAGTGCCTTGGGTTCTTCCTTGATGTCTATTGGACAGTGAAAAGTTTCTATAAAACGTCATAGTGTTGACTCAATTCTGAATCAGCTGAGAGCCAGGCGTTTCCCATCATGCCCTGGGTCTTGCAGTTGGTGGAGAGCAACTGTGGCATCTGGCTCCTAAAAGTCGGATTAAGTCGGACAGAAATGTAACCGGCATGCTTTGGGCAGCGATCGCCAGCGAACGATTCTGCGCAGGCCTGGCTCATCTCGAACAAGCCTATTGGCACGACGGTGACACGTTCAGGACCGAGGCGCTGGCACTGAAATTAAAGCACACTCTGTCACTGAATTTTGCTTTATTGTAGGATCAACATTTTTGTGAGAAACAGAAGTCAGAGGCAGACCTCTGATGAAATCAAGGGGGTAAGCGATCATCCACAAAGCGTAGCTCCTATGGCGCCATTTTGTTGCTATCAAGCCATCATCCGCCTTTAGCATCCCATTGACTGCCATTCATTTTGGCGTCACTTTGACAGCGAATAACTTTACATCTGAACCGTTTAAAGACTCTATTTGTCCATTGTTTATTTCTAAAGAAACACGAAAATGTATAAAAGGCTCCATTACCTTGTAGCTCACATTATGGCTCCGTAGCAGACGTTTCTGTAAAAATAGGCTAACGATTGTGTCATAACCACGCAGCTTTCTGTCGCATAGTAGAGGAATTACCATATAGTACAGGAGAAGCTCGCAGGCAGTTTCGACTTACTTCAGCTGTTTAAGTTTAATTACTAATGTTAAATAGCATCTTAGTTAGCAATAATTAGCCTGTGCTTATGTTATCTCCTTACATATACCTACGCTGCCCGTCTCTGTAAGATTGGGAATGATTGAGATTTCTCTTGGCACAGCTACCAGAAGACTTCACACTTTCAGACAGGTTGCTCACGTCACATCTATGTCGGCAAGCTCAGTTGGAGGCTGCGCAGTAACGCTCAGCCATCACCGGAAAAGTGCTTCTAATATCCTTCGTTGGTCTCCGTTGCGAGTCTACGGCGTCGCTTTGTCCATTAATTGTACTGTCTATGGATGAAATGTGCAGGATTTGTGGGCTACAGATAAAAACACAAAGTCAAAGGAATGCACTCACTGTACTAACTCAACCAAACACAATCTCCATTTCTTCATTTGAGAAACAAAATGTTTGGTCTACAAGCTCGCACACATGGAGTGTGCTGAAAACCTGATTTAGCAAGCCAGAGACGCAGCATGTAAACAGCATGACAAGGTCCTGCACTCCCAAAAAAAAAGACTGTTGTTCCAGCGTGGACAGGTTCTTGGCCCACTCACTTTGAATGACTGCTTGGATTCTAGTCAAAACTCTTTTTCTGGCATGGCTTGCAGGAAAATAGAACAATATTGGGCACTGTCAATTTGTCAGGGTATTCCATTACGTTACAATGGTGCAGATCAGATGTAAATATGAGCTGAGTCATTTGAGTTTGCCAAAGAAATAGCCCTTTTTTTCTTCTTTTTCTTGCGTTTGTTGAACAAAGTTAAATCTACATCTTAGGGCCGAGGTCATATGTTATGTAAAACACAAAGAATTGGCTTGTCAGCTGCCTACAATGTGTGACAATATTAAGATAGCTACATTGCCCCAATGTTGTGACCGAGGCTGGATTATTAACTGGTAAAACCGGTAACTGCCCCTGGCCGCCTAGACATCCAGGGACCTTTAAAAGCATAAATTGTTACCTCATGTTTTTGAGGGATTCTGTATCAAGATCGGATTTTAACGCCTTTGTTATTTTATTGTGTTCACAGGGACAACTCCCGTGAATAAAGTCATGCTTAATCAAACCCGATCAGAGAACCTAAGTTTCATAGTGTAAAGGCTGATTTACAGTAGTAAATAGCCTACGCCTATGTGAGGATTTATACAGTGTGCTGGTGTGTCTGCGTCATTCTAGCGTATCTCTGTTTTTTAACAATCTTAAAATCTACACATTTTTTTTTATTACAATTACAACTTTTAACAACCCCCCCGTCCCAGCCCACAACTAAATTTCTCCAGCAAAAGCCATGATATGCACAAAAACAAACAAGAATTGCACCTCTGCTGTCACCCTCCAAGACATGTCTCAGTCCTTTTCCTTTTTTGGGGTTCACCACTTATTGAATTTTATGTCCCACATTTACCCTCTGTAGAAGCTCCCCTATGTCTCCTTTTTTTTATAAACTGGTCACATGGTTTCCAGATTTTATCATACACCCCCAATTTGTTTTTTAATATAAATGTTAATATCTCCATGGACATACATTGCGCCAGCACCGCTTGTAGGTGCCTTCAATTTTTTTTCTCCAGATGAGAGCTATAGTCCTTTTTCTAGCGTATCTCTTTAAGAGAATGGCAGAGCCGGTGTGTGTGTATGTGTGTGTGTGTGTGTGTGTGTGGTAGAGCAAGTGAGAGAGTGACGGGGTTTAGCTTCCGGAGCGAGAAGAGGAGATGGCGGCGGAGACGGAGAAACAAAGTGTCTCCCCTGTGCTTTCTGACCACGTGGTAAATCTGTTAACCCTTTCCTCGAGTTCATGTTGTTCACAGAGAAGTAGAACCTGGAATTGAGTAGGGGGAAATACGACGCTGCCAAGCCCACAGCCAGGCCTGCGTCACCGCGACGTGTAGTTACATTTCTGGGGAGGTGCACGGCAGGCTACGGCGTCGGGTCCATACCTACACGTACATACATACGCACTTCTGGTGTAGCTTCAACGCAGAACCATTAATCAAGTTCAATAAGGGATTAGCAGTTTGATTGCACTGCATTAGCTGCATTAATCTGAAATAGTAATCAATATGAATGTTTTTTTTATTGGACTATGCGCATAGGCACATATAAAGTCAACATTTCTTACACTGGATTTTTGCAGACCAAGAGAGCAATGTGGAGATTTTTCTAAGGGCTCCCTAAACCTAAAGTATGACAATATGCTACATTCTGGCCTCAGGAAGATAACTTAACAGTTTAATAAAACAAAGTTTGTTTTATGTAAAATATTTCATATTTTACCTGTGTGGAACTAGCTTGTCATACAAGAAAAAAGTGATTAATTTCTAGGTTTAATTGTTTTTTACTGCATCACATTTCTGTATAAAGATGTGCATGTCAAGTGGGTTGATGGATGTTTTGGAAAAAAAAAGTTCATACATAACTAAGTCTATAAGACAATGGTGTATGTATAATTTTATATAGCACACATTTTAGAGTATTCTTAATCATAATTTTCTCAAAGTTTCTTAGGTGATTCTCATGTACTGGGTAAATACAGGTCCTGGATTCCTTCTTATACTGATAATTTTTTTTCTTTAAGATGCGATGCTTTCTTACATAGCTCATCATTCATCAAATGCCATATTTCATTATGTCATATTTTCTTTTTTTGTTGCTATGAGATCTATGTTGTTGTATGTATGTTGTTATGAGAAAAGCATGACTAACACTGACATCATGAACTGTCACTACTGCCAGAGTACATGGTTCTGTCAGGCACTGCAGTCACAGAGCCAGGTGTAGCATACTACCTGGGAAACGAGCTCCAGGGAGTTTGTGATGATCTGTATTTATTTAAGCCACAGCATCACCAACGGACAAGTAATATATCTTTTAAAAAGATGACAGTGTTGGTGTTACATAATGTAACTGATAAATTATGGGTGTCTCCTACCTATTCGTCATGCTTCCAACACTGATACACACAGCACTGTTAGTACTCTACATCTAATGGACGGTTTTCTGTGCTTACACTCTTTTCTCTGTATACATTATATTTTCAATGCCAATAATACTTTCTTAAAGGGTGCTACATGATCGCCTCTCCAAGAACATCAGGAGACAGTTTGAAGCCATAAAATGTAATGGCTATAAAATAATCTACCCATTGTGAGCTTTGGCTGTTTATATCATCCTTCCCATCCCACCCTAACATTTCATAAAATCTCCGTCTTGCCACACTTTGACGATTAAGATCCGAGGCGCCCCAACTCAGAGTAATTTCCTGTATCTGTGTCACTTTGGTTTCTCCACTGCCGCGCCTCTTTAGGAGACCGGTGGCAGGTCCTGAGTCTATTGATTCCATTGGGAGAAGTGAACGTGAACACAGATTATGACCGATTCTTTGCCCCATCGTCACCAAAGCAAATATTGGACCCATTTTCACAAGCCACCATCTCCCGAACATTCTGACACTAAAATGGAATTGCAATTTTTCAGACTGACACATCTGGAGAAAATGACCTTTGTTTGAGACCTGTTTCTATCTCAGGAACAAACTCTCTGGCAACACAGATAAGCTAACGTCAACTAACGTTCGCGAGGGTTAGGGTTAACAAAACTAATATCCGTAATGCTAAATATGGCTTTTAGCTGTGTGAATATCTAATGTTAGTAAAAGGAAATATTAATAAATGATGCCAATATAACCTTTTATCCGTGCACACGACATTCACTACACTTTCCACTCCCATTTAGGAGACAGGAAGTGTGTACCATTTCATAGCATTGGCACAGCCTGTAATGCAGTATATGCACTTTAATTATAGAGAATCTTTGATATAACTTTGAACATTCATACTTACGGGCATACATGCATTTCACACAGTCAGCTTGTAAATCATAAAATTCAAACTTCTCTTTAAAATAAATACATGTTTGATTAAAAAGCCAGCTTTTGTTCTTCATTCCGTCAAGCTGTTAGAGTCATCTCTCTGAACAAATGAGGCATGATATTGGGTATATTTATGTGTCACCATCAAATATTTCAGTGTGGTAAGAGAGGAAAAAGGCTAAACATGGGAAACTACCCCCACACATCTGTCCTTTTTAACAGGATCATCGTACCTCCATGAACCTCACCTGTCACCTATTGTTTGTCTCTTCAACCTGACGTTTATGGGTCCGTCCTGACGTTTATGGCCCATTCACTTTGAAAGTATGGACCAGACTGAGGGCATCCATCTGGCTCTGATTCCTCTGCTGCCTGGAACCTTTTGTCCAACCAGTAGACTGTAATGTGCACGTGCACACATCCTGTAAACACGGAAGATAGATGGGAGGCAAATCGTTTTAAAGCTTCTAGAAAATGGTGTTCAAAAATGTCCGCATTGATTTAAAATGTGTACTCTTTTTAATTATAACTTAATGTCATTTATATAATGGTGAGTAAGAAATAAGTCCAATCAAATCCACGGCTTAAACATAGAGACTGAGGGAGAGATGGAGAAAAGGAAAATACCGAAAACAAACATCCCACTCTGGGTAAACAGAGCAGCCAAGCTATTTTTATTAGTCAGCTCAATCTCTATGGAGACTTGGGGTGGGGATGGAACCTCCTTTATCGAAACCTGGCAAGTCCTGATCAGAAACCTGTGGGGATTTCTCTGTCTGAAAGAGAGAGCTCCCATAATGACGGCAGACATTTCTCAGGCATGAGGTCATCGGTAGAGGGAAAAATGTCCCCTTGATTTCATTTCTTGCAGAGACGTTATTTGGTAGGAATCAAAGGTCAAGTGTCTTTCTTATGTTGTTAAGACATTTAAAATTGCCCCCATCTGTGCTAGCCAAATGTATAATACGGTACATGCTTCAGACGTGTATGGTCGAGTTAATTTCTACTGCTGTGAGGCACCTGAAACTAAAGGCAGGGCCCTCCCACTTAAACCTTAAGCCATAGGAGAACAATAATACAGCTGAGCAAAGCCAGGACCGCCTTCCATCACTGGTAGGTCTGCAGGTTCATAACCACGCATGACAAAGTGCCCAAAAAGAGCAAAACAAACATGTTACAGCACAAAAGGACAGCAACAGCAGGCCAGGAAGATTATGAGTCAAAGTTTACTTAAAGAATATGCGTGGATGATAGATGAGAAAGCTGTCACATGTGGGGCCCCGGGATCACGGCCCCTCTGCATCAAGCTCAAAAGCTGTCTGACGCTCAGCGCGAGCTGTCTCTCAAACTTCACCACACAGGAATTTTGGAGCGTATCCCTTCTTATGCTATTAAAAGTTATTCCACTGTGGTCCAAATGGGAGAGGAAAATGTGATGCGTTTACAGTGCACATAAGGTTAAGCATATACTGTACTTTAGGGCTGGGATGTGAACTGGGAAAGACCCGGGTGAACTTTGCTGCACTGTGAATTACATATGTTCTTGTGCAACCCTGTCTCCTTACAATTACGTTCCCATACAATAAAACTGCGTACTCCATTAGTTGGAGGGGAAACATAGTTTCTGGTGACCGCATGCTGGGAAACGATTGTTGTTTTAAACACGCGGTTAACATTGGGAATTGAAACAAAACTACTTAGGTTTGGAAAAAAGATAATGGCTTGGGTTAAACTGTAACCGCTTATCATTCAACATTACGTTAACAAGTCAAAGAAGGCTTTTATGGTGCTACAACAGTCCCATAAGTATTTGCAACTTGTAAACTACAATGCACAAATGAATGCAGAGCGATTTGTATCCGCAAATGCGTATTTGTGTCTGTGCGTCTAATTTTGTAACTAGTATTTCATCATTTGTAAATTAAGTTAGTATTTTTCAATGTAAATATACAAATCGCTCTGCATTCATTTGTGAAATGTGTCTTACAGGTCACAAATTAGAGGCACGGATACAACACAGATTTACGGAAAAAAAACAACTAACAAACATAGTTGTATAAGAACTTTTCAAAAAACAAAATAACTACAACAATGGTTCCACAAATGGTAAATGGACATTTAACTTTTTTTTAAATCCACATGTATCTTTGCTGTATCTTTTAACATGCATATACAGTGGCTCCAACTGTATATATTCATGGCATAATCAGTGTAAGTTTATATTGTACACTATTAAAACAATGGTGAGCTGTTAAGCTACACACAAGCTTTTTATTCTTAAAGATTGAGAAGTTTGACATTTTGGGAAATACACTTATTCGCTTGTGTGTTAAAGTGATGGTTCGGAGTAATTCACCCTAGGGTCCTTTGCACCATGACCTCGAGCCAAACACCCCCAGAAGCTTTTTTCACCTGGGTCTAACATTGGGAGAGTTAGCTAGAGTAGTGTTATCAGCTGAATAGCTTAGCGCAGGGGCTAACGGACCCACGTTTGTATTTTGTATGTTACCCCACTAATAATGCCCGAAATGATACCAAACGTCTACAAGTGGTACAAATAGGTTATGCTCTCATAAAACGATGGATTGGAAAGTTTGTAAGTACACCAGAAGTTTATGAACACTTACCTGCTCTCTTCAGCTCTCTGTTGCTGCTGCTGCTACCTGCAGTTAGACGAGTGCTTAGGGCCGTCTACAAATTACTACACCGAAAAGAGTTACAACAAAAATATTTATTAATTCAATGATTAAATAAGGTAATGTCTCCAAACTTACCTCAGTTATTACTTGTCTCCTGCTAGTTATACTACAGCACTTACTTAAAAAAAAGTTAAATTAATAAATATTTTTGTTGCATCTCTTTTCGGTGTTGTAATTCGTGTAACGCCCCCACTCGTCTTACTGCAGCAGCAACAACAGCAGAGCAGAAGCCAGCAGGCAAGTGTTATTTACATAAACTTCTGGTGTACTTACAAACTTTCAATCCATCGTTTTATGAGAGCATGACCTATTTTTACTACTAGTAAACGTTGTATTATCTTGGGCATTATTGGTGGGGTCATTTACGAGATACAAACGTGGGTCCGTTCGCTAACTTATTCAGCTGAAGCTACACTCGCTAACTCTCCCAATGTTAGACCCAGGTGAAAAGCTTCTGGGTGTGTGGCTCGGGTATGGTGTCTAGGGTAATTACTCAACCCATCACTTTTTAAAAACCACTGCCAGGCAGCGGCTGGTTAGCTGTCCAAAGGTAACAAAATTCACTTACCACCACCTCTGAAGCACATTTCAACATTTTGGGAAATATGATAATTTGGCTTTCTGGCTTAGAATTAAATGAGGGGGTTGATATCACTTTCACGTAGCTTTGATCAGCTCAAAAACCAAAGTGTAGGGGCGTTTCTTAGGGTTAAAGGCTCTGACACAGCAACCAGACGGCCGACCGTCAGCAGAAAAGCCAGTTGGACTGACTGCCTCCCCGACTTGGTCCAAAAGTGCCTCAGAACACAACGAAGCGATGCCGACTTGAGCGTACGTTCTGCGTGTGCGCGAGACGTAATACGTCTCCATAACAGCAGGCGGCGCTAATCTGTATTGTGGCCCAAAAAATTAAAACCGGCAGCTGATTGGACGAACGCGTCAAACGTGACGAACGTGAACGGCTTCTGGGGATATTTGTTGCTTCTCTTTCTCACTCAAATCTTGTCATCACTTTATAGGCATTTCTCATCTAACTCTATGCCAGAAAGTGAATACTTATATTTTTTGACATATCAAACTATTTCCTTAAAATGTTATATTATTATACAGCTTGTTATATTAATTGAATCCGTACACACACACCAATGGGTAAAACAACAAGTTGTGGTTTTACGGTGAGGTTATTTGCCGCACTATTTCTTGGCTCGGGGACTGTCAACCAGCCGTCACCACAGGTACCATTTATCGACAGATATCGGAGTGATATCAATATTCTCATCTAAATCTTGGCAAGAAAGCAAATTTTGACAAGATGTAAAACAATTTATTTCACAAAATTTATTTCACAAAATTCTAATGTGTATATATATATATATATATATATATAAAAAAAACATCCCTCCAATGTATACCCTTCAAGTGGACTTAAAAAATTTCCCAATCTGTCAGTTTTCCTTACCACAACTGCCTCACTGAGGCTCCAAAGAAATATAGCCTATGTAGGCCCATCTCTAGCAGCAGCATGCCTGGAAATAAATGATTACCAGCTCTGGTTGCAGCTCCACAGGCATTCCCTCGTGTCCCGTTACCTTCCCATGTCAGTAGAATGCTAATATGCTCGTACAGCTTCATCGGACGTGCAGGGAATGCCGGGGACACCAGCCTGAGCATGAGCAGGGTCCCCTCCTGGAATGTTTTCCTAGGTGTCATTTTCTCATTCCTTCCACTGTCTTTGAGTGCTGGAGTTTAGGGGAGCTCAAATAAACGGAAATAGTATTACACAGTATACGTTCTGGTGCCTTCGGCCTGAATCCAGTTGACCTACAGTAGTAAAGCCTTCTCTGAGCCTCAGTTATAAATAAACAAAACGTAAATGTAGGATTGTTTGCTTTTGGCCATGTCTATTTGTTTATTTTTATTTTTTTGTGATTAACAATTTTCTTTTTGTTTTAAAGGTCCTATGACATGGTGCTCTTTTGATGCTTTTATATAGACCTTAGTGGTCCCCTTATACTGTATCTGAAGTCTCTTTTATATAGACCTTAGTGGTCCCCTTATACTGTATCTGAAGTCTCTTTTATATAGACCTTAGTGGTCCCCTAATACTGTATCTGAAGTCTCTTTTATATAGACCTTAGTGGTCCCCTAATACTGTATCTGAAGTCTCTTTTATATAGACCTTAGTGGTCCCCTAATACTGTATCTGAAGTATCTTTAATATAGACCTTAGTGGTCCCCTAATACTGTATCTGAAGTCTCTTTTATATAGAGACCTTAATGGTCCCCTAATACTGGATCTGAAGTCTCTTTTATATAGACCTTAGTGGTCCCCTAATACTGAATCTGAAGTCTCTTTTATATAGGCCTTAGTGGTCCCCTAATACTGGACCTGAAGTCTCTTTTATATAGATCTTAGTGGTCCCCTAATACTGTATCTGAAGTCTCTTTTATATAGACCTTAGTGGTCCCCTAATACTGGATCTGAAGTCTCTTTTATATAGACCTTAGTGGTCCCCTAATACTGGATCTGAAGTCTCTTTTATATAGACCTTAGTGGTCCCCTAATACTGGATCTGAAGTCTCTTTTATATAGACCTTAGTGGTCCCCTAATACTGAATCTGAAGTCTCTTTTATATAGACCTTAGTGGTCCCCTAATACTGTATCCAAAGTCTCTTTTATATAGACCTTAGTGGTCCCCTAATACTGTATCCGAAGTCTCTTTTATATAGACCTTAGTGGTCCCCTAATACTGTATCTGAAGTCTCTTTTATATAGATCTTAGTGGTCCCCTAATACTGTATCTGAAGTCTCTTTTATATAGACCTTAGTGGTCCCCTAATACTGTATCTGAAGTCTCTTTTATATAGACCTTAGTGGTCCCCTAATACTGTATCTGAAGTCTCTTTTATATAGGCCTTAGTGGTCCCCTAATACTGTATCTGAAGTATCTTTTATATAGGCCTTAGTGGTCCCCTAATACTGTATCCGAAGTCTCTTTTATATAGACCTTAGTGGTCCCCTAATACTGTATCCGAAGTCTCTTTTATATAGACCTTAGTGGTCCCCTAATACTGTATCTGAAGTCTCTTTTATATAGATCTTAGTGGTCCCCTAATACTGTATCTGTAGTCTCTTTTATATAGACCTTAGGGGTCCCATAATACTGTATCTGAAGTATTGACCAACTGCCACTTTGCTCGTTTGAAAGCCATGATGTCTCTCTCTCATGGGTGGGCCAAATTCTCTGGGCGGGCAAAGCAGAGAAAGGGGAGGTAATCTTGCTCCTTATGACCTCATAAGGAGAAGATTCCAGATCGGCCCATCTGAGCTTTCATTTTCTCAAAGGCAGAGCAGGATACCCAGGGCTCGGTTTACACCTATCACCATTTCTAGCCACTGTGGGACCATAGGCAGGCTGGGGGAACGCATATTAATGTTAAAAAACCTCATAAAGTGACATTTTCATGCCATGGGACGTTTAACATACAAAACATACAACTCACAACATGAACAGAGATCAATTATATTAGACTTATCTATTACAAAATGTAATTTGTAAGTTTTACATTTTTAAAAACAAGTGCAAGTGTATTCGAGAAAAGTATTCGCCGTCTGTTGGAGGAAAGCGTGCCAGCGTTTGACACCACTGTCGTTCAACCTCGAGAGAAAGTTCCTTTGCAACAACATAAACCACAAGTTGCCATATGCTTTATGAAATATGGTTAAAAGAATCCCCAGGACCGTCATGTCCAATTTGTATCGGTGGAAGTAGGTTGGGTTCCATCAGCAGTTTTGTTGTCCGTTTACAAGCTTCTGACACAGGACTATGAATGAATGACCATTACAGATCATGTTAGTTTCCACCGTCATGTCAAAATATGTATTCCAAATGTTTGACAGTGCTCTGGAAGCAGGCACAGTGTGCAGTGAGCCCCTAGATCCATACTGCCTGTCTCAAGGATAAACACGGAACATGAGATTAAAAGCTCATTCTTAGACTTGGAAACAGTAGTTGACAAAACAATCTCGCCACAAAGTCGGTTTAATAGCTGTTCTGTTGTTTCTCTATAACTTCCGCAACTTCAAAAAAATTTTTTAAAGATGATTTGTTTGGCATTTTTAGGCCTTTATTTCTGACAGGACAGCTTTATACATGGAAGGGGAGAGAGAGGGGGAATGACATGCAGCAAAGGGCCACAGGTCGGAGTCGAACCCACAGCCCACTATTTCACAATTTTGCGGGAAAACAATATAATAGGCAAAAATGGAGTGGAACTCACACTTCACAAGGTATATTATGTCATATTTATGTTAATGAGAGCCAATTATTTGGTACGCAGGGAGGACTAAACTGAAAAAAGTCAGGTGCCAATCCCAATGTTTTGTTGCAAACTGTTTGGGTGGATGCACAGAGAGTTTCACAATCACCACAAATCAGAAAAAAAAAGTACAGAAAATGGTCCTTGTTATATTCAAACCAGTTCTATTAATTCAATAAGAAAGTATACTTTCAGTTTAGTTTTAATGTGCGCCAGAAAAACACCTGTTGGGTAATTTTTTGTAGAATCTATTCATATAATGTTAGTTAGGTATGAATAATACACCGTAAGTAAATCAAGATAATTTAACTGTTAATTAGCAAGTAACACAATGACTGCATGCTTTTTGTCATTAGGTGAATGTTCACTCTGAATTGTTAATTAATATTGAATTTAAAACCAATGGAATGAAATGAGTTAATAAACAAACTATTAAATTGAAACATGAATAGAATGAAATATATTATCAACACTATTCCAAAACATGCATTCATCCTTGAATACCAAATACATAGTGCATGTCTTCTTCTATGCTTTTTGGATACAGACAGCACAGAAACACATTTACCCCGATTACTTTATTAACTACAGCTGATGAAATCGTTCAGTGATGGTTTTGATGTCAGCCAGGGAAACTGAGGAGTGCCAGCTAAAAATCCAAACCCGTAATGTTTATTATTCCCTGTATTTTCATTCCTTGTACAGTTTTATTCCCATGACCAAGGCCATTTGTGTCTGCTGAAACCTTCAATGATCTCAAGTAGTTGATGCTAGCCTGGGAAACACAAAGCCTTGAACATGTTAACATAAGGGTTCTTACAGAAGTTCAATCAAATTATGAAAATGCTGTGCTTGGAATCATATTCCAGCTATGTACTTTTTTCCCCCCAGCCAAAATAAAGTGATTCAAATGAATACTTATTCCGGGATTAAGTAAGTAGGTAAGTTATGTTTATTTATATAGCACTTTTCACAGATAAAAATCACATGGTGCTTCACAATAAACTGAAATACAGTAAATAAAAGACATGAGAATACAAAGGAAAACATAGGTACATAAAATCAGACATAAAAACACAGAAAAAAAAAATGGCTGTTTATCATATGTGCAACAGGCCCTGCAGGTCAGCAAAGAGTCACGTACACATACTTGCCAAGATGGGGGTAAAGGCCACAATGTGAGGTTTCTGTGCATGTGTGTGTGCACATAGTAACCAGTGGGTTTGGACTATGTTCAGTGTATTTGCAACATCATTTAATAGCATTTCTCCATCCATCCAGTGCCAGACACCGTTTATATCTTGGAAGTGACTGACCTCCACTATTGTCTTTAAAAAAAACTGCTGACTGCACTGGTCAGTATTACTCAACATGACAGTAAACACAGACATTGTTCTTTGTCCTGAAACAACATAATTAAGGCGAAGCAACTTAGATTCATTTTAGGTACATTTAAATGTAAACAGGGAAAGTTCATGCTAGGGAATTTCCAAACTTGTTTTGTTTTGTTCCCTTCACTACTATGTAAGGGCGTCATTGTGCATGGGAATAGGAATATCCCCCTTCACTTTTATTATCTCTTGTTGTTTCTTACCAACATTGTTTTCTTACTGTTCTGCCACAATAGTCCAGATAAGAGAAGATCAGGGCTTTTCTTTTGCCCTGGGTTTCACCTCATAGGATACATACAGTCTGCCCAAACTTATTGGTGAACAATCTTTTAACACATTGGGTATTGGATTTAGCCTCTGGGGGCTACAGACAATATTTCGGGGGTTCCGGTGTTGCCAGCAGATATCCGGGCCAAGACTTCCTCTTCCGTGTGCCAACCATTGTAGACAGTCTGATTAGCAACGTGAGATGGGAGAATGGAATTAGATTTGATTTGACGACTGGATTGTTTCTCTGCATATTGATGCAGATAAACAAAAAAAGCTAATGCTAAAAAGCTAAATCGACGTCAGACGAGAGCCAATGGGTTCCAAGATTGCATTTCGACCCATGCATTCTGCCTCTTTTCTTCTCCACATGGACATTCATACAACCAAAGCCCGCTCATACGAGATTGGTCAATACTACTCTAGTCTCGCATTGCCAGACCTTCCTCCACAGCGCCACGGAGGAAGGTCTGGCTAGTCCACACAGCATTCCTGGATGGGAGAAAAAATGTGCTCTGGTTTATTCGCATTTCTTTAAACCAATCACAATCGTCATGGGCGGGAAAAGCCGCGGTGCTGCTTGCAAATCAGCCTCGGGAAGGAACTTGTTTTGGTGGAACATGTGTACGTTCAAAAGTAGTTTTAGTCGTGCAACAGAAAACTCAGATTGGACAGATAGTCTAGCTATCTGTCTGGATTTACCCTGCAGAGATCTGAGGAGCAGTTAACCATAGTCCTCACAAATCCACCAGAGTTTAGAACACCAACACAAAGGAAGCCCAAGGCAACGGATATCCAGCCTAAATGAGTGAAATTCGGCGGAATTAGAAATAGATAGGAAGAAATAGATTCTTTACACAATACTCTTTACTCACAGAAACTGATAACCACTTTTATAATTTGCAATTTTTTTCTTTTCATGGAATCTATGTGAGATACAATTCAGTTTAGAATTGTCAACACCATCCAACATCATCAGCCTAGCTATACTTTCAGACCCCAAGACTGACCATGAAAAAGTGTACGAAATACTGTGTCATTTGGTATTGTATGGTTGTGTTGTCACACTGTCTATATAAAAATTGAAAATTCCTCTCTGTGTCCAAAGTATATCTGGAGAAAAGGGCACAGCATTTGTTTTGTGGCCTGTAATAGAGAACCTTCATAGCTTCGAATTTTAATATCAACAACTCGACTATCTAGTGCAATGCTGGGAGAGAAACCGCAACATCTGGAAACTGTAATCAAAACAAACACATGAACCATGTCAGTGAATGCTGACATGCTCACTGCCAAGATACATTTTTCATCCACTTTATATTTCAATTACCACAAATAATTACCAAAGTTTATCATGCTATATGGCACTTAGAATATTAAATGCATCCACTGGGATGCCAAAAGAAGATGCAGAAATAGATGTACTTGTATGACCTCTTTTTCAGTGACCCCTGCATAATTGTTAGAGCACTCGCCCGCTGTATTTTAAGCAAGACCATGTCCTTGAGGCAGAGAGGAGTTGGATTAAGTATAAGGGTGGGGGTGGGGTTTGGATAGAGAAGCCTTGTGGACTATGGAGACTTAGCTAGCCCCTATTATATTTTTTTATCCAGGCATCTTGCCAAAGCTGTCAAAATTGCACATTTGCAGAAAGACAGCGCCTGCAAGAATATCGGCAGATCTTAACAAGTTTTTAAAAAAAGCATCACATTCAGTTCCCTGAAACCTCAGTTCCCCGAAACCTAGATTTCATTTCATCATACACAGGTCTTGAATGTTTTCTCTTGCCTGCTGGAGTAACATTAATTTTTTTTTTTTTTAATCGATCAATGGTATTTGTCTCATGAAGAATTTACAGTTTTAGTGAAATGTAATCACATCAGCTCCTTCCACTTGTGCATGATTCATCATGAAGTAGAAAGTGGGGGCAGTTCTAGGTAGTCTCCTTGTAGGGTTAACCTCTGCTGGGTTAACTGTCAGGGTTCAACGTTAAGGTTTTTTTAAACTTTTTTTTTAACTTATAATTCGACCAGACAAGTGAAAAAAATTCTACTTGCCCAAAGTCAATTTTTACTGACCCCTGTACAAATAGCTTTTGTCGAGGAAAAAAAAGTGTGAAAAAACATGAAAAGAAAACATTGAAAGCATCAAGAAGCGCCGAAAAGAAAAGTAAAACAAGTTTCTAAAACGGGAAAAGAAAACACGAAAAAAACATGTCAAACCTCGGAACAAAACGTGTCAAAAAAAAGGCAAGAAAAAAATGTCAACTTGCCCGATGTGGCATTTTACTTGCCCCGGGCCATCGGGGCAACCCTTAGTGTTGAACCCTGACTGTGAAAGCGACATCACTGATAATATATCCAGGAGCATCTGAAACATGTTGATGCATCTCAAATTGCCAATCCAGCAGGAAATCTACACCCAGTCTGTAGCTCTATGTAGCTTTCAACAACATCCAGCACAATGACATCACCCCCTCTCACCCCCATATATAACCAGCTCAATGGTGTTTTAAGCCCCCAACGTCTCCTTCAAGCCAGCACTGCGACCGTTGACTTCAAGGCACCTAACCCTAACCCTAACCATTGCCTAATCCAGCGCTGCCTGGAAGGAGACGTTGGGGGCTTAAAACACCGATAAACATAAAACCACAGGAGCTCAATAACGCTGATAATATCAGACAAAGTAAACAAGTGGCTGGTGAAATAAGTGGAGCATGGAGTAAGCCAGATATGTTTCCCAGGAGTTAGCCGACCAAACCTCAGTGATTACTGTATTTACATTACACCAGTGGCGAGAAAGAGGGCTCATGGGATGCCCGTGTTGTTTTGTCTCCTGGAGGTTTAGGTACGAAAACAACTTGGTTAGGTTTAGGGAAAGGTCATGATTCTGGTTGAAATAAGTACTTTGTTAATAAGGTTAGCACTGGTGGCCTAAAGGTTAGAGAGGGGAGCTTGTGACCGAGCTTGGTCGTCAGTTCAATCCCCAGACCGACAGGATCAAAATCTGGGTGGGGAAAGTGAACATGTCACTCCCTCATTACCACCACTGAGTTGCCCTTGAGCAAGGCCCTTAACCCAGAAGTGCTCCGGTGGAGTTGCTCAGTGGCCAGCAGATCAGACTGCGGTTGTACTGGGCAGCTTCCAGGTTGTGAATGTGTGTAACTGTGTCAATGTGATCAGGGCGTTCCTTCAAAAGAGAGGGTTCCTCTCAGAGAACCTTATCTGAATAAATAAAGGTAAGAAAAGAAAGAAACAAGTTAGGGAAACATTGTGATTTGGGTTCAAATGACTTGAAGGGAGGTTGTGTTTTAAAGGGTTAGATCAGATATATCACCAAAGTCACACAAAAACACAAACACCCCGATCGAAGTAGCGGTAGACCCGACCAACTCCCATTTTCTGCAGGGTAAAATGACAAAGGAGTGTGGTGGCATTTTAGGCAAAGATAGGCAATACAGTAGTCTCGCATTGCCAGACCTTCCTCCACAGCGCTGCGGAGGAGGGTCTGGCTAGTCCACACAGCATTCCTGGATGGGAGAAAAACGTGCTCTGGTTTATTGACTTTTTTTTTTTTTAAACCAATCACAATCGTCTTGGGCGGTGCTAAGCACCGGACGGAGCCACGGTGCCGCAGCAAAATCGCCTTCAGAAGGAACTTGTTTTGGTGGAACATGTGTACGTTCAAAAGTAGTTTTAGTCGTGCAACAGAAAACTCCGATTGGACAGATAGTCTAGCTAGCTGTCTGGATTTACCCTGCAGAGATCTGAGGAGCAGTTAACCATAGTCCTCAGAAATCCACCGGAGTTTAAAATGCCAACACAAAGAAAGCGGAAGGAAATGGACATCCGGCCGGAAGGAGGGACATCTGGCGGAATTTCCTCTGGCACCAATCCTGGAAGTGGAATGTCGTGGCTATAGACTATCAATACAGTACAAAATCTTGTTGAAGCACTGTCTAGTAGTTTTACAGTTTATTAATCTGAGTTTGAGAAAGAGAGAGAGAGGGGGCGGCTGTCTCTCTCGATCCACTTCTATAATCTTTGTTTCTGCATGTGGAAGTACAGTCTGTAGTTCAAGCAACAGCCCTAGGGCCAGCAGCAAACCTCCAAGTCACTTATTGTAATCCCTGAGGGACCTGTTAATAATGTACGGATGGAGCAGGTCAGAGATATAGATAGGCGCCTGACCATGCAATGCTTTATATGTAAGAACAAGAACTTTAAATTGGATCCTGAACTTGATCGGAAACCAATGTAACAAGGATAAAACAGGAGTGATGTGCGACACCCTGCTGGACCTGGTCAACAGCCTTGCAGCAGAGTTCTGGACCAGTTGTAGACGGTCCTGGGAAGACTTGCTGAGACAGGTGAAAACGGAGTTGCAGTAATCAAGCCGGGATTATATAAAACCATGAATGATCATCTCAAGTTCAGAATGCGAAACCACAGCTCTAAGTTTGGCAATGTTTCTCAGTTGAAAGAAACGTGTGCGGGTTATTGATTTGATATGTTGGTCAAGAAACATATTTTGATCAAATACAACACCAAGATTTCAGAGTTTGGACTGTACAGCTGAAGAAAGGGACCCCAGAAGCTGAACAACCTTGGAGGCTGTAGTATCTGGAGCAACAATAAGGACTTTGGTCTATATGATGTGTAAAATGAATCTACATGTTAGATTATTTCCATTATAAAAAGAAGTGTGTAAATGTGTAGGAATCTCTGCATATTTCCTGCCGTTTCTAGTTCCAACGGCATCTCACGTGTCACAACTTTTCAGTTTCAACTTTGCTGTGAAGCCAAAATAGCTACGCAGCATAATACTATAGATACGAGCTCGTTCTCACTTAAAATGTTGTCCTGCAGAAAGCACTTCACTCTATCTAGACCAACAAATGACGATGTGTATTATAGCTATTGTTGGGGATGCAGTCCTGAATTACTTGAAAAAGCTCTTAGTGATCTTTAATCCTTTGAAATTGTTACGGCACACATCCTGGAAAAGTGGCTATAATCGACTCTCTCTTCATTTAAATATAATGTTATAATATGGGGGGAAAGACACAGTAATTGTAGTGGCTTAAAATCCTTTCAGAGCCACTTACCAACATAGGGGAATGATTTCAACACACAAAGGACCAAAAATCCGAAACCAAAATCCATTTTAAGTCCATTTATTTCCATTGCAGGTACAGCGAAACAAAAACGGTGTGTGTCTGTGTCTGTGGTTCAACTGGTATAATTTACCCCCCCCCCACTAGCAGACGTGATAAACAGTAAACTAGGAGGTGTCAACAACAAATATTCAGGGAAGTAAACAACCTAAATATGTATGTAAATAATGCTACCACTCATTCTGTAGGTAGGTCATCTCGTACCAATAGAACAAAGATTTGTTAAATATAAATATAAATGTAAATAAAATAAATGATAAACTCCTAAATGGCTCCTCCAGTAATGTTATAATATGGGGAAGCAAAGGACAGATCAACAGAGAGAGAGAGAGAGAGAGAGAGAGCATGAAGCAATGTAATGAGTGCCAACTAATCCTCAGCTGAAGCTAACTTTGACCTGCTTTAATTTGACCATCTCTTGACATTGCTATTGCTACCTTCCTTCCACTGTGAATTTCCCTCCCACCCACTTCCCTCCCTTTCTTCCTTCCTCCCTCCCTTCCTCCCTACCTCCCTTCCCCTCCCAATTACACGTATTTACTTCCCAAATCCTAATCTCTAAAACATCGGCGGAGGCTTTAGCCGCGGCTCCCTGGAGGCCGTGCTGCTCCTCCCAGCCCCTCTCTCTATCTCTTCTGCTTCACTCTGTCTTTTGTTCGGCCTGATGAGGTCATGTTCGAACCATTCCTCTTTGGGACTCGGCGTGATACAAGCCCAAACAGAGGGGAGCCAAAACCTCTGTTCACACATGAGATCAAGATAGTCGGGGGCATGTTTCCACAGATTGCCCCTGGGACTGCGTCTGCGTAGGTGTGTCTGCGTGTGTGAGAGAATCAAGAGATACACTCACGAGACCTGATCATTAGCTTGTTATTATAATGACGCTAATGATAATGGAAATGTAATAACTCTTTCATTAGACACTCTTTTGGAAAACTCAATTGTGTCACGAGAAAGGAATCCTAAACATACTGTAAGGGCCTTAATTAAAGAAATACAGTAAATGGTTGTGTGGGATTCCATTTTGGGGGGAAGATGCAGAACACCACATAATACATGCATCGCCATAATTGCTGCTTGTTAATTTGTGTCTGTTGATTGTTTTATTTTCTCACAACGTTGTGAGATGTTGCAAATTGGTACTCATTGCTAAAGAGGTTTTGTGGGAGTGGGAGGGGTTGTTTCAGGCGCCCCTGGTTCCAGACATGAAACTCTTAGGGTTAAAACTTAAAAGGTTAATTACAACTCCTAAGGCAGTGGTGGGAAAAGTATTCAGATCCTTTACTTAAGTGAAAGTGCTAACACCACACTGTAAAAACACTCTGTTACAAGTTAAAGTCCTGCATTGAAAATGTTACTTAAGTAAAAGTATACATGTATCATCAGGAAAATGTATGCATGAAGTAAAAGTACTTCATGCTGAAAAAAAGTTTAGAAACTGGAAACGATCCAAACAGTTGTATGTTTAATGGTCTAATCATTTCAGCTGGACTTGTAGGCCTTTATATTGTTGGCTAGTTTAATTTATGATAAAACATTGTATTGTATAAAGTCAATGTGTTTTGTGTGCAAAAATTTGCAAAGTAACTAAAGCTGTCAGATGAATGTAGTGGAGTAAAAAGTTAAATATTTCTCTCTGACATGTAGCAGAGTAGAAGTAGAAAGTACCTCAACACTGTATTTAAAGCTATAGTGTGTAGTTTCTGTTGTCCTCGTGAGGAAGTAATGACAACAATTCTGTCGGTGCATCCACATGATACAAGCCTTCTGTGGTCGGGTTTTACACCCAAAAAAATAGCTATAGGTTAAAAAGACATGTTCTGCAAACAGGAGCACACAGTCCGAACATCAGGCCTTTCTCCACATTTCAGGACAGAGTGAGCCAAAAGCCACAATTTGTGTGGCTTTACTTGGTTGGCGGAGGCAAACAAACTCTCCAAAATCACCAAACACAGCCCTAACCCACAACAACCCTGTAGTATAAAGAACAATTGGTAACTTTAACAATTGGAGAGCCTGTTGAGTTCTCAAATCAGTGAAAACCTTTTTGGGGGGACCAACTGAAATGCAGCTGATGCAGCATCAAAAGCCATCACTGAACGTCTGATCCAATTGGTAATGTTATTTATTCTTTAATCGGACAGGTCCTGGTTTAAATCATCATTCTGTCATTTGCTCGCCTGTTTACGCAACGTTTGTGCACAGCTGCATGTTTGGACAACCTCTAACATTTGAGATTTTAAAATAGGGCTGTGGGAAAACATTTATTCCATTATATTCCTCAGTTTTGGTGTTGATACCGAAATTCCGCTAAGAATCGACACTGGGATTGACATTTCTAATACAACACCCTGTCCTAAACACAAAGAGTTAAGCAAACAAGTAAAACTCACCTATTTCCACATAAAGCATAAATGTTAGTTTTTTGGGGGGGGCTGGGGGGGGGCAGCAGGGTTTTTACAATACTGTAGTTTGGCTGAAGGTGCAACAGCAGTTTCATTGTACCAGCCCGATGGACACTTTAGCTTTCCCAGCCTCTTGTCCGTCATGTTTATCAGCCGTGTTGTCTGTGGGGCTATCTCTTCGTGTGTTGCCAAGACCAGCGATGCGACGCGTGTCATCAGCCCCCAGAGCCTCTGAGGTCGGCAGGTCGACCGGCTTGGGCGAGAAAATCTGAATGAAACAAGAAACACAGCTGTTGATTTTTTTTCCCCAGAATGAACTGCAACAAACGATGCATACACTTATCCAATGAATAGATGTTTGTTAATCAAGCTTTTGACAGCGACAGAGGAGTTTTTAGAAATGCCGAGGTCGGGACCATCGGTGTCCTCTGTGGGAGATACGGGCCATGCTCTCAGTCCAGGCTCCGGATCGCCACCAGAGAGTGAGGCAGCTGCTCTGATGGCGCATGTCGTTTCGCCTCCGATTCTGACCGCGATTCGTGCATCGAACCCTCCGATCAGGAGTTCGTCCCCGCGGCTGCAGGAAGCCTCTGCCAGCGCGGGGAGAAGCTTCAGGATGCAGAACACCACGCAGAAAAATACATCACACGCAGCAGGAGGTGGCAGGAGTACTGTCCCACAGCTGACCACAGTTTAAGTCTCTCTTTTACACTCTACACACAGGCCAACAGCTAAAGCCCTTCCTCCCACTTCTCCATTACTTTAAACCCTGGTTGCATTAGGTCTCCGCAGAGAATTTGAAAAGCTGAATGGTCTGGTGAGGAAACAGAAGTTAGATAATTACTCACTGCAGTCAGACTGTCACATTCTGTAGTCCGCTATCAGGTTCTCACACTTAGTATTGATACATTACTGTACAGAGCCAGAAAATGACATTGCTTGAGTATTGAGTGTTTCCTTCTTAAAATACTTGTATTTCTTGTCTTGGCAGATGCAATGATCAATTGTTGCTGATTCTGTTCTGTTTCTTACACGGTAACGTTTCTTATATTGCTTCAGAAGTTAACTGTTGTCAACATCAAAGTAAAACATAACGTCTTGTGTAAAATATGCTGAGACATCAGGTCCAAGTCAGTCAACCTCCATCTGTAAAGACGCCTGATCTAACACTGATTTTTCTCCTGTTAGGACCCTATGTAAGTGACGAGGTGTACCCAGACGCAGAGTTAGATCACCCTGCTGATTGCTGACTCGTCAAATTCACCGTAATGTTGTTTGAATTTACAGTTTATCCAAACAGTGAGCCCACAAGCATTTGCTTGTACGGAACAAGGCTTGTAAAATCCAACGACTGCTCTACAGATGTAGAGCAGTCTGGTGATGGTGGGACCAATGAACTACGAGGGGCAGGTTCCCTAACGATGATCCAACCCAGGCGAGCAGCCACAGGGACTCCACAGCGAAGGTGGACTTTCAGGACAGCCTGAAGCAACAGGAGGTCCCCTTACCCCCTATTTTTCACTGGGCACTTCTGCACCGCGGCCCCCAGGGGACAATCGCGGCCATTCAGCTCAGTGCTTGATATTCCACCAGCCGCGTCGCAGGGCGTCCCCGAAGCGTGCGTGAAGCGGCTCTCCGCTCTGCCCTGCTAAAGATACGCGGCAGGTCTATTTTCCTGTGAGCCGCAGGGCGTTCGGACAGCCGGGCAGGAAGTAAAACAGTGAAAGCATCCAGTCAATTTACCAAAAGACACCCCAATATAGAAATTAATCTTGGAGGTGGAAAAACATAATACGCCACCACAGATCCTTTTTCTAAGGACAACGCCAGAAAAGAGAAAGCATGGAGTTTAATTGCAGGAGTGCTTGGCTCATGTAGAGACAATCAAATCCGCGAGTCGAGCAGCAAGACGCTCTCCGCTTCTGAGATGCTCTCGGTGGGGTATGGCGTGTGGCGGAGGATGGAACAAAACTGCACCCAGTGGAAAATCCGGGGGAGCCCTCAGGCGGAGGGGTTTCTCCCCAAAAGCCAGTTTCCTCCCCAGGTTTCTCCCTGTAATGGCGCATTCACACCGCCGCGAATATTTTCGCTTCACATTGCTTTTATGGCGTGAGTTTGATCGCAGAATCATATCGGGATCATTTGTGTTCAACTGCGCTACTCCCCTTACACTCGCTGGTGTAGAGCTTTAGGCACCAACAACATATCCTTACCTCATCAATATTGCCAAAAATAACCACTATTGCTGCTTTGTACCTTTTGTGGAAGTCTCAGAGACATAAAAAAAATCAAACGGCGTCCTGCCTGGAATAATAATATAATGTGGAGCAGCAAAATGCACGGTGATTTTCACTGCTTTCTCCAGGAAGGAAACGTTACGTCTGGATGACTTGATCATGATGCAGATTTGTAATACTTTGTTGGGTCTGTCCGCAAGACATGAAGCAAACAACTTTTGGGTCCATCAGGGCTATGCTAACGTTATAGCTGCTGCATCAACACAACAACAGACACATCATTTAAAAACCTACCAGGTAGACGAACTTCCTCGCTTACTTTTCCCCAAGAAAGCTCCTTTTTCGTCCTGATATTTGGGTACTGTAGAGCTCTGGGTGCCCACAGACAGCTACTGTACTATTACTTGTTCCTCCATTTTTGATTCAACAACGTCAGGACATCAGGAGAATCTAAACCGTGATCGGCTTTTGTGACACGGCGTCAGGCAAATTTCTCGCTCGCGTTACATTATTTTACTCACACGAATTCGCAGCGGCAGTGCTGTTATAAACTGTTGAAAATCCCTGATCTGTAAAGGTGGTGACATTTAGTTATGTATTTAATGTGCGATATGTGCCTCTGCAGGTAGGAAAGTATATTTGTTTGATGCTTATTCAGTATTCACTGGTCTGCCTTTTTAGTGCTGCCAGTTCACTTTTCAACGCGACACACTGGCCAGTCGTAGACTTATATAAGTGGTCCGTCTGTCCCAGCACACACCTATTAAAGCAGTCGGCTCCCTTTTGTTGTGCCCTTGTCCTCCACTCCCACGCCCCACAAGGCCACTCACTGGGACTCATAAACACTTGGTAACACATGTACTTCTTGAATGAAGTGCAAAGTCACTGCCATCTGAGTAATAGGTTGTATTTTTTTCTCTTCACTCTGTGGCTGCCTGTAACATTTCGTCAAGTCTTTACTGTGGTTTATTTGCTGTGACTTTTCTCTCCAACAGAAGGAATTAGGAGAGTTTGTTGTCTTTAGCCTGTGTCTGACATGACTGCATGGGTTACTCTGATACATGTCTAGGGTTAGGGTTATGTCTGTACAACATTTCTAAAAATATGTAATTGAATGCATTTGCTTTGTTGACATTCCCTAGCAAGTTGTAGCATGTATCAAAGCTGTAGAATAATATGTAGGCGTACTAATTTTTTATCCATTTGTGAGCCGTTTATCCCCCCGTTAGGGTTGCGATGGCAACAGGGTGACAGGGAAACGGTAAATATTTATGCATGTGCTATTCAAAGCCCATGATTGGTGGAGTAATGTCAGCAGCACCAACTTTTGATTTATAATATTTTACATGTGTAACCATGGAAACTGCAGTTTTGTGTATGAGCCTCAGCACGTGTTGCTGGTTTTGTTTTGGTTTCCACTCCGGGCAAATGAAACACATCTCAACAGCCGAAGGTCTCCTCTGCAGAAAGAATCAAGAGGTGAGGTCGAGCGAGTAAAGCGCTTAACAGAAACAAGACACCAGGATCCCTCCAACCTCTACTCACCTTGAGCTGAAGATTCTGACGGATAAAAAGGGCAGGCTCTTTGCTGTCTACACGCTGACGCCTTCTTCTATTAAGCTAGAGGATTTGTCACGTGGCCCCTGCTTGCTCTGGTTTATTTTTTTGGAACTGACATTGGAGTCTTGGAAGCTGCGTGGATTAAAAATGCATGCCCCTGCCTGTCTTGTGTAAGAGCAAATGCATGTTAGCAGTGCAACTTCATTTGGCTTTAGGCGATCGCCATTTTCATATCACTGACACTTAACACATTAATGAGATGTTGGATGCAATTCAGAGTTGTGGATGACTCCATGGGTTTTACATCTCCCCTTTATTATGGATCCAACTGCAGTTCTAGGCAGGACCCGCCCTACGAAACCGCCGATTGGTTGAGGTTGGGCATTGACCTTGAGAGGTTAAGGTTAGGATAGCGGATTGGTCAGGGGGTAGGACCTGAACAAATCGGGAGCATGGCCACCTGGCCAATTTTAGCTGGAGAATGCTACTGAAGGGTGGGTCTTGCCAAAAACTGCAGTTGGATCCATAATAGTCTATATTCACAACAATCCACTTCTGGGATTGCTCCGTTGTCGCCAGAAAATCCACCGGATGTCCCTTCTTTCAGCCGGATGTCCATTACCTTCCTCTTTCTTTGTGTTGGAATTTTAAACTCTGGTGGATTTCTGAGGACTACGGTTAACTGCTCCTCAGATCTCTGCAGGGTAAATCCAGACAGCTAGCTAGACTATCTGTCCAATCTGAGTTTTCTGTTTCACGACCGAAACAACTTTTGAACATAAACATGTTCCACCAAAACAGGTTCCTTCACGAGGCTATTTGGCAATGGGACGATTGTGATTGGTGTAAAGAAATGCCAATAAACCAGAGCACGTTTTTTTCTCCCATCCCAGAATGCTGCGTGGCCCCCTCCGGAGTGCTGTGGAGGAAGGTCTGGCAATGCGAGACTAGATCCATAATAACCCCTGATGTGATGCTTGACAGTAGGTTGTCTCTGTGTTGGCGGGTGTTCCACCAGTGTCAGGGCTTAATTTGAGCCGGAACACGCCGGAACATGTTCCGGCACCTCCGACGTTGGATCCGGGACGGAGGGAGGGGAGGCACTTCAACAGCGCGGCGCTGCACTTCTAGTGACACAAGCGCTTGTGCTGCTTGAGATTGTTGTTATAGCCTCATTTCAGTCAAGGGAAAAATGTCAAAAAGACAACAAATTTTGCTTAACTTTTTCAAATACGCTGGCCAGTCGGATCCCAAACAAGCAAAAACCGTTTCTGCCGATCAACGATCAACAATCAATGTGGAGACCACGGTGGGTTCTTGGTTAATTTAATAGTCCGATGGATAATTGCTGCTTGTGAAAACGATTGTTACAGTATATTTTTATTTAATTTTTTTTACATTTTGCACCGATGCAGTGCATGTTCTAAAATAAAAATAAACATTGCCCTGATGTACACACAGCGTTGTTTAGTTTTTTTTAGTCAGAGAAGCTACGTAGGCAGTGTAATTTTTCTTTTTTTTTGTTCCGTTACCTCCAACCCCCGTTTTGAATCACCGATTCCAACCCCCCTCTGCGCTCCGGGACCTCCCACTTTACAAATTAAGCACTGACCAGTGTGTATAGATCAATGGAGATCTGGACTGCCATCTCTCTGCTCACGCTAACATTGACTCTCCGAGACTGAACTGGGACTTCGCTGAGTTTTGATACTGTAATGCCCAGACTTGAAATGAGGTAATTGTTAAACCAGACAGACATAAACTTGTTTTTTATTTATCTACTTAGGTAATCGGGAACTAAGGCTAAGACCACCAGACCACTTTATTTACAGTAAAGGAAGAGACAAAGTGAGATAGACCGACATAGTAAGAGAAAGTGACCCAATCGACTTGAAGGGATTAGATAGCTATCAATCACTGACCTGTTTACACTTGGTTTTAAAGGTCCTATGACATGCTGCTTTTTGGATGCTTTTATATAGGCCTCAGTGGTCCCCTAATACTGTATCTGAAGTCTCTTTTATATAGGCCTCAGTGGCCCCCTAATACTGTATCTGAAGTCTCTTTCCCAAAATTCAGCCTTGGTGCAGAATTACAGCCAGTAGAGCCAGTCCCACAATGAGCTTTCCTTAGGACGTGCCATTTCTGTGTCTGTAGTTTTAAATGCTATTGAGGAGGAGAGAGGTGGGGCAAGGTGGAGGGTGGGGGTGTGGCCTTGATCAGCTTGCGGCCACGGTTGTAGCTCTATTTCCCCATGGGCGGGCCAAATTCTCTGGGCAGCTGTGGGAAGCGAGGAAAGCAGAGAAAGGGGAGGTAACCTTGCTCCTTATGACCTCATAAGGAGAAGATTCCAGATTGGCCCATCTGAGCTTTCATTTTCTCAAAGGCAGAGCAGGATACCCAGGGCTCGCGTTTACACCTATCACCATTTCTAGCCACTGGGGGACCATAGGCAGGCTAGAGTTTAGATTCTCTGCCTGACCCTGAGCCCGAACCTGGGCCGATATTTCCCGCCACTATCCTTGGGCCGGGCTGGGCCAGGCCCTAGATCAAGCATTTGTGTTTTTTTAATCATTACTTTATTAGCTTAATTGGTTGGGGAGAAAGCTATGCCATAATCATGCGCAGTGTCTCCTCCACTCGCACGCATCACACCGAGGCTGCTGTGCTGTTTTGTGTAGCTTTAGTGCAGCATGGAGCTTGAAGATGTAAAGAAAAAAATTTAAACAGGAGAATTAACTTTAACTAAAGTTTGGAGTAAAGTCGGAGGTATGGAACCATTTGAAACAAGTTATGGGCAGTGGCAATATATGTGCTGGCTTTGTCGAGTGCATTAAGTGCGGCACGCTGCTTGCCTATGACGGGGGGGACTTCAACGATGAACAGACACATGAAGCAGGCTTGCCATGGCAGAAAAGATGATAGTCAGCCTTCAACGTCTTCTTTTGTTACTTCTCCAAGCATACCCCTTCTAAACAGATTTCTGCAGTTCAAACAACTCAGAATTGTAGTTGACAACGTCATTTATAACGGCCCACATATTAAAAAATTGTGGGGTTTAAATCGGGCTCGGGCTCAGAATTACAGTTAATGTGTCGGGCCGGGGGTGTTACCCTCGGGTAGGGTCAGGCTTGATTTTTTGGGCCCGATCTAAGCTTTAAGCAGGCTAGGGGAACTCATATTAATGTTAAAATTTAATGCGACGAGGACGTCATCAACGCAGGACAGGAAGGTTGTTTTGGCGCCAACGCTCCACAACTTTTCCTTTTTACGACAAGTGTTGTTTTGCACTATGGAAGGAGAGCTCCGTCAGCTGGACCGACACAACCGCTAACCTGACTAGCGAGAGCATGGACGTTTTAATTGTGCGCGGGGCCCTTTGACCTTCTAGTGAAAGTGACGTAGGCAGTAATGAAATCTGACCACCATGGGTCAGCTTGAGATGCATTATAGACGCAGATTTAAACGGCAATGTGTTTTTGGCTGTCCGCTTGTGCCGCCCGGTTATTAACAAGGACATTGAAACCTCATAACCCCTATGCTTGCATCCTTACACTGTGTGCAATTGTGTACAAATTCCAAAAAGACACTGCCGTTCCAGGCTGGATTAGAAAGCTTCTGGAAGGCCTATGATTCCCGGAAGCCCTCTTTGGAAAGGGCCAGACATTAGCTTTTATGCTAAACAATCAATATGACACTAGCTTGAAGCGATGTGGAGACATCAATAATTTATTAATGTGATTTATGGATTCATAATTATGGGTTTATTGTACAAAGACATTGCAGTTCCAGGCTGGATTACAAAGCTTCTGGAAGGCCTGTGATCGCCGGAAGCTCTCTTTGGAAAGGCTAAGACGTTAGCTTTTATGCTAAACAATCAGAACTACACTAGCTTGAAGCGATGCGCAGATATCAAACATTTAGTAATGTGATTTATGGAATCACAATTATGGATTTATCGTACAAAGACGCTGGAGTTCCGGGCTGGATAAAAAAAAACTTCTGAAAGGCCCAGAAAACTATACACCTTGTTGAATTGGCTCTCTGCTTCTCAACAAAAAAAAGTATTTATCTACACTGTATTGATCTGCAGATATTAAATATGACATGAAACGTGTAGTTTTCTGTGGTATGAAACATCGTCGGCCAAAGGGGGTTAAACTCGTGATGCATTCTAGCCTGATTTTGAAAATGTGTAAATGCATCCGTCTCTCCGTATGTAATATTTACTCCAGTAACTACGTCAGTAAGCAGTCTGTGAAAGTAGACACTTACAGGGTCTTTCCTCCGTGATAACGGCAGCTAAAGTGACACTAAGTTAAGCCTTCATTCTTCCTGTCTCATTAAAGGGACAGGAAAAAGCATCTCCAGCTATTTCAACACATATGATCTTAGAGAAGGCACATTGAGCTGTTGTAGCTTCATCTAATCCCTGATCAGTGCAACCACTGAAGGATCTCTGTGAGTAAGAGGGATTGCAATACAGCCAATGGAGACGCACATATGTGGTTAAGTGTAAATGAAAGTGTCTTAAATCTCAGCTGGATTCTGCATACGAGGCACTTGAAATCATAAAAGTAAAAAAGGGCCAGAGAGGCAGGGCTGAAAAGGGCTAGGTGAAGGATTACTTTATAATATTACATTAAAGGGTGCAACAAAAACTACATTTGGACATGAGGAGTGAGCTATGCATTAAAAGAGCGGAGAAAGAAACTTAAGCTTGGCATTCTAAAGCAGGGGGAGGGGTATTTGTCAGGTTGGCACTCCAGTGCAGACAGCTCATATCTCCATGTCAGCAGTGGCAGTGTTTGTTTTGGATACTGTCTGTATTAAGGAGATGTGTCCAGCAGCCAGCTTTTCTTGACAATTAGTGACATGTATGAATTTTCTTTGGCAACACGTCAGCTGGTTTGTTTTTGTAGCCTCGAATAAGAAAGCAGACAGATTTTTTTCTTCCAATCCCAGAAAAGATGGGTGGGTGTGATAACAATGTGCAAAGCAGTACAAAGTTTCATCCTTTGTGCGAGCTAATCCCTACACCAGCACAGTTGCTCCGTCTCCCTGCTACATCAGTCGTAACTCAACACACCCAATAAAAAAAGGATCTGCTAATGTTTAAAGGCACTGTCTGGAGACAATGTTAATATAACACCAGCAGTAACATGGACGCTGGCATTGCTGGCAGCGGTACCAGCGCGGATAAACTTGCCTCATAACCACTGGGAAGAGTCACTCAACTCAAGGACTGGCAAAAGGATGTTGCTTTTGACCATAGGGCGGAGGGTGGAAACCATGCAGGAATTTCAGTCAGTAAACCGGCAAGATGGACAGCGGTATAGTGTTTAAGGGCAGTGCCTCTGAGGAATCCAAGGGTGATGGTCAAGAGAAGAATGCAGAGGTTGTGCCAAGGAGCCACGGTGGCGGCGAGGTTTCCACACCGCAGAGCTCGCCAGGCATGTACGCAGATATTGCCTCTTGGGGGTTAGCGTGACCTCTTATCCTTTTGCTTGATCATATATTGAATGGGCCTCTGAAGCCAAAGATTGCCATGTCCTTCTGTAAACATTAATGACTGTCCATTTCTGGGGTTATGATTACACCAGCAGTGTGACAGTATCCCACAGTGCAAGACTTTGACAAAATATTACACACACACACACACGCCCATGTGGAAGTGTATTCATGTTATGTTTCAATGTGAGGGAAAGGACTGACACAGTTACATTTAAGGCTTTTCCCCTTAAAGTGGAACCGAACTGATTTGAATGGATTATCATCACTATCCAAATCATTAGCTTTTAGCAGTCAGCTTAGCAGTGCTATACAGTATGTTACTTTTTGTTCAAATGCTAGCTAAGAAACTGAACAGCCATAGAAATGATCACGATGTGATGTGGGCTATTAATCATATACCGTGTTTGAATAGACCTAGTTTTATGTTTAACTGTTTGAACCGGCTGATCTTACCTTACTTACGACAGTCTGAATCTGTGCCAAACATCACTGCTGTCTATCAGACTTCATGTTAACGTTTCTTGTAAGTGTGGTGTGGGGTTTAGGAAAGATTAACAAACGGACTCGGTGACTACGAATCTTTAAACTGAACTGAAAATAACAATCCGAATCAACAAAGTGATTAGTAATACCTGAGGTTCTTACTGCAGGCTGTGGCAGCAAAGGGAGACACAGGAGCTTTGTTGAATGCCACTCTGCACTGATTTGGGGATGGAGTACGGAAGACGATTGGGGCCAACTGTGAGAAATGTATTTGAGTTCTGAGTTTAAAGTCAGAATTGTTAAGAAAAAAGTCTGAATTCTGACTTTAAACCCAGAACTGACATATTTTTCATAATGGCCCTAATCGTCTTCCGTATTAGAGGTCTCCAAATACCTGCATCATTTTCATTCACAGATTTTGTGTTGATAACTAGTTTTCCACACAGCTGAACTGTAAACTGCCGTTTCAGCATGAATGAAGTAATTGAAAGAAACAGAAAAACATGAACACAATTAAATTATGCTAATAATTGGGCATTTCAGGGTCGAGCTGGCAATTATTTGGCGGTTTGGGGAAGCTCTTTCACAAAAACATGCATACTATAAATCCCAGGTTCCCACGGGTGAGTCGATTTTGGTGAAGATTTCCCAGGAAAAACTGGGATCTCATGACCCAGTATTCATCTCTAACCACCCACCCACTCAGCAGATGATTGGGACAACATCATGTAGCCAAATCCCCCTTGCCAATATGCATAAACTGTTAAGATTACCAGTGGTGGAATGCAATTAAGGACATTTATTCAAGTACTTTACTTAAGTACAAATGTTGAGGTACTTGTACTTTACTTGAGTCTTTTCTTTTCATGCCACTTTCTACTTCTACTCAGCTACATTTCAGAGAGAAATATTGTACTTTTTACTCCATTACATTCATCTGACAGCTGACAACATTAAGATTTTTGCAAACAAAACACATGTAGTTTATAAAATATGTTTTAGTATAAATTAAACTAGCCAACAATATAACGGCCTACAAGACCAGCTGAATTGATTGGAACATTAAACACACAACTGTTGCCTCATTTACAGTTTTTACAATTTTTTTTTTTCTGATGAAAAGGTAACATTTTCAATGCAGGACTTTTACTTGTAACAGAGTATTTTTACAGTTTGGTATGAGTGCTTTTACTTAAGTAAAGGATCTGAATCCTTCTTCCACCGCTGAAGATTACCATAAGCACATGTCTACAATAAGAAGCAGATCCCTACAACATATTTTAAAAAGACCTTGTTGGTATCTATTTTATCTCCTGTCAAACATATGAGATTATGTGCAGTAGGTCAGCAGATCTGACCCTGATCTCAGCTGAGGCTTGAGTCATAAGGAACAAGAATAATGTTTTTTCTGTCATCCGGTCTCCACAGAGGACTATTGAGAAAATACGTCACAGGATGGGCTGAGTGAGTGTATCCAAACACACCTCGGCTAACACAGGACATCCCTGGCTGGCCTTTGAGTCTTATCATAATAAGTCAAATGATGAGTTATTCTGTCACATGGACACAGTGTAATTGCTGGATGATATCATTGTTTCCAAAAAGCCACGGAATGGATTTTAACATCTGAGGGTTTGAGGATCCTGATGATCCTGGTTTTGCCTTTTTAACCCTGTGATGGCCATATTGATAATAGGAATTAAAATGAAAGTATTTCCCCACTTTCTATTTAAGGAAAGAGACATCACATATTTCTCATATTTTCCATATGTTGATAAAACAGTTTCTGACACAATGTCTGCGGACTGTATATACACCTGTATTGATTAAAATAGGGGAAGTGGAACTGTTCCGCCCTGTCTCCTAAAATTAAATTCCCATACAACTGAAATGCATTCTCAATTAAGTGTCCTGGATTAGGTTTGTTTTTTATGTATCACAAAAACATTTCTAATCAAAGTCGCATATGTTGGTAGAAGGGTAAAAAAAACACAGGAAGTTAACTTACGTGATGTAGTTAACTTACGTCAAAACCTAACCAAGTTTTTTTTGTTTCAACTGACAATGTTAACCACATGCTTAGCACTGTGACCATTTCACAATGTACGTTTGGTGCTGGTTTTCCGGGGAAATAGACGTTTCCCTGGAAACGTAATTGGGAATGCAATGCAGTTTAGTTGTATAGGAATGTCATTTTTTAGGAGACAGGGTTGATACCTCATTTTATGTAGCACACTTCTCAAAAAAGTCATTAGCTATAAACCGTTAGAGATTCAAGCTGCTTTTACCTTTACAACATTGAAAATTTGGTCCAACTGAAATCACATTTAATCATTAGAACTGAAGTGATTTTTCAAAAATAATATTGAATGCCTGCCCACACAGATTGCAACTTTAACCAAATAAGTACAAAAGTCAAAATAAGCACCATGGATACATTGTATACACTGATTCCTAAGCACGACTGTATTTTAATTTCAGTTTGATTTAAACACAATTACTAGTAGCAAGCCCCAATCCACTCTCCATTGGGTGTAATATAAGAAGCAGAATAATTTAAAGCAGCGAAGCAGATTACATCTCGGAGTCACCATTTGGTTTTGGCACTCGCTGAGCTCCCTCTAACACTGTGGCCCTAACTTGCAGTTGCAAAATGGCATATTGCATTACTAAACATCCTCAAAAGTATAATTACAAGGTAATTATATTCATTAAACTGATTAAGTCACAACTACCCCTTACCTGCGTGCACACACACACACACACACACACACACACACACACACACACGCACACACGTGCACCTATTTTGCTCTTGTGTGACTCCTGCACCTCAATTCACAAGGTTAGAGTAACAAACTTTTAGTAATGTAAACATCCTGTCTACAAAATCACTTCCTGCTCCTGTCCTATGACTAAATTAAGTGAAGAGATTTGTCTTTGTGATTTCAGCCGTTTCCCAGTGTGGGAGTCAAAGACAGCCCACCCCTATCAACGTTATGCACAGTTTCCTTAACTACAGAAAGCTCCTGATACTTCTGTGGGCCAAAAGTACTGTATCTGGTTTTGCTATTTAAACTGAATGTGAAATGTGAAAAAGACCAAGAAAATAATCGAAACAGTTCAACTAGGCCTCCCACTGTGTCAAACAGCACGGATGGATCTACTGAGCATCTGTATTGTTCATGAAAATACACTATGAAACCCTATCCTCTTTAGATACAGATGGCGCGAATAACCGCAAGAACCAGAGCAGTGGGTCACGCTACCAGATTCTCATCCAAACAAGATGTTTTTATCTTTAGTGTGGGGCAACATCCTAGATATATTGTGTCGTCAACCAAAGTTACCTCTGTTTATACTGGAAAACCGAAGACTTTGACAATATATATTACTCACATCCTTCAAGTTATATAACTATGTTCAATTCAATTTTATTTATAGTATCAAATCATAACAAGAGTTATCTCGAGATACTTTACAGATAGAGTAGGTCTTGACCACACTCTATAAATTCCAAAACCCCAACAATTACAGTAATTCCCTCAAGAGCAAGCATTAGCAGTGGCTATTGCGACAGTGGCAAGGAAAAACTCCCTTTTGGGAAGAAACCTCGACAGACCCAGACTCTTGGTAGGTGGTGTCTGACGGGGCCAGTTGGGGGTGTGATGAACCGTGGCAAATAATAGTCACATTAAAGATAATGGAACAGTGACTTCAAAGGTCATCGTGGAAGTTCATGTCATAGCAGGGCACATCATGTCATACTGAGTAGTGCAGTCTTCTATACCGAATCCTGACTACTCTGTGTGTATGAACATCACAGCAGGGCATTGCGGGATGTAACATGGCGCTGCAGAGCATGGGTGGATGCGGTGGACGCAGCAGGAGGCGGTCGGGAATTGCAGAGAATCGCAGAGCAAAGCTTTGCGGAGAAGAAACATAAGGACTCCGGGGAGTAAACTCCCCAGAACTAGGTTAGTAACAAGCATTTCTGGGACAGGATGCATACAAAAGGAAACAAGTGAAAACAGAGATGAGAGAGCAGCTCAATGTGTCATAGGAAGGAAGGAACTTCCCCGGTAGTCTAGAATTATAATCGCATAGCTAAGAGAGGCAGGCTAGTTTAGAGAGAGGGATGCCGGATCGGGCTTGAACTCTCCCCTGCCGGATCGGACTGTACTGGCCCACCTCATGTTGAATTGTGAATATTTTAGAATATCACTCACATGACAAGATTTCAGAGGGTCAGAAGGTATTTTGTTTTCCATTGAAGTGTTTGGCATGCCTGGCCGAATGGCACTATATCCATGGTATTGCAAGGGGGATTTCATTCTTCCATGTTTTGTTGTGCATGATCAAACCCCCCCCCCCCTCCGCTTTTTTCACAAATCGCACCGTGCCCATAGCTGCCAGTACCTCCTCACCGGACGCCGATTGGTTCGGCCTGCTGCTGTTTGGACAAACGCATTACTTGAAGCCTGACGAGATGGATTTTTGCGTGATATGTGATCCTTGCGATTCTCGCGTGATTTCGTGATATCGCAAGAATCCAGCTGCAAGTTAAGGAAAAGCTTGGCAAAAGAGAAAGAGAAAGATGATTCAGGGGGAGGGAGCGAATCGGGGGGGGTTGGGGTCAGGAGAGAGGAGTGGAACCAGAAAGAGCACTGTGTTGTGGTCAGACACGGCAAAATAAACCAGGTTCACATCATCCACACCGATACCATGGGAGGGCACAAGATCAAGTGTCAACCCTTTGTCATGGCTGGGCTCTAAAGAGTTTAACCTGCAGGAGGAACAACAAGTCAAACAGAGCAAGAGAGAGAGGCTAAGACAGTTCAGAGAAATGATGGCTGAATTGGGACGGTAGAAGAAGAAAGGTTATGGCCCGGGAACACCAGCTTCCCTGCGGAACACGAGTTTGGCGGCGTCGCTCGAGATGACTTCACAAAAAAACGCACCTGAATACACAGATTTACACACAAGCCTGGCCAGAGCTTCTGAGCCAGAATATTGGACACACACTGCCTGCTGACATCACTACAGCTGGTGTGAATTTAGCAGAACTCAGCCCCCCCCCATACACGAACACACACCTACACACACCAGCTCCCAGTATGGGTTCCACCTCTCTCTCACACTCTTTTTTCGCCTTTTTAGTTTCTGACCCTTGAAGGTTGAGCCGATTAGAACAGCTCCCAGCTGCGTAGCGTGGCGGCTGATCTACTGTGAGTTGTTTGAAGTGAGAAATGACGTGCTTTCAACGGGAGATCTGTCATTCCAATAACGACAACACACACACACACATACTGCCTGAAGGCGAAAGGTTGTCCGTCACATCTTTATCCCTGAGAGAACTGACCTCCTGCCGGCAGTTTACATTATTCTATTTAAATTGATCTCAAATAAAACAGCTGGAGCATTTCATCTTTTAGCAGAAAGCTAAGGCTTCTGTCTTTCGTGTCATTGCATTGTCAGCTCGTGATGACGTCATCATGTTACATGACGTCTGGTAAAAAAAAACGCATGACACCATTCAATTGCAGATGAAACATTTACACTCTGCTCATAAAAATTAGCACATCTCAAAAAATAGTTCAAATAACTTCTGGAGTGTTAAGTAACATTCTGTTTATGTTTCTACATTTACAAAATCCCTTGGCTCAATATGTTTCGTGTGTTTATTTAGTAAACTTTGATGAAATTCGTAATTCAATACTCTTATTATTTATTATGGTTACTTGACTTACATACCTTTTTGCTTTTTTACTGATTTTAGGGATATGAAGCATTTTAAGATACAAAATGGCATCACAATGAGCAAAAATAGCAGTGTAGGCACTGGCGGACCATTTCTATTGCAGAGTTCTAAGGGTTATCCTTTGCAATGCTAATGCTGCATCTACATAAAATGTACTCTAATTTGAAAACTCATAATAAGGAGAAGTCACCAAAAAAAAAAATCACACATCACCACAAAAAATACTTTTCAGTTTCCCCCTGCTCCAACAACATCCTGCACTTATCGCTACTTGGCCATGTTAAAGACACTAAAAAAATATTGGCAGGGCACATGTGCCTTGTTCATAAACAAACTTTCCCCCCCTCCCTGTCAGACGTTTTCCACTGCAGGGATGGATGGTTATAATGAGAGTTCCAGTGTCCAGCTATTTTTAAGGTTGGAGACAGGCTGTTATTGCGCTGGAGGTAGCGAGGCATTTGGGGTGGTGGATTATTCCACAGATCTGCACTCCAGACTTTATGGGTCTGAAAATAACTGTCCTACCTAGCACTCCCAATGCCCCCCCCCCGGTAATCACAACGTGCAGCCATCCATAAATGAATGCGGTATCTGCTTAAACTGTCATCTCGCCAATATTAGGTGAACCAATGTTTAAGTATCTACACCAAGAACTGAGAAAACAGATCTGATGTCACCTCTTTCTAAGAATCTCTGAATTGGATGTGTTCATTCATGCCTCACTAATATTTCCTTACAACAGAAAGAAGGTGTCAAGCTTCAGTTTTCCAAGTTTCCTGGTTCCTGGAAGAAACTTATACCTGCCCTGTTCAGGAATATTCTTCTTCTACCAGGAAATGTACTTAGCCTGACTATTCACAGCAGAGTAGCGGTACAGGTTTGTACAGGGCTCAGCCGTGATGGTAAAGATGGGTAAAGATTGTTACTTCCCAGCGGCTCAATCAGAGGGAACCTGAACACAAAATGATGCGGGAGATGAAGAAGACAAGCAAATGCCTCTACAAGACCTGCCAGTGTACCTATCAGCAGATATTGGACGGTACTTCATTGCTCTAATTATTTTACTTGCGTGGCAGCTGGATACTCACAATACCACAAGATCACGCACGGATCCCGGCATCACATATCACACGAAAATGCATCTTGTCAGGGTTTAAGTAATCCGTTTGGGTACGAACAGCAGCGGACCGAACCAATCAGCGTCCACTGAGGAGCTTCTGGCAGCGACGGGCGTAGTTTAGGTGTGTGTGACGACCGCAACTGTTGGTACGGACGTGATGGACGGATGGTTCATTCAATCCTGCCAGGAATTTTTTTAAAGTGCCTGCCGTTTTTTCAAATTCTCAAAACGTTTTCAATGACGGCTTCTCAGAAGGTAGGTTCTGTGTAACAAACAATCTGGCATCTCAGGTTACGAAGTATTTGCCATCATGTCTAACGTACACTTTCACCCTGAAAACTCCACAAACATAGAACCCTTTACAAACACAACTGCTTGGTCCTGAAGGCAACGTAGAGTTGCAGTTGATAGATGTTGCACATCTCCTTACCAGTTTGTTATCAGATGTGTTGGAGGACAGATGAGTTCAGGAGCGATTCTAGGATCAGACCTTTAGGGGGGCTCAGCCCCTAATGAGAATGTAACACAAAAAACCTGCTAAATCAGTAATTTCATTAGCCTATCATCTCTGACCTAGCTTCTGAACAACATCATCTAACGTTTTTTTGACACTATTAACACTATGATGGAACTAAACCGGACACTTTATGAGTCACAGTAATGGCAACCAATTTGACACAATGTTCTAACATTCAGCAATTGTCGTTGCTTACATTTCAATTTGGTTTATAATCCGCGCCATGAAATTACCAACTTCTTCTCCAGGGACTACCAACGTTAAACTTCCCAACCGTCTTCTGCTCTCCCTCTGACAGATCAGATAGAGACTCAGCCAAAGGCGGGAGTCTGGAACAACCTCCTCCGATTGGCCAAAACTAGGTTTCTGTTAACCCTTTCCTTGGCTGGGTTACAGGAGCATAGCATTGGCGACAGACACACAGGATATTAAACCTGTGTCAAGCCCTTTGAACCCGTAATTATTTGTTCTCTGTCACTAACAGACAAGTTCGCAAACTTTTAACTTGAAGCACTAATATTGATTTTTTTTGTTTTTGTTTTTTATTATTATAATTTTTAGGAGGGCTGAGATGAAATTTAGGGGGGGTTGAGCCACCCTAAAAAGGGTCTAAAATTGCCAGTGGATGAGTTACAGCCAGGCCAAGTTTACATTCTCTTAGATAGAGGCTGCATATTTTAACTCTTATTTGATAGCTCCTCGACTCCTTGGTCCTCGGCTGAACCGGAAGTTAGAATAGAATAGAATAGAATAGAATACACTTTATTGTCCCCGAGGGGAAATTTGTCTTGGACACAGTGCTACATCCGTTGCTTCACAACACAGACAATATGTAACATAAAAACATTTTCAAGTTAAATACAGTAAAAGTTGTTCTGTCCCTCCTCTGTGAAGGCCATCTAAAAGCTCTTATTTCTGCCCCTAGGAGCGAGCGTCGAGGAGGGATCATCAAGGAGCTATAGGCGAGGATACACGAGAGCAGCCTCCCCGGAAGCCGTGCAGCTGAAGGAGTTGCTAACTCCGCCCATGCAGCTGATGACTTCTTGTGACACTTCAGAGGAAAGGACGTCTCATCCCTCTAAAACACATTTGCCCGTTGCCTCTCTCCTCCCATGACTTCCTTGTGTCTCTCCCGTGCCTCCTCGGTGGGAGGGACTAAGACGCGAGGAAGGGAGGCAAGTGGAGGACTTGAGGAAGCCATTTAAGGGCTATGAGATGCACCGAGAGACTACAGGTTCAAGTTGTAACTTTGGTAAAACCAAACAGTGATGACCATAGAGGCAAGGGACACAGGCACAACTATTGTAGAACCAAAGGTGGTTAGATTCTTTCAACTCTGTGATATGAGCAACGGTGGGTTATGCACATACTTATATAACTTATAGTTACATCCACATAACTTCTATTTCACCTTGTCTTATTCCTGAAGAGTAGCCTGACAAGCCAGACCCACATCACAATGTTGGGTCTGGGAGCTCACCATTGGCAGGGCACAATCCGAAGGGCGGGATAAACGGTTGTCTTTCAAATTCCCTCTGCAGTCATAGCCAACCAGAGCAACGCTAGTTGATAGATTAAACTTTTGCCGTATCCGGTCGGCAAAACTCCGAACACATCTTCCTTTTTTAAGAATGACTTCAGTGCCGTTCTTTGTTCTTTTCTCAAAGAAAAGCTGAACTCCAAGTCTTCCAGAGTTGCGGCCAAAGCCGATTCCAAAGACCGCTGTTCGCCAGCAGCAGCAGCCATCTTCTTTGTTTTCAAGTAGCAGGGAATTCACATGGAACCATCGCAACTCTGCCGTCCTTATGTTAAGCCCGCCCACCGACTCTATACACGATGTGATTGGCCTGACCAGAATTTGGTTTTTCCAGCTCGCAAGCCAATGGAGAGTTGCTAGACTGACCCTGGCTGCAAATTACATTTGCTGACGGTAGGGTGCGTCTAGATTTCCACACTACCTGAAGAGACTACTGCTGTGCAATAACCAGGTTTATGTTCTTTCACCCACTGTGATAGAACGCTGCAGGGCCAAACTTGGATAATAATTCTGGGAATCTAACAGCAGTCTAGGCCATTCCCCACACATTCACAACAGCCCACATATACTCTAATACTTTTTCTCTGTTTACTTTGTATGCCAGTGATATACACTCAGTGTCCACTTTATCAGGTGCACCTGTACAATCATTGCAGTTCAAAACAGCTCTGCCATAAATTCTACCTTTACAAAGTTTATAATGTTTTTTGTTGACATTGACGGATATGTGAAAATTCGATTCCATTACGTGCATTAAAATGATTACTGAAGTCACAGTTACGGACGGTTTTGTACTATATAATACCAAGAAATGTTTCACATTTATTTTGTCTAATCTTGTTGTTTTTCTCCATTTCAAGGAAAGTTAACTAGAAAGGTAAATAAATCACTGTGAGTTTGAGTGTGGCACAGATGCTTTAAAACAGACATGCACATGATATGGTTTAAAGCTGTAACACGGTAAGTCTTGAATAACGGTATTTACCAGCCGCGACAGATGACCCATTTTGTCACAGCGATAGCGTCCCAACGGGGCAAGATGCAGTCACAAAGCTTCACAGTTCCAGAAAATAGGGGCCGGTTCGAAGATGGGGGTATGAAGGGGGGAAGTGACTTGTTGCAGGTAAGATTTCAAATGTATGCAATCTGCAAAGCAATAGATCAAATGTATTTATCATACCATACAGTAGAGCTGTAATCGGGCCTTAAAAGTACGGCCCGAAAAGGCCCGAGCCCGACAGAGTTCGGCCCGAGCCCGACAAGTACATTTTGATTGACAGCCTTTTAAAAGCCCGAACCAGTTTACAGCCCGACTGTACAAAAGGCCGTCTATCAGCATCATTAGAGTGTCGGAGAATAGCGCGGACACGCTGCGCTTCACACCGCGAGCGGGCACACGCCGCACTCGGCGGAAAAGGGAGAGAAAGAAAAAAGAGACTGCGCCGCACGCACACAGCTCCTTTATCTTTCGTAAAAAATGAGTCATTTAAACATGTTTTAACATCATTTATTCATGACTAACGGAGGCTATAGGCCACTTGGAAGTTGGAACAAAGAAACAGGCTAAGTCCTCCAGAGACCAGCCTCCCTTTCACTTCCTCAGGATCCATTTTCACGCTAATCGAAACGCATCAGCTGACCGCTCATTTACCATGCAACCCGAAGCGCAAGCCCGAGCCCGGCCCGAGCCCGGCCCGAGCCCGGCCCGAGCCCGGCCCGAGCCCGTGTAAAATAATAGAAATTAAGACCGAACCCGAACGAACCCGTCGGGTCCCGTCGGGTTCGGGCAAAGATCTTCAGCTCTACCATACAGTGTTATTTCATTACTGCTAATGGAGGTGTGGACTTTTGTGAAAATTGTGCGTCATTGACCCACGGACAAAAGAATGGCCCCCGCACTAGCAAAGAGAGAGAGAATAGAATGCAGTATGGGATTAGATTGCAGCTATGGGTTCTACACTGATGCGATAATCAAGGTACATTTACATCTTTTGCTACGTTTACACCTCGCATTCACACTGCTCTGGCGTTTCAGAGCCCCTAAACACTTCTGACCCCGTTATGGTTTGGAATCTCTTGTGTTGCAATCTCAACGGCCGCAAACGGAGACGTCTGGCGACACCGACGCCAACGTTTCAACGCCTGATCGGGTCATGACCTCTCGTTCTCTGAGACTAAGCTAATGACATTACCATGGCAACCACCAGCAATGTGCAAAGTATACATGCTGCCTCCTGTTTACCCCTGCACTCGCATGCCCAGTATACGAGAATGTTTGAGATATGAGGTTTGGCTGTGTTAGTTTAAACTTGTGTGCACGGAGATCGCTTTTGGCTCAAAACTCTGCAAAAAAATACCAAACGTGGCAATGTAAATGCAGCCTCAGTATGTGGTAATATATTTTAATATTAGAATGTTGAGGTGGATGAATTGGGGTGCCTGTACAAATGAACTTAACAGTATCTCCCACACTCCCACCGAGGACACCCAGACAGCTCTGAAGCTCCGCAGCAATCCTCCGATCAAAGCTCTGCAGACCTTTGGATCATACTGATCACACAGATCAGACTGACAACATAGCGTCATGCTAATTCTCTTTCGTTTTTCATCTTTCTTTTTTTTTTCTCATCTGTGGTCAGGCTTCCTGGGGGGGGGGGGCTCCCCTCCATCCCAGCGTCACTGGGACGGCATACTTCTGTTCAAATGAAGGTCAGGCATCTGGCTGATAAGCTGAAGAAGTTCAAGCTCTTCAGACGTCTACAGTATGTTACATATTTAACTTTGTTTTTACAGCATCCCACTGAAATGACGGAACATACTGTATCTAAGTACTGTTGATTTCTCTCAGTTCAGTGGTGGAATAGTCTGAAACTGTAAGTGTATTTACTTTAGGTACTGTACTGAAGTACAAATGTCAGGTACTTTTACTTTTCATGAGTATTACACCCCAATTACTGTATACAGCACCCCAATTCAGAGAGATATATTGTTCATTTTACTCCACTTCATGCATTTGACAGTTACAGTCACTTACTTTACAAAGTAAGATTTTACATAACAACAACATGATACGCTTCTTAACAGTGTTTGGTGTTTTAAGCCCCCAACGTCTCCTCCCAGGCAGAGCTGCCTGGAAGGCACTAGGATTAGGCAATGGTTAGGGTTAAGGTTAGGGGTAGGTGCCTTGAAGTCGAAGGTCGAAGCGCTGCCTTGAAGTCGACGTTGGGGGCTTAAAACACCAACGAGCCTCGTTAACACTCAGATTGGCCATTTTTCTGCATTTAGTATTTCTACTTTTGGTAGATAAAGTACTCTTGGGTTGTCATACTTAACTTAGTGTCTCAGAAGACACGAGTGACAGAAATTTGTCTTTTAAAGGGGCAGGCTCAAATGACATAAATACATACTGTAGAACATAAAAGATACATATAGAAACAGTGTAAAAACATTTTTAATGTAGGGTTTTTACTTGTAATGGAGTATTCAAAGTGTGCTTTGCTTATATATAGTATAGTATAGTATTCCTTTAATCAAGGGGAAAAAAACTTAAACAGCCTCTTGATTAGTGCACCTTCACATTCTGCCCTTCAGAATGTAATCTAATGAATTGTAATGACTGTAGTTAATTTTTGTCAGAGGTACACATGGTTTACAGCAGAAAATGCAAAGTAGTGGTTACATGTCTGCAGTGTTGTACTTCTTCTTTCTAGGTGTGTCTGAGTTTAAATATATAATTAAATATATTAGCGAAGCCTTGTCAAACACAACGTGTTTGAAAAACCATATGACTTTATTTGCATTGCTCTTAATTGGGGCATCAACTAAACTGAGTGTGTAATATAAATGGCATAGATCTGAAACAGCAGTGAATGAAGCAGCTTTGGTATAGCCTCTCTCCAGCAGGCGTGGTCAGAACATTCACAAAGGATGATGGGAGAACATGAAACCAGCAGGGCTCTGATACAGTCCCCTTTGAAATCTTTCCAGCTGCCTTGCTGTGCCGATGGCCATCAGACGGGGTGCAACAAAGGCCTTGCTTCTGTCCTTCCTAGCTGGATATGGCACCTGCTGTTTCTCATTTCAGATGCCATTTACTTGCTAGATTGAGTAGCGAACCCACCCCATTACTTTAGCTCATTTTGGGAATGCCTTGAGAGTTTGACCCCAAGTTACTTGAGTTATGCTCTGATTGTTTGGCCCTCCTTTTCGACTGGAAGAAAAGTTTGTCATTATTGTAAACCCTTAGAAAGTGCTGCAGCTGTAAAATGCCAAATGTCTCCTCCCTAAATTTTAGGATTCACAATTCCTCAACTGCCTTCCAACAATAAAAGTGTTGCACAAGCTAAGGATGGCCATAAAAGACATTATTAATGTGACTACTATCGCCACTGTTCATCACACCCCCAACCGGCTCGTCAGACACCGCCTACCAAGAGCCTGGGTCTGTCCGAGGTTTCTTCCCAAGAGGGAGTTTTTCCTCGCCACTGTCGCACTGCTTGCTCTTGAGGGAATTACTGGAATTGTTGGAATTGTTGGGGCTTTGTAAATTATAGAGTGTGGTCTAGACCTACTCTATCTGTAAAGTGTCTCGAGATAACTTATGTTATGATTTGATACTATAAATAAAATTGAATTGAATTGAATTGAAAAGGCAAATTGTAAACGAGTCATCAAGTAAGATTAAAAAAGTGAAAGGGGCGGCAAACTGCATTAAAAAAAAAGAAGCTTTATCCTGTGGTTAATCACATCAAGTCCACAGACCTTCCTTAAGTGTGTTTAAGTCATCATGTAAACAACATAATGGTACAATTACACATCAGGCTTATTACCTTGAAAACGAATCAACAGGCTGCATGTTCTGCCATCCATGATGGGAAAGAGATTCTCCAATTTGTATGTGGAAATTGTAATTTAAACAAACAGTGATTGACCAAAGACACTCTGCCCTTCAGATGTGTTTAGCATATAAAGTTACTTCCAGTGATATCTTCCACCGGTAAACCCAGCACAGTGTATGTAAACCAAGCACAGTGTAAAAGCAGCTGGGCTAAGACTGGGCTTCATCGTATGTCTGCCTCCACAGCTAACCAGTATGTAGACTACCCTGGGTAAGCTGGACAATATAGTAGGCCTACTGTAAGTCTGTGAATTAGACTTAAACAATAGCATTTTTTTTTCAAGTATTTAAAATGTATTTTTAAATCAAATTATTTTTAAGATAACTAATCAGAAGTTACAAAACTGTGATGGAATAAACATTTCTACATGACAACAATGTCACACATTTCCTAGAACTGGTCATTTTGCATTGCCCTTTTTTTATATTTAGAAAAGTATTATATAATCTCAAAATGCACACTACATTTGGTTAGAGGTGTCACAATTTAAATTTTAAATCAAAAATCTATTGAAGAGAACTTTTGATTACACTCACTTCAAAATCAAAAGCAGGATCGGCAGATCCTACACACTGTAAAACTTTTCACCGTAAATGTACAGTAGTTTACTGGCAGCAGCTTCGCCAGTAAACTACTGTTTATTTACAGTAAGCAAACTTTTTTTCTGGTTCATAATTGTACTTAGAGGTTGTACCAGAATAGGTTTATGTGGTTTAATTTTCATTTTCAAACATCATATTTTTGCTGCAGCTCCTCTTTTCACCCTGTGTGTTGAGCTCTCTGTTTTAGCTACAGAGTGAGACATCTCACTTCTGCTCCATCTTTGTTGGGAGTCGCACATGTGCAGTACCTAGGTAAGGACTACTAGCCAGTCAGAAGCAGAGTATGAGGGCGTGACCTGACAGTAGCTAGGTAAAGACTACTAGCCAGTCAGAAGCAGAGTATGAGGGCGTGACCTGACAGTAGCTAGGTAAGGACTACTAGCCAGTCAGAAGCAGAGTATGTGGACGTGCCATGCTAGCAGCTAGGTGAACATTATAACCAACCCGGTCTCACGGCAGTTCGTGTAAATGTCCACGTTATTCTTAATCTATTGATACGTGTTCATGGAGACGTTTTTCTCAGTTTTTACGTGTAAATGTCACATTATTTTTTACGTGTAAATGTCACATTATTTTTTACGTGTAAATGTCACATTATTTTCTCGGGGAAAGGACGCCGGGAGGCGGCCGAAAAAGACGCTCCATAAGCCGGAGGGCGCCGAGACGGCTGCCGCAAAGGCGCCGCTGGGGACGCAAATCACGGATGGCGGAGGTTGGGTTTAGAAAAAAACTTACGGGGAAAGGGCGCCTTTAAATGCCAGGAAGGGGGCGCTAAACGCCGGGGAAAGGCCTGTAAACGCCGGGAGCGCGCCACAGTAACTCGCGGGACAAAACGCCACACGCAGGGACGCCATCCCCGGGAAACAAAGCGCCGCAAACGGGACGCGATCCCCGCTCGCCCGGGTGAAAGTCCTGTGTTGTTTGACCCATCCACCACCCCGACCAACCTCCCTACGTGGATTTTTGGCTTTTTATATTACTCCCTACAATTTCGTGCTGTGGCCACAAAATATGCTTCCCATTGAAATACATTACTTCACATTTTCATGTTGTCCACCACGTAAAAAACGACAAAAACGTCTCTGTGAACACGTATCAATAGATTCAAATAACGTCACATTTACACGAACTTCCATGAGACCGGGCTGTTATAACATGTGTTCCAAAGTGACCACGTTTGTCTCTGAAGTAAAGGCTGGACTACAGTAGAGCTGTTTGGAGCAGTTGGTGAACAGTGTTTTCTGTTGGAGATGGTAAGTCCCTTTGGGGGGGACTTTGGGCTTTTTCACTTTGTAAACCTATAACGTGCACAAAAAGATATATAACACTATAAATAAAAGGAAAAAAGCCAAAAAGCATAATGAGCCCTTCAAGTTATTTTACTGTAAATAGACATACAGTTTCTTACTTATTATTTGAATTTACAGTAATATACTGGCTGCAGTATATCTTTATTTTCCCAAGATGCCGATTGGTATTAAGAGTAAACACCTGTAATCTGTAACATTCTCAGATAGTGCTGTAATATAATTTTTTTTCTCCCAGAATGCATTGCCATTTACAGTATGATCCTGTATAACATTAAACCAGTGAGATACTGTTAGATTTTAGCTGTAAATTTACATAAAAGATCCATTTTTCTCTCTCTCCACCCCTGGCTTCTTGTTGTCTTGTCTTGATCGGGAAAAAAATGCTTAATTCGTAAAAGGCCTTACTTAGAATATCCAAACGGAATGTGTTGTTTACATGCCCGGTATCACATGCGCGTGGGAACCTATTTTTGACCAGGGGTGCTGAATAACAAAATAATGGATGTCTGACGATTTCTCCCCCCAGGAAATGTTTCGGATTTTGACAGCTAAATACATCATTTTAGCGCAGTATATGGGTGAGAGTGAGAAGTTTTAGAAAAGTCCTGGGCAGACTCCACTGCACGCACCCCAACCCCACAGAAGCGCACTTGACATCATTAGCCTTTTTCGGTATAGCTACGGAAAAACATTATAGCAACAGACAGATCTTTCCCCACGTATTGTAAACTGCATGAAAACTGTTCATTTGCACTAACGTTGGTGGTCCCATTGGCTGTAAGTCCAAAGAAAGAGCTTCCTCTTGCCTCTGATACAATTTGTCTCTGCACATCGTGTGCCAGAATCTCCAAAATGTCATTCTGGATTGTGTCTGACATCCAGTTTCAACTCTTCGCTGTATCCACTCACGGGCTTTGGGCTTGTCGTATGTTCGATCCAACATCATTTGCCAGAGAACGCCATCCCGATGGTTATGCCCCCCGCAATGGAACTACCTCACGTGCAAGGAGCCTAATAGATCTGAACAGCAACTCCAGTACAGTCCTCGCGACTTTCTGTTTTCCTACATTTTCAGATATCATTGCTGATATAGGTTTTTGGTCGAGAGATGCCAGCATTCTCACTGACTCCAGGTGCAGGTCAGAGCAATCATGTTGGGAAACTTTGCTTGTAGCTTTGCGCCAGTTCGTGAACCCTCCACTGGTAAAAGAACTCTTTCCCTCGGTGTGACGGAACCCCTTCTCTTTAGCTTTGCAGCACACAAAGCACAGCACATAGTCCTTATCAGAAACATAATGTAGCCATTGCCACTTTGAGTACCAGCCTGGCTGAAAAGACCGTTGAAAAGTTTCTGTCCCGAACCTCCTTCCAGGATAACTGAAGTTGCTTGACTGACAGGGCTTTTTGAATCCTTCTGTAAAGTTAACGTTAGATGCTATGATGGTGCTGCTAACGTTAGCCGAGTTGCTTGCTAACGTTATTTCAGACTCTGGCTCTTCAGCTACCCCAACAGAGTTTGCCTCAGCGGTGGACTGTAATATCTACAATTTAAATCTTGCTAATTTTAGCCACATTACTATGCCGGAAGAAAAAATCGTTTTCTGCGACAAAAGACATTATTTTCTACCACTAATGTTCCAGTTGTAGAAAACATACGATGAGCCCAAAGCATGTGAGTGCATACAGCGACGAGACAACGAGATGTCAGACACAATCCAGAATGAGAAGCGAGCCTCAGCCTGCTCGCTCCTCCGCGAGTCACGTCACTTGACTCACTTTCACTTTGACTCACTTTCACTTTGACTCACTTTTACGTCGACTCACTTTCACTTTGTCCTCTATAGCAGCTATAACAGTTCCTTTTTAGTAGGCTATATTCAAACCTATCCATAACCCCTTTTCGCTATTTGCCTCATTATTTGATATACAAAAATATAAATAATGTCAGACAAAGAATTAGTAATTGTGAAAAAAAATAATAATAATAACAATATAAAAAAAAAAAACATCCAGCTCCTGCCAGCAGGGGGGGCTGCAGCACCCTCAGCACCCCCCTTCCCGCGCCCATGCTGTATAAAATTCAGAATATTGTCATATTCGGAATAACAGTGAAATATTAGTGTGCACGTAAACATAGTCATTTTCATTCCTAGAGCTACTGCGCTTAGTGTGGCAACACAATACGCCTATTGCCTAAAAATCCATGCTTTTTTTCCTTTCTCTTAACTGTTGAAAATCTGTATTCTTGCTAAAGTGAAAAAGATGGAGCTCAACTCCAAATTTCCACAGTGAGATTACCAAGACTCCACAGCAATCCAATTTCACTCCTGTCCTGGCTTCACTGCTCTGGCCTCCAATCAATTTCAGCAGTGCGTTTAGAATCCTTCTCATTACCTAACAGGCTTTACACAACTTGGCACCACCTTATATCAGTGAATTGTTGATCCTTTGTAATTTCATTAGGCCCCCAAGGTCCTCGGAGCAAGGTCTCTTAATTGCACAGCACTCAAAGATTTGGAATCCAACTGACCGGGTTTTTAATGTGGGTCAGGACATGCATGTTATAAATCTTAGCTTCATGCTGATATTTTCTGCGACAGTGTCTTAATTCACTTTTTTCTTCATTTTTTTTCCCTCTTGGGTGATTACATCCACCTTTCATATTCTTCTCTATATTCTTCTCTATAAAAAAAATGATTCATGCTCCTTGTGTGTATGAGCTGAGATGCGGCTCAAATGATGTGGTCTATGACTTGTGACACCTTCAAATAAACAATCAGTAACTTTCAAAAAAATTATTTCCTTGCTAATTGTCAAGGAGACACGAGTTACATGCTCAGCGCGTACATGTGTGCAACAGATCTTCTCTCGCCCTGTTAGGCAGGAAGCCGCAGGAACCTTGATGAGCGGAGACGAGGGAGATGCTTACATCACTGGGAAACGAGCGTTGTGAGTGGCTGTTTAACAATTTCATAATTTCATAAACAGACAAAATAATCTTTTACAGCGCGAGGCAATCAGGTCACAAAGCAACCGCACAGTGCATCGTTGAGCAAAAGGAATGTCAGACAAACACAGGTGGTTTCCATTCCAACTTTCCTTCCGACAGCTGAGCAGAGAAACAGAATTATTGAGAATTATTATTAGATCTTTTTTCAGCAGTGAAACAGCTAAAGGCACAAAAGTATCTGAGATCACGACGTATGATTCAATTAAGGAAGGGGAATGGTTTGACGTATAGGAATGGAATACACACGTTTATGATGGTATTCGAAGTCCACTGTCGCAGACAGGGAAGAAAATGCTTCATAATTCGCCTGGCATTGAAAGTGTTATTTTAAAACATATTGAGCAGGGCACACAAGGTCTCTCGATTAAAAGGGGAAAGAAAACAATGGAGCTCTGAAACGAGAGATAGCTTTGCTTACTGGTTGCTATAGAAGCAGAGGAAGCAGCCTCCGCTAAGCAGGAGGCCACGGTGGCACTGACTCCCATTCACGAGTCGCTGGCCGTTTGTGTTGATAATTGACTTGCTAATCATAACAAGCTATTAATCTGGCATTACAATATGTATTTCCTTTTCCACTATGTATTTTGTCAAGGGTTGCTGGGGATATCTGCCGCCCCGCGCGTAACCCTGTGTTTGAATTACTTTTGCAGAAGCTGAAATGTCTTGACAACAACCTGGTTCCTTTCCGTCGAAAAGTAAAATGAACAAGTCTCCGGAGAGTCACATAGCAATTGGTTTGACTTTTCTCTGGCAGATGAACGTATCGGAATGAGGAGTGGAACATTGGTTGATTAAAGCCTCATCCAGGGCTGTTGTGGTGATGAAACGAGCAGCTGGGTGATAATACCATGGAAATGAATCCCTGTGATGGATGGGACTTCACGCTACATATCAAAAGTATTCCCTTAAATGTGCATCTGTTGAGAATTTCAGTGACGCTAGACTTGTGTGTATGGATATCATTTAATTGTCCCCAGTGGACTGTTTAGTAGAGCACTGACATGATATTTTCGTTGCACTTTATAGACCTTTTGCACTCTGCTGAAACTTTATTTTGACTCCTGCACTATAAAGTTATATTATGACTTACAGAAATACAAGGAATACAAGGATAAAGAATGCATACTGTAGCTGTGTAGCATCTACTAAAAGTTTGACTATTTTTATATCACAAAGACTCAGTGCTCAGTTTATGAGATACACTTCCCTAAACGTTGTCATTCCCATATTTTACTTAGTGCTCATATTATGCTCATTTTCAGGTTCATAATTGTATTTAGAGGTTGTACCAGAATAGGTTTACATGGTTAAACTTTTAAAAAAACAACTTATTTTGTACTGCAGCTCCTCTGTTCACCCTGTGTGTTGAGCTCTCTGTTTTAGCTACAGAGTGAGACATCTCACTTCTGTACCATCTTTGTTGGGAGTCGCACATGCTCAGTAGCTAGGTAAGGACTACTAGCCAGTCAGAAGCAGAGTATGAGGCCGTGCCCTGACAGTACCTAGGTAAGGACTACTAGCCAGTCAGAATCAGAGTATGAGGGCGTGCCATGCTAGCAGCTAGGCAAGCATTATAACGTGTGTTACAAAGTGACCAGGTTTGCCTCTGAAGTAAAGGCTGGACTACAACAGAGCTGTTTGGAGCAGTTTGTGAACAGTGTTTTCTGTTGGAGATGGTAAGTCCCTTTGGGGGGGACTTTGGGCTTTTTCACTTTGTAAACCTATAACGTGCACAAAAAAAGATATGTAACACTATAATGGAAATGGAAAAAGCCAAAAAGCATAATATGAGCACTTTAAACCATATTTGTAGTCAGAAGCTCTAATAGAAGATTAGCGTACTCTGGAGGAATTTAAAGGGGAACACCATCTAAATTAAATATTCTAATGTGTTGTTCCATGGTTTAGGAAAGGTCAACCAATATTTGTGGACATGAGCTAATCTCTCTCTCAAAGCCAGAAACCAAAGAAGTAATTCTCAAACTTGTGATGTCATCAAGTATAAAATCTGGAGCTGCTCCATAAACAATAAATGGAAGACTAGTTTTTTATTTTATTTTTCTTTTATACCCGGATGAGCTTTATTCTGTTGTAGTGTTCTCAGTTCTGAAACAGAACACGTTCCCATATGCCAAGAACGTTCCTCTGGGTGCTCTCATTGCCGTCTATAACATATTGTTGGACACATTGTTTATGGAGCAGTTGCATACTTTATACCTGATGACATCACAAATTTAAGGTTGAGCACTAGTTTTGGGTTTTGGGATGTTTACCAATATCTTTTGACTGTTTAAGACCCAGTTCAGACCAAAGATTCACGACCAGACAAAACCGTTTTAGACCGGGATCCGTGTCCCATTCTTGTGCCGCGCGTCACTGAAATGTACATTTCATAACCCCACCCAAGATCTTTTCATTGCAGGGAAAAGTTGCGGCGGTGTGAAATGTCCCGTCTCAGCTCGACTCAAGCCAGCGGATTGTGTCACCTGCGACTCAGCCTTTCAGTGGCTGCCTTTAGAACGTAAGGCACGTCTGTCACGTTTTAAGAGTCAATCAGCTCAAAGCGAAACGAAGTCAGCTGGTCAGGTCCGTTACAAACTGTCAGCTAGTCCAAATGGTTTTGGACGGAGGCTCAACAAGCATGCGCATGTGTGAGGAAAAGACAGATGGAGAGAGAGCAGCGGTGGTCAAGCGAGATAGAGAGTGAATTAAGAGAGGGAGCAGCATTGGCGAGAACAGAGCAGTCAATCAGAGAAAAAAAAAGCTTTAGTTTCATCACTTATCTCACTATATCCCAATTCATTTTTTAAGACGCTACAAATGGTATCCAGCTTTAAAAAAAGCCTGAAAACCCGGAAGTTGAAATGGAAGTAAAGATAGTCGTGTCTATGGATACAATACACCATATTGAAACGGGAATGGTGTAGCCAGGGTGCGATTTGCTGGGGGGGGGGATGCGTGGGATTTTCCCCCTTTCTGGTGGCCTCTGCAAAATTATTTTGTGTTGGTCCGAGCAGAGAAGCCTGCAGCGTCACGTCTGCACTCTCAACCCGTTCTCACTCCCAACTTGTTAAATAGGGACGCCATGTAAGTGTCTCTCAGCGTCATATACCGATGCCAAAAAAAAATAAAAAATCACCCTTTAGCGTCCAAGCATAGCAGCAGCTCAACCGCTGCGCTGTAAGATGACGTAGTATTAAGAGCTACAATGGTAGCGAGTTGTATGAAAGACCGAAAATCCGTGTAGGGACGTAGGTCGGGGTGGTGGATGAGTCACAGGACTGTCACCCAAGAGACCGGGTTTGTGTCCTGTTCTTGTGCCATGTGCCACTGAAACGTACATTTCGGAACCCCGCCCATGATCTTTTCCTAAACCTAACTGTCCCGTTCTTGTACCGCATGTCTGTGAAACGTACGTCCCGACCCAGAGCGTCAAAAATTGACACCAAGAGTTCCGACCAAGCGCTTCTAAATATGACGCCAAAGGGCTGCCTCTGACTGAGACGCTAAAGGAGACTTTTTGCATCAGTAACAAACGCCAAAGGCACCTGACCAAGCATCGCCTTTTGACGCGCTGGGAGTGAGAATGTGTTGGCACTCTAGTACATCACAATAATAACAGAGGGACCACCATCTTAACTTAAACTATTATTTATAATTCTGAGTTCTATTACTTTTTAGACTTGTCTTGTGCAGGGGGGGGGGCAGTGCATTGCAAGTAGTTTCAAGTTTCAATTTGTCTCGTCGCAAATCTTTGGTCTGAACTGGGACACCAAATATCTGCACTACTAAAGGTGACAAAAGTACTGTTTAGCACAGTATAGCAAAGTATAGTATGTTGTTATAAGCTCATAACATTAAGTGCGTTCCCATTCCCTTTTCTGACCATTGTCAATGTGCTTGTAAAAAAAACCTGAATGGTCCTAACTTCCTTCCTTCCTTCCTTCCTTCTGTGCAAAAATGTATTCAACAGGTCAGCTATTGCTGCTATAAGGCTTTATTGCTGGTCTCATGTCGAAGACAGTTTCCCCTTTGAATAGTGTTTCCCCATATGTTTCCTATGGACCTTTTTCACAGCAGATATTTTTACTTGTCATAGTAGGAAAAGGACAGCTGAAATTGATAACCTTAACGATGGCTCCATTCCATCAAGTGTCCCTAAGTTAATTTGTAGGGGTTTGTAAGGTTTTGTCAAGGTAAATCCCAGTCAATGGGGAAACAGATTTTGACACAACACGGATGTTCTTTTGTTTCTGGCAATAAACCTGCATGTGACTACCAGGAAGTCTCACTCAGCCGTGGCTCTGCAAGGCTGTACAGGGAGGGATTTGATTCTCCTGCTGAAGCCTTATAGCTTCAGTGTAACTGTGGAATACATTTTTAGTAGAAGGAAGATTGTAGATTCCGTTCCCTACTTCTTAAAGGTCCTATACTATGCTCATTTTCAGGTTCAAATTTGGATTACGGGTTTCTACTATAATATTTGTGCATGCTTTAAAAGGGGCTGTACTGGAAATACTGAATACTGAAATACAGACCGTTTTTCAACTCGTATAATACTATAATACACACAGAGGGAGTGTGACTTCACTCTCTGCTCAGGATGCCAATACTCCACTTAGTCTTTACATAGCAAAAAATGTTGTATTACTGCTTTATTAACTGTCTCTTTAAGCCCCCCTCCTGAAAAAGCCCAGTCTGCTCTGATTGGTCAGTGTTTCTGTGTCTTCCGCATCTACGCTCTCGGAGTCTCTGCACCATCATTGCAGTCAGGGAATGACTTTCTACCTATATATAGTAGAGTTGTGACATCACAACCGTGCAGAAGTCCTGATAGTTTGTTTAAGGGCACAGTTTCTGAATACAAGATTTGTGCATTTTTCTGTGGATTGAGTTTTGATATATTTTTTACAGTATTTATATAGCACCTCAACCTGCTTTATAATCCAACAATTTTTTTTACAATATGGGACCTTTAATGGACAGAAATAATCAAAAAACAGATGCGGACGCAGTTCTCTTTATATTTTATATATTGAGTATCTGCATACGTATTCATGTTTACACAGTTGTCAGTGCATACAATCCACAAGTACTGTCATTAAATAAGTGTCCTGGGTTTAGTTTAGTTTCCTGTTTTATTTTGTGGGTTCTTCTCATGTCTCATTTCTTGATTTACGTCCTGACTTTTGTGTTTGCCCGCCACGCCCTGATGTGCTTCACCTGTTCCTCGTCAGCCCTCCTGTCACCTGTCCCTCGTTACCACCCTTCTTTCATTGAGTACATTAATCTTTGGGTGGATCCCAAGTCTCTTATTTGATATATCCTCACTCCACGCCAAGGGGCATAACACAAAATTCTGGGCCCTGTAGAAAGGCATTCTCTATGGGCCCCCTTGGTATCCACAGCTATTCATTCTACCATTTTTTTTGGCCCTCCTCACATGAGTGCCCCGATTTCCTTGCGTCTTTCCCATGCATCCTCGGTGGGAGGGACTAAGACACGAGGAAAGGCGGCAGGGGAAGGAAACGTAAATGCAATTTAACGACCTGGTTTAACGATCTTCCTAGTGTATCTTCCTTTTGGGGTCCTCCTTTTGATATCGCAAACCGTGACAAAGTAGTGGTGCACACGGACCCCATCTAACATGTGCAGACAAAGTTTCTGTTTGTCATGTTTAACATAGACCCATGGCAGCCACTCGTCCAATCTGCACTGAACGAGTTATTGGTCTCATCAGAGTATTTTGATAAGACAGCATTTTACAAATTAGAACAGTCCTTTAAAAACACAGGCCATTGACAGTTGATTAAAATAATAAGTAATTAGTCTTTTGAAAAACATAACTCACAATACCAGCAAAGATGCTTTCAATCATTGCAGAAAAACAAATGTCCCTGTTTGGCCTTTTGAGTTTGACAAGCCAACATTGGGTCTTAGGTGCACTTCAATTTGAGTAAGTCTCAAAGTTTCACAAATAGACCTAATTAGGAGCTTCTCTTACTAAAACGATAAGATCTCTTGTATTACTTCCCAGCTACAGTGATTAACTATTAGGATCACAGCGCTGCGACTGGCAGTGTTTCACGGCAGTTTAGTTACACAAACCTCTGTTCCTGCTCCAACTTAATTAGACCGAGTCAGAATTTTCTGATTAAAATAAAGCCTTTGCCAGGATTGCCGGTCTTACATCATGAAAGTATTATGTAGCAGAGAAGTCTTTGGAGGGATTCGGGCGGATTTAAAAGAATTAAATCTAAACTCCGTTTCACATCGTTGGCAAGACATGAATAATTAGTTTGTCTTTCTTTATCTTACGTTACCGTCTACAGCGAATGCAGTGATCTGTTCTCATTCCAATCAAGTGGCGTCAACAACCACAAGCCAAATAATAAAATGTTGCTTCAACATAGCCGCTAATGTGCCACAGCATGTTTGATTAGCAATATTAAATATGCTAAGTAGCTTACATTGTATAGACCTTTTTCACGGCAGACATGTTGACATGTCGTAGGAAAAGCACAGGTGTATTCAAACCATTAATGATGGCTGCGTTCCACTTAGGAGAGGCCCTGGTATTGTGCATGCTGACTCACTGAAATAGTTTACTGGGACACTTGATGGACTTGAGCCATCGTTAAGGTGATCAATTTCAGCTGTGCTTTTCCTACTACGACAAGTCCAAATGTCTGCTGTGAAAAAGGTCCATTCACCTAAATGATGAGTGAAAAGGGAAACCGCTCCTTTCTTATTAAGCTTCTTGTATATTGTTTTAACCAATTCAAAAAAATATCTGCTACTAGTAAAAGACAGAAATATGACTATGAAATTACTAATTACACAGATGTAGGTTTTTAGGGGATTTCTGTAGAATATGAGCTGTGAACATTTGTCTTAATTTTTCTTTTATCTCTCACTCTTGTCTCTTAATGACACAGACACACAGACACACACACACACACACACACACACACGTGCAAGTACATTTCATTTGCATATTATATTTGCATATTACAGTTGCATTGCATTAGTTAGTTTTGTACACAGCTAGGACCCACATTAGCATTTCCCATCATGCCACACGCAAGCGTCCTTTCAGCGACAATGGCAACAAGCAATACCTCAATCTGCATGCAGCCAAGTGAGACTAATACAGGAACACAATAGCACATCATCAACAGTAACAACTTTATAAAAGGAAGCGCTATGATTGGCTGCACTAAATAGTAAACCAAGTCTCCAGTTTTATCATCGGAAATCCCCCGCTGAGCATGACAACATGTTCCACCAAGAGAAACAAAACACAACAAATAAAAGAAGACAAAAAAAACCTAATTGTCACAATAACAGTCATTTCTTGGATGTGTTCCCAAAAACTGTTATCAGGCTCCCAGTTTTCACACACTTAAGCCCCAGCCAGCCAGGCCCTGTCACTCGCCATCTTGTCCTGAGTGCTGAGAGGCCCGTGCTTCTGGTTTCCAAAATAAGTCATCAACAGGAGCCTCTCTGTGGGACGGGACAAAGGGAGGCTGATAGGAGCCCAGAGCTCTCACATTATGGCCCCCAAACAGCTGAAGACAACCGCAACAGGCTGAAGCTCTGCTGGACTATCGCATTTGAATAGGGATATTGGACTCTTAAAGCGCTTCTAACCATGAAGAAGCCTTTGAATGCTCAGCATCAGGCCAAAACAAGTACAGTACATTCTGTTCCCAAAAAAATTCACCCAAATTGGTCTTGCTTTTTTGTCCTTTGCCAGTCACATGCCTGAACTTGTTTATGCTGTCGATAGTTTTAAAAAAAGTGATCCTTCAAATAGGCCGCTCATCTTACAGGGAATATGAGTAGTCGATTACTCCTTTTATGGCAGGGGTTTAAGAACACATTCAATCTGAAATTATTCTTATCATGTTATCATAGTATGGTATCAATATACATGGAATGGATCAACACTGAAATCTAATGCACCTACTGTATATCAAAGTCCCAGAGATGACTGTAATTCAAGCCACATCGTTACATAATAAAACAATCAAATTTCACACCCTAAGATATCAGATACCACAGCACACATCAAAACACAGCTATAACACATCCACTATTTGGATGAAATTAGTTCCGCACATTTTCGTCATTTGTCATGAGAAGACCGTTTTAGAGCTCCAGCCCCTCATTGTGTCAATAAGTGTTACAAGGAAGCATACTCGGATAGTTTGACATAGGAAAGCTCATGATTGCATTCATCAGAGGTGGGTGGTCAACCAGCCTTACATTTGCCAAACCAACTTAGCATCCTTACATTCTTTTGTCTTGTGAAAACCCAGTAATACTATTTAAAAACACTTCAGAAAATGAGAAAGGGCTCATTGTTGCCCTTTTTTTTATGATTAACTTTTTTTTTTTTAAACACACACACACACACACACTCACTCACACTCACACACTCAACACCACCACCTCCCTATACAAAATTTAAGACAAAATAAATAAAAGATAAATAAAAGCCATAAAATTCTATACAATAAAATAACAAACGACAAACCGTAAACCAAATAAACATTATGTATGTATGATAACGCCGTTGGAAGCACGTTGCATACGTCTAGCCCCAGTAAATGACATCCTGTGAGCCTTCCAAAGAGCTCAGGTGCTTTCCCCAGTTTTTTGTGTAAACACGTAATCTTGTAAACCGTTGAAGCCCATTCTTGGATTGAAGGTACCCTTCGTTTCTCCATACTCTTAGAAGAATCTGTCTTGCTGTCATTAAACTGGTTTTGGCAATTGTTGCCCCATTTGGTCATTGAGGGGGAAAAAAAAACACCCACTACAACTGCCATTCTTACCCACCTAAAAGTAGCCTACCAGTGGGTGTTTTCTGCCCTCCAGACTCAAGAAAAGAAAGAAGAAGAAGAAAACTTACTTGGACAAGGGTCACAAAGGTAAGATTTATGCTTTATCCAAAGTGTTTACAAAAATAAATAATTTATTTCACAAGAGAAAAGCCTTCAGGAGGAAGCCAGATGCAGCCAGATAGAAAGGGGAAAATGGGATGGATGGTGCAGAGTGAAGAAAGAGATGAGGAAGAATGGCAAACGCTGAAGAAGTCTCAGGCCGGCTGCTTGGAGAGAAAGAGCAGCTCCTCTCACCAAGCGCCTATTTGCTCTGGTACAAATCACTGCTAGACTCGGCAGGCCCAGAGGGGAAAGCACTTTTCTTCACCTCATCGTCAGGCTTTGGAATCCCGTTCCACTTTTCCAGATGGCTTGAGCAGCAACAGACTGAGCTGGTCCTGCTTCCGCTGACCCGCCCAGTTATCCCATCTGTCCAACCCAAGCAATCCAGTCACTACTGGCTGCAACTGTTTGGGACAGGGATCTTAATCTCTAAATCCCAGTGCCTCACTGGAGACCAATTTGTGAGGTGGTTTGATGGAAATCCCTACCCCCATCCCTGGCCCTGGTCCTCCTGTACCCAGCAAATAGCCTAATTGATTGATGGTTAACCACGGAGGAGGGCTAGAGGGGGAAGGACTGAAATGTCATTTTCTCACTCCTCTGTTGGCCTGCATGTCAATTTAAAGTGCATACAATGTAACATAGCCTCTCTCCTGGAGTAGAAGTAAACTATTGTATACTCGACAGGATGATGTTTATGTCAAGTGTACCTCTTGCGCATATATTCCTGGCAGACAGACAAAGTACTCAATTCTGAACACAAAGCAAATTCTTGAGGCAGAACCATTGCATACAAAGTCAACTGAAAGACAAAAGTGGACTCTAACAGATGCAAAGTAACTCCAGGGAGCAAATATTGAGGCAAAGATACATCCACTTAACTGACAGATGTGTGCTTTCTGCCTAGAATGAAAGCTTAACATTTCCACGGACTGTGCTGCACCACTCTGCTATTCTACACTGGAATCTACATTGAGCCTGCTAGACGGGCAATGGTTCAGTCTGGGGAAACATTGGATTTAAATGTTGGTTTTGCCAACCTTTTATCTTTCCAGACAGACAGAAGATACCTGTGAGATCACAAAACACAACTGAAAATACAACCTGTTGTTGGATGACAACTAAAAAAATAACCGACTGATGTAAGGAACACTATGTGACCAAATCATGGAGTAACGTAGTGTCGAGGTCACAAATAAGAGTGAGCTGATTCCATACCGTTGTATTCGGGCAAAATCCTTCTATGTCAACCGTTACTTTAAAGGAAAAGAAAAAAGTTTAATTTTACAACATTATATTGAGCTATTTACCTTCGGCAAAGTCAGATGAAATCGCCTCATCGCCATTTAAATATTTGTAAAGCCTATAGACAGATTTAAAGGGGGACCAAAAAAATGTAAATGACAAAATATGGAAATACGAGGTTTCTGCCCAACAGCGATGATACATTACTGAACACCAAATTTACACAAACATGCACTTTTCTGTATTAAGGGACTATTGTTCCAATTACCTTATAAGACCAATGTCTTGTGTTTGTGGAACTAGGCCCTGACAAAGTAATAGTGTAACTATGTCACACACTACATAAGGCATCTAGTGTGTCACAAATGCTTAATTGAGACATCCCCCACTCTGCGTGCGAGGACATTTGAGAGCATTTATTGAGGCTTGTGTGGCTCTAAGAACTCTCTCATTTTCCACCAGCTGAAAAGGACTTTCCAGCGAGATAGGACCAGATTGGAAAGCACAGCCAAGTAAGAGCCAGGTTTTGGACTCCAGGCCAACAATTTCCCCAGCTGCTTCCAACAAGCAATATGCAGACCCAGGTGTTCAGGCAAGATTTGAAACCCAAGCCAAGCAGTTTAACTGTTCCACAACCCCTAATCCCATATCTTCCCTCCTTTTACCCCTCCATAAGGCTCCTTACCTCATATCTTTCTTTCTGGCTGACACACACAAAGTGGTCGTTCAATTGCATATATTTCTTCCATATGTCAACAAAGTGTACAATCTCCTCATGTCTTTCTTTCTTATAATTGTGTCTGTAATGTATTTTATCATGGTTATTTCTTTGATAGTGAAGCATTGGCATTTATAGTGTATGTGTCTGTGTGTGTGAGAGAGACAGGTCAGGTCAAGTATTGTCTCGCTTTGCCAGACCCTCCTCCAAAGTGCGCTGGAGGAGGGTCTGGCTACTCCACATAGCATTCGGGATGGGAGGAAAACGTGCTCTGGTTTATTGGCATTTCTTTAAACCGATCACAATTGTCTTGGGCGGTGCTAAGCCCCGGACGGAGCCACGGTGCTTCTGCAAAAAAGCCTCGGGAAGGAACTTGTTTTGGTGGAACATGTGTATGTTCAAAAGTTGTTTTAGTCGTGCAACAGAAAACTCAGATTGGACAGATAGTCTAGCTAGCTGTCTGGATTTACCCTGCAGAGATCGGAGCAATCCCGAAAGTAGAACATCAAGGATATAGACTAGGTCAAGTTCAACCAGTATGATGCTGGCTAATGTTAGGTAATGTTCAGTTGGTCAGTTCACTGACTTTATGAGTCTTTTTTTTATTGTGTTAGTGTGACACTACATTTTAGCCCATTGCAACACGTGTTTCAATGTGTGATGAACAGTGGCAATAATAGTCACAATAAAGATAATGGATCAGTGACTAGAAATAGTAGTTGTAGTAGTTCATGGCATAGCAGGGCACTGCAGGGTGTCACAGGATGTAGCAGGGTATAGCAGGGCGTCACAGGACGTAGCAGAGCACTGCAGGGCATAGTAGGACGCAGCAGGATGTAGCAGGGCACTGCAGAGCGTAGCGGTTGTAAAAGGGCATAGCAGGGCGTGCAGCAGGACCATGGCGACAGGCTGCAACCATGATTTAGGTGCCAACCTAATCCAAGGAAACATGCTGGGTGAAAAGAAAACATATGGACTCCGGGGAATAAGGTCCCCAGAGCTAGGTTAGTAACAAGCATTTCTGGATCATGGAAGCACACAGATGGAAAGAGAGAGGAGAGAGAAGCTCAGTGTGTCAAAGGAAGTCCCCCGGCAGTCTAAAACTATAACAGCATAATTAAGAGAGACAGGTTAAGGAGAGGAGCCAGGTCGGGCTAGAACTCTCCCCAACCGGATTGGGCTGTACTGGCCTGTCTCCCTCTACTTTGATTGTATCATTGATTATATGGTAGATAAATCTGACGACTATGACGAGAAGCAGGTGGGTCGGGTTAGGCGGACGCTGCAACTCCTCACTCCCTAACTATAAGCTTTATCGAAGAGGACAGTTTTAAGTTTACTCTTAAATGTGGTGACGGTGTCTGCCCCCCGGACCCAGACTGGGAGGTGGTTCCACAGGAGAGGAGCCTGATAGCTGAAGGTTCTGGCTCCTATTCTACTTTTAGAGACTCTAGGAACCACAAGTAACTCTGCATTCTGGGAGCGCAGTGCTCTAGTGAAGTGGTTCCCAACCTGGGGTCCGGGCACCCCTTAGGGGGGCGGCAAAGATCACAGGGTGTGCGCAAGTCTCTATCTGGTTTGAGGTTGAGGTATAAAAAAAAAATTTGCACATGTTAAACAAATTATGATAATACACTAGAATATATAATTTATACAAAAGTCAGTATAAAAACTATATATTTTTGTTCTCGCTTAAAATTGGAGGCAGGCTACTTAATAGGCCAAACCTCCGGGACCTCTTAACCTGTGGCCCTTGCTGTCATCAGATCATCTGCTAGCTGCTATCATCCTCCTCTTTCCTTCCGCCACGGCGTCACTATTTTATGAATAAAACATGGCGGAGGCCATGGGGGGGGGCTCAGCTTTTCTTAGATATAAGTAGGGGGGGGCGCAAAGGAAAAAAGATTGGGAACCACTGCTCTAGTGGGACAATAAGGTACTATGAGCTCGTCTAGATATGATGGTGCTTGACCATTTAGAGCTTTGTAGGTCAGGAGAAGGATTTTTTATATATATATATATATATTTTAAATTCAATCCTGGATTTTAGAGGAAGCCAATGCAGAGAAGCTAATACAGGAGAAATATGATCTCTTTTCTTAGTTCTTCTCAGAACACGTGCAGCATTCTGGATCAGCTGTAGAGTCTTAAGGGTTTTATTTGAGCATCCTGATAGTAAGGAATTACAATAGTCCAGCCTGGAAGTAACAAATGCATGGACTAGTTTTTCAGTATCGTTTTGAGATAGGATGTTCCTAATTTTGGCAATGTTACAAAGGTGAAAAAAGGCTGTTCTTGAGTTTTTTTTTTAAGTGGGCGTTAAAGGATATATCCTGATCAAAAATAACTCCTAGATTTCTGACTGTAGTGCTGGAGGCCAGGGCAATACCATGCACAGTAACTACTGTATATCTTTGGATAATGAGTTTCGTAGGTGAAAAGGGCCCAGCACAATCACTTCAGTTTTGTCTGAGTTTAACATCAGGAAATTGTAGGTCATCCATGCTTTTATATCTTTGATGCATGCTTTAGTTAACTGAAAGTTTCCTCTCGCTTAATTGATTGTAATAATTGGGTGTCATCCGCATAACAATGAAAGTTAATTGAGTGTTTCCTAATAATATTGCCTAGGGGAAGCATATACAAGGTGAATAGGATTGGTCCAAGCACTGAGCCTTGTGGAACGCCATGGCTAACTTTAGCCTACCTGGAGGATTTATCGTTAACATTAACAAATTGATATCGATCATTCAATTCACTCTGTCAGGGCGCCTAATGAAGATGTTTTTAAATCAACAGGCCTTTTTCACAGAACTTATTTTGACATGTCAGAGCAGGTAAAGCACAGGTGTAAATCATAAAATAATAACATTATTCAAATGTTTTGGTTCATACTTCTACTAGAACATGTTTAATTAAAAAAATAACATTTCTGTCATACTGTCTGAATGTACACTGTAAACAGATTTATTTGTAATTAAACTTTTTACTGGTCACTACTTATTCTTTCATGTTTTGTTAAAAAACATATTCATTACTAAATCACATTAGTTGTTTGTAATTATCAACTTAGGTATGCAGTGGACAGATCATATAAAGCAGAGATAACTAAGCTTTCTAAGCTAAGTTTCTGTATGGGAGAAACAGGACATTTGAACTGTTCTGCGCTGAAGCAGTGAAACAAATGTTCTGAACAGTTTCTGTCCTAGTTAAAGTGTGTTTTGAATAATGTTCTGTTAATATTAGGTGTGCATTTATGTTATCTGGGTTTTAGTTTTGTATGGTTGATTTAGTGTTCATGTTTATCTATATTTATCGTTGCACCATGACCGGACTGTTGGCCTCTGGCCAGCTGAAAAGTTTTTTACAACAGACTGATCTCATTAAGTGGCATATGTATGACACGGCAATTCGTATGCCATTTTGGCGTGTTATCAAGACGCATAATCGCTTTTTAGCGTGTTTGTCTTTCGGCAGCCATTGACCTACATTACGTGTGAATTTTCGCCGTAGCAAGTAGTATGAAAGGACGTAAGTCCATGGAGGTTTGTTGGGGTGGTGGATGGGTAAAACACAGGATTTTCACACAGGAGAGCTGGGTGTGGTGTTTGTCAACCGTTTATTATAATTTTTTTTATTTTAAGCCTTCCTCAATGTTTCTTTCCTAAACCCAACCGTTTATTGTTTTCCTAAGCATGTGACATTGGTCACCGTCATGTTTTTGTTTTTGGCGTGTATGTTAACATCCGCTGTATACAGCGTAGACATATACGTGGATGGCTCAAAATGTGAACAGATAACAGTTTATCAGTGTTTTTTGCCCCCAACGGCGCCTTCCAGGCAGCGCTGCCTGGTAGGCACTAGGATTAGGCGCCAGATAACACGCCATTTGGCTTTAGGAAAGTGGCGTGTATGTTTACGCACAGTCATGATGCCATGTTGTTTACAATGACTGGAAATCAATAACTCTGTCTCCTAAGTGAAACTTTCCATGCAACACAGAACATTGGAAAATGTCAATGTTACATTTGTCTGTGAGAGTTATGCAACTTTCACAGTATTTATATAGGACCTCGACCTACTTTATAATAAAAAAAACATGGTTGACATTATGGATATTGGAGATAGTTAAATGTACAGTATGTGTTTGTGTGCATGTGTATTAAGGGGGGAATTAGGCTAATGAGGAAAGTTCACACAAAGTCCAACCTCCCTGATTTCATCGTCAGCTTGTAACACAAAGGAAGGCAGAGTCCACATGCAGTTGCAGTGAAGAAAGGCGAGGTGACAGGTTCAAAAGTTCAGGCTCTGCTTTAGACTCACTTTGCATGCCACTACCATTCGGCACACCCCGATCCTTTGGAAATGTCAGGGGGAACCTCATTTACTGTTCTGTATCAAGCTCTGGGTGGCAAGAATCTCCACAGGGGAATACCAAAATGGGAATAAGAGGAGATGAGGTTTATGTTGCGAAAAAAACAGAGCCCCTGTACATTCCACGTCCTCCTTGATAAATTTGTAAAACACATCCACAATGTTTTACGGAAAACAAGTTGTGGCACGGCCATCTTTTCAGATGCGCTAATCTCTGAATGGTTGTTATCATCACATGAGATACTGTGCAATTCAATTTCAATTCAATTCAATTCAATTCAATTCAATTTTCAATTCAATTCAATCAATTCCTTTACCTGCCAACTTTAAATTCTTTGGTGTAAGTAAGTGTCACAATAGGAACATAAAATTATCAGAACAGAGCTCATTCCCTATACTAAACGTATACTGTGTAATAAAAAATATTTTTTATATGTTATTAACCCATTGTTGATCAAAGACCCTTGGTAAAACCAGGCAGTTCATTTATCTTTCTACATGCATATTTTAGAATTTTCAGCTTAGCAAGCAGATCTGCCATGTTGAAAAATCTGTTATGTTCCCATCTATCCAATGGTGCTTTTACAGACATTGGTTTTATCTAAAGAATACTTCAGAAATGTAGTATGGCACTTGTAAATGCAGGGCCTGTAAAAATAACAGAGTGAAACAAATAAATATTTATTTATAATCAAAAATCAATGCAGCAGAGGCCAGGATATCCTTAATTTTAGTCCCTAGCATGTCAGTACACAGGGTCTTACATTACCCATAATGCAACTCAAATTGCATCTTTTGTCTCCCTGACTGATAAACATTTGTACACTGTAATAAATTTCATGTTAGTTTAACTTGGAAATGCAAGTTCACCTGCTGCCTTGAAAATCGAAGTTCACTCAACTTGAAGACTGCCTTTGTTTCAACTTACAAATTAAAGTTAAAGGGGTGATAGAGTGCAAAACCGATTTTACCCTATCATAGTTGAATAACGACAGTTCGGTGGGTAAATAGGACATACATAGAAGCTCAAAATCCCATTGACACCCCTTTACTATGAAAATCTCATATTTTGAAACCGCCGCTGAAAACGGGCGAATCTCAACAAAGCTGAAAGCTTACGTAAGCATCTCAAGACCTGTTCCTTTGTCACGCCCATGGGTGTATTAAGAGAACAGTCACGCCCCAACATTTACATAGGCTACACACAACTGACCTGAGATCAGGTAGTCTTCTGAATGCGAGAAATCAACTATGTAAAGCTCAAATATGGGCCGTTTTACAAAAATGTATGTCTAATTGCAAATTTTGCCCGACTGTGTGTCGGACTTCAGCGGCCGGTGCTGCCTGGGTTACTGTCTCGCTGCCCGGCCTGCCTTCCTTCACAGACCCCGGCCTGCTGTGAGCTCGATTGAGCTCCATTACGTCTGGCAGCCCATGGCACTCCATACCAGTGCAAAGTCACCATTTTATGGGTTAATGGACTACCAAACGCTGCTGCCTGGATGGAGCTCCAGGGCCTGCAGTTCCCCTCTTCCTAATGCCAGGTGTGTGTGAGTGAGAGCGCGGTCAGCGAGCTTGCTACGCCAGCAACCTCTTACCACAAGTTCCAGTTAATCTTATAATGTGTGTAATTATAATGTGTTGAGTTATTTAAAGAAACGATCGGTGAAATACACGCCTCTTGTCCGCAAGTCTCATTGATAGAGCCTGCGGCTGGATGTAGCTCTATCAATGAGAGCTAGCGAGCCTCGTCTTAGAATTCCTCTGGAATAAACAAAAATTCATTAACTTGAAATCAGACACCGTTGTTAGCTTTATAAGACCTTTAGCTGTGGCGAAATTCAAACTGTAAATATACATGAATTACGCCGAAAATGAAGCTAACTATATGTGATTTGTAGCTACACATAGTTAGGATTGAAGGGACAGTTGCAGCTGACGAAACCCCTAGCTAATCTTCACAAATAATCATTAACTTGAAATCGGACACTGTTGTTAGCTTTATAAGACATTTAGGTAGATGTTGTATAAGTGGCGTGACATGTGTGTAACATATGGTAAGAGATTGCTGGTGTAACAAGCTCGCTGATCGCGCTCTCACTCTCACACACGGGCCATCTAGCTAGCAGGAAGAGGGGAGTTGCAGGCCCTGGAGCTCTGTCAGGGCAGCGGCGTTTGGTAGTCCATTAGCCAAAAAACGGTGACTTTGCGCGGGTATGGAGTGCTGTGGGCTGCCAGCCGTAACGGAGCTCAAACGAGCTCACAGCACAGGGTCTGTGAAGGAAGGCAGGCCGGGCAGCGAGGCAGCAACACAGGCAGCTCCGGCCGCTGAACTCCGACACACAAAATTTGCAATTAGCCATCAATTTTCGTAAAACGGCCCATATTTGAGCTTTATATAGTTGATTTCTCGCATAAAAAAAGTCTCAGAACTGAATTTGGTAACGAAACATTGCAGTGTCTGAAATATGAGATTCTGTCGCGTCTCTAATGTGTGTGTATTGGGGATTCGCTCAACCAATCAGCGTGCGTCTCTAATGTGTGCGTATGGCAATTCGCTCAACCAATCAGCGCGCAGCTCATCTAAATATTCATGAGCATACCATATTTGGAAGAAAAGGTCTTGTTACAAATAGGGCCAAAACACAGGGATGCATAAGGGCCAATAAAATATCAACCAGGCCATTTTCAGCCCAACCAATGTTACATACGCCATTAGGAGACCATAAGGAACAGTGTGAAATGTTCTACTTTTGTTAAAGTTGTTCTTTTAGTTGATTTAACTTTTTATTACTTGGTTTAACTTCATACTTTAAGTTAAAACAAATAATTTATTTTCTTTAATAATGCAAGAAACCTTCCTTGCCTAGTACAACAGACATACTTTTCTGCTATATTTTAACTCACAGTTTCAAGTTAAAACAACATAACCACATTTATAGCAGAGATAGCGTGGGTGCTTGGGTGGGTCCGCCTAGGGATGGGCGTATCGATCCTGTGGTATCGATAGATCGATATACTCACGCTACTCATTTGGCATTGATTTCCTTAAAAAATATCGATATAAACTAAAAAATAATAATTGGGGGTGTATGCATCACTTTCAGCTGTTTTAGATTACTTACTTAAATTACTATGTGCCGGGACACCCCTGTATCTGGCGGCGTATTGAGCTGGCCCATGTCACGTGACAGGAGACGAGCGAATGAGCGCCAACCATAGGGCGCCAACGTGCGACACAGCTGACGGCGACAAATGCAAAAAATGTGAATATGATACTTTTTCTGAACAGCAATCTGAAACTTCAGTAAAGTGTGACGACATATCTCGAGTGCACTAAAGGCGTGATGGTGTCAGACATTTTTCTAGTTCATTCTTCCAAGTTCATTTTCTCAGGGAACAACTGTCTTTGTTGCAGGTTTGTAGGATAAGGAAATCCTAGTTTATTATGATCTTTATGACGTCTTGTTTTTGCTTCAGTGAAGTGTTACATGTTTACTTCTACAAAGAGGTTCGAAACATAACATTATGATGTATTAGTTTTTTTTTTCCTTTTAGCTTTTTCTACCAAGATTGGTCTTTTTTCTTTTATTGAGAAATAAGAAAAGTGAAAATGTGTATGTTTTTGTTCATATTTAATTTATTTCATTCATATTTATGTTATTTATTTTAATTTTAATTTTATTATGTATTGACCATAATACATTTTGTCTAAATGGTCTGTATTTGTCTGGTGATTTGTCTTAAATGTAATAATAATTTTACTGACAAAAATTGCCAATAAGAAATTAACAGTATCAGTATCGATATCGATGAAAATGCAAGAAAAAGTATCGGTATTGTATCGAATCCTAAAAGTATGGTATCGCCCATCCCTAGGTCCGCCCCAGGGGCCCGTGCGAAATAGGGGACTCTCTAAAGATGCTGATCTTGCATCACTTGACATAAAATGGCCACCACGATGCAGATTACTGGCTGAAGGAAGCCTATTATGGCTCAAAGTCTAACTGTAATACTCTTCAGTTCTTCTTATCAAACGTAGCAGTCACTTAACTCATGGTTACAAATGTAAACCAGCACAACAATGACAATTACCAGGCAACAAAACACTACATTCTAAGCACACGTTTAATAAACGGAATCCATAAAGTTACATTTGTATTTAAAACAAACTGCTAACTTTTCAGCAAATTTTAACACAACTCTATTTACCGCCTTGCATCATGGGAATTGGCCAGCCAATGAACCAACTGCAGTCCTGACTGCAGTACACAGATCGGGGTTGGGCTAAATGTGGGCGGAGCTAAACGTTAGATTTTTGAAAAGAACTTTCCTTTTCAATTTGAGAAGAGTGAAATTCACAAGTTGTTGACAGGTACTCCCTCCGCCGGGCACCAGTGCTTTCTTGTTTGCCACAACACGTGTTATATTTTAGTAGAAATTTGAATAGAATACATCACTTATCGGCGGTGTATAATTAATTTATTGTGTCCATGCTTTAACTTTGCCGTGGAAAAGACAGGTTGAAACTCGAAAGGCAACTCTTTTTTGCTGCAACACACAAGCGCTTCTTTTTCAACTGATAACTTAACTTACATACCCAAGTTCAATCAACACATACATTTTTTTAAATAGTCGACCCAATGAATAAATGCAAGTTTAACTTTCAAAAACTCATAAAGTTGAGTTCAAAATCCACAACTTGTATAAGCTCGTTCAGTTAAAAATAAGAAATAAGTGGACATAACTAAATGGGTCTGTAATATTTGACCCAAACTGAGATTACTTGAGAGATGTCCCTTAAGTAATGTTCTAAAAAAGAGAAAGGTAAGCTCCCGACAGAGCCACAGAAGACATTATGCAAAACAACTGTTTTCATTGGCTTAGTAGCACTGTCTGTAAGAAGTAAAATGGCTTCAATGTGAATATAATGCAGGGCAACATATGTCAAGAGACCCTTCAAGTCTAACAAAGACATAACTTACACTCAATAGGTTTAAGTATCAACAACTGAATTGGAACTAGTTCCAGTTTTCGAACCATGAAGGATTTATCCAGAAACATACTTTCCGATTCCTATGGTTTTGCATTGTATCAACACACCTGTGTAGTGTTTACAACATGGTGTCCATCTCAAGTAAAAGCAAAATGTATACATTCAACTTGTGTGCCTGTTGCATGCAAGTGTAAATGTTTCTCCATTTTTACCTTTTTTTTAATCTACATTTATTCATTTGGCTGACAATTTTATCCAAAGCAATGTACAACTGAGGTACAATCAAAGCTGCAAGTAGATCAAGGAGAAGCCTTTGAGAAGGACAGCACTCGGTTATTGAAAAGTACAACGTTATACCTTTCTTTTTTGGCTGCCTAAATCAGCTGAAAATGGAATGTATTTCGCTTCAAATTTCATTAAAATGCAAAAAAAAAAAAAAAAGCAGGATAAATATGCATTAAAAATTATAAGCAGCATCGGAATCTGAATCAATCAGATGTAAAAGATACTGAATCCCACACTTAAGTTTTAGCCGTATAAAAAACTAAAACAAACTTTTCAACACTTTGTCAGTATCCAGACTGCATGTCAATACAGTCACACATGAGGGAAGATGTGTGATTTAATCCAGGTGTGGACGTGTGTGAACATCTACATTTGTCTTCCTGTGACTTTGTGTTGAGTCTATACGTGGGAGAGAATGAGATGGAAAGATAGAGGGAGAAATGAAAAAGGCCTGAGGTTTCCATTACTGCGCACCTCTTAGCATGGTGTGGCCTTGCCACGTCACGGAGCTGTTGCCGTGTGGCGGGTCAGGATCCTTGGCCGGGCTCCAGCCTCCTGACAGCCTGTCTCCATGCCTGCAGTGGCTCCCTGCCCACCAGTTCACTTTTAATTATCTCTTAAGTCAAACGCACTCTGAGGAAGTCCAGACGCACAGTGTCAAAACCTTCTGCAGGTTTTTATCCCTTAACCCTCTCCATTGGTCACCTTGAATGAGTCTCCCAAATCCGACTTCGTGACATCCTTGTCTGCGTAAGGTTCAGGGTTCAGGGTTATGAGACGCTCATTTTAAAAGGTACAATACTCCTAAAGTTTTCAAAAACAAGACTGTCTCAGCTCCCTGTGCTTGGATGGACATTATGTTGCTCTTAAAGAAGAATGTTGGAGTAAAACTTGTACGTTGATTTATGGTGTGATATGTAACCTGACATTTTAACCGCAGCGCTACTGTCAGGGCGCCATGGTCATTAGGCAACATATTCAGTTCAGTCAGTCAGGCTTGTGACACTCCTCTGTATCTGTCTACTATCAAACTATCAAACAGACATCTCCATCTGTTGTGTTTTATGCAACCCAGCGAGTTCCAACTTTGTAGAATCTGAAGTTGATTAAACGCATCTTGTGTCACGGCAAACAAGTCTGACTTAGGGCAAAGTTATGCAGATGCAGCTACGTAGGAGTACGTCTCAGTGATCTTTGTGTGTCTATGGCTTCAATCTAGGTGAGAAAACAAACTCTTTGGTACAGGAGTAATGCCCTCATGAGAGATGCCTCTTGTGCAGTTCAATTCATTTTCAATTCATTTATTTATAGTATCAAATCATAACATAAGTTATCTCGAGACACTTTACAGATAGAGTAGGTCTAGACCACACTCTATATTTTACAAAGCCCCAACAATTCCAACAATTCCAGTAATTAGACGTAGGAGGAGAGGAGAGTGTTTTGGCAAATGTGCTGAAATACTGACAGTGTGAAAATAAGACAAAATGAAGGCTAAAGACCTTGCGTTGACTCAGGATTATGGCCTTATTGCTTACTGAGTCATCGATACTCTGCCGTGCCATTTGACGATCTTTCTTTCCACTCACTCTTAGACACAAGCACACACTCTTTATCCCATCTTTTAAAATGATAAGATTAGAAGCAAGTCTTAACATGCGACAGGGAAAAACAATTGGAAAAGACAGGAGACAAAAAAGCAAAACCAAAACATGAAAAACTCCAGAGCTTAGAGTTTTTATTGTTAGTGCATGCTATACCAATCGAGAGGAAAACACATTATTAATAACTCCCCATATTGTTTTGTTGACGGCAAAGAGCCATGAGAAACGAACACTATTTTAAGTGCTTTGGTATGTGGTCGGAAGGCCAATTGGACTGCATGTGTCATATGCTGAAATCAAGCAGCTGCAAAATTACAGTAGCGTGCCCTCACCGCAACCGACTGGAGCTGTGCAATTAATCAGAGGTTAACCCCACAACCCCACAAAACTTGTGCATAATCTCTAATTTGCGTACCTTCTCCCTTTATACACACACACACACACACACACACACGCACACACACACACACACACACACACACACACACACACACACACACACACACACACACACACACACACACACACACACACACACACACACAGATTGAGACTCTGAAGCCTCAAACGTAGACACAGACTGGAAGTACTCCCAAAAAGAATGTGGGTAAACATGTCCTATAAGTAGATGTCATATGTTCTATAAGTAGACATCAGTACACCAAGGCATCTAATAAAAATGTTTTGCAATATGTCATGCGGAAAATAATAACTCTTGGGAGCTGTTGTTTTCATACACAAATATCTCAGGTTTATTGATAATGGTTATGTAAGAGCTTCCAGCCCAGCAACAGATCCACAAACACAGTTCAGACTTATATAAAGCTCCCTGTTTTCAAACTTGTGTTTGTTCCTCAGGCTCCTCACACACGCATACCACCATTAATAATTCCTAATAGTTTTGCTATCTTAGTCTCACCTTTCTGTACTCTTAGCCCTCTCACTCCAAGGCAGGAAACGGCTGGACAATACCCCATCTCTGCATACACAGCATCTGAAATTAACATTAACATAGCGTGCTGTGAGGATGGAGTCTAGCAATTGGATTGTGTTTAGGTCAGGGTCAAAAACTGCACTGGATGTTAATACGAGAAGGTGATTTAATAATGATCTACATAGGGAAACACGTTTTTTTCTTTCTTTTTACTGAGCAGTTATATTTCACATACATTACATTTTCACACATTCAGAGCTCTTTTTTTACAATTGTGCCTGCAGCGTCGGAGTTATTAGACAGACAAAAAGTTGGGAAACACGTTTTAATCACTCATATTAGAATTCAGATGTGTCAGTAAATGTGTCAGTTAAAGTTGTAATATCAACATCCATAGTGAACGATTCCGCACCTCACGATTTACTTCCAGTGTTCAATGCAATGCAGGAAGGTGTGTGTCCTGTTATGTAACAAGCCAGAAAATAAGAGTGTGGAGGTTGGGGTGGTGGTGCATGCATACATAAACCCGTGTCAGACCTGATATTAACATTCTCCTTTTTCTTAACTGTAACTTCCAGTGTTGGATTTTTATTTAGCGTTGTTACAGTGGGATTCTGAAAAAGGTTTTGTTATTCTTGGAACAGAACCCGGAAGTTCCGGTTTCAATTTGTCTCTCTAAATGTCCGTGAATGTGCAAAATGTTATTGTAATCCATCCAACAGTTGTTGAGATATTTCAGTCTACACAAATGGGTTACAATTTGGTTTACAGCCAGCAGTAACAAATACACAACAAACACAACCAGTAAATAAAAAGCACAACAAAATTATTAAAATTTAAAAAAATCAATTCTTTTGTACCATCAGAAACAGACTTGCGCCAGTAATAGGAAAGCTGATTGGCTGCAATTAAGTTGCATGTTGATCTCATTTGTAGTCGTAATACAGCGAAATAATATTTGGACTAGCGAAAGAAAGAACTGCAACACCACGGAGTCAAAGAAAAAATTTTGGAAAATGAAGACCTGTTTAAAACTATTTAAGACCTAGAATGCAATACTTCAGTGAATTGACTTTATAAGGCCTAACATTTTTATTTCGAAATTTTAGACTTTTTAGACTTTCTAAGACCCCGCGGAAACCCTGAGTAGGAATAAATGACCTCTTGAACCCATTAGTTCTGCAATGCGACAGATTGTATCTGCGCCCTGTTGGTAGCAGCATCAATTTGCATCCCAGTGGATGGCATGGATCAGCCAAGATGGATTTTGCTTTCTTTAAGGACCAGTCCTGATACAGGTCATGAAGGTTGTTGTTGCTGCACACCTTTACAATGCCTTGCAGGCGATTTTTCCGTTTGACAGAAAGTGACCCGTGCCAGCAGATAAAAGAAATAATAAACCCACCTATCAGGTTAAAACAAACTCTAAAAATCACTTTAAAAAGCTATTATACTAATGTCTGTCCCTGGTTATTTGACAATGTTGTATCCTTGGAACGTAAAATGTTTTAATGTCACATCACAATATTCCATAAAAAGCCTGTCTCTTGTGCCACATTGCATAGATACATTTCTCGGTAATGCATAGCTTACATTAGGACCTCACATTTTCATCCACGGTACTTGTATTTGTTGACTTTGCCCCTTGGAAGTACATACGCCACTCCACCAGCACATGTCATATTGCTACTGACCATTACTTATGGCAGTAAAGATGAAGAGTCCGCTTTGTGAGCAATAACCTTGTATTATTTGAACAAACTTAGAGTGAGGCGGCTCAGTGGTATGGCTCTGTTTGTATGCAAAAATGGAATGCAACCCTTACTTGTCCTTGGAAGTCCCCTTGTTTGAGTCAGGGATTCGTAAAGCAGTTCATTTAAGTTCATCCCGTTCAGAAGAAAATCTCTTTTTCTTCAAGTTGGTTTCGGTGTTGGCCCTTGTTCATTTTATTCTATTGCAAAGGAAGGAGGAGGGGAAGACCCTTCAACATCCTGGTCATGGATTAGGTTCTTAGTGGATGACATCATTTTCTGGGACTTTGCCCTGCTATGTAGCATTGTGCAGCCCTTGGATAATGGGGGAGATCTGGCAAGGATGCACTCAGTCCACAAACAATATCAGTCTGGAACAGAGAATGCCACCTCTCACATTTTCCTTTGGGTCTAAAACATAGATGGACTGGCCAGCAGGTTGTAACAGCATATTAATTTATTTCCCCCAGATGACTTATGTTCTGAAACCACAGAAGCTTCCTGATGTTTTCTCTTTTCTATATCATTATTCATGTCAGTGACACTTTGTTTACCAGAGGATTAGTTCTATTGGTAGAGTTACATTCCAAGATTTTGGAGATGATACTCAAAGCTGACGATGGGGTAAATGATGGTTGTTACAAGACCTGAATAAAGTAAAACCACTTAGGGCGTTTTCACACCTATAGTTTGTTTGCTCTCTTCCGAATCAGTCGATGAGTTTGTAAACTTAGAGAAAATTCCCGTTGGTTTTATGTTTTTATGCTCCACATATCTGGAACAAACTCCCAGAAAACTGCAGGTCCGCCGCAACTCTCACTTCTTTCAAATTAAGGCTGAAGACCTTTCTTTTTGATGTTGCCTTTCTTTAGATAATTGTTAATGTATAAGTCCTCTGGGAGGCCAGGTTTGGAACCTGTGTTGCAACAGAAAAAGAGTTAAAGTATAAGTCCTCCGGGAGGCCCGAGTTGGACTCTGTAAACTTGTCAAGTCCTTTGGAAGGCCCAGTTTGGAACTGGTAAAGTCCTCTGGGAGGCCAGGTTTGGAACCTGAGTTGCAACAGAAAAAGAGTTAAAGTACAAGTCCTCTGGGAGGTCGAGTTGGACTCGGTTAACTTATTCTAATTATTGTTAGTTCTTATACTACACTGTAAATATAATTCTCGTCTTTTATCTGTTTTTAATGTTTACATTTTTTTAATCGTTTTTAACTGCTCTTTAATGTTTTATGTAAAGCACTTTGAATTGCCCTGTTGCTGAAATGTGCTATACAAATAAAGCTGCCTTGCTTTGCCTTGGTTCGGGTTCCTTTCACACCTGGAAAAATCCAAGCGAACCAAAATGCGTCATTACAAACCACTTAAGAACATTTTCTCTTCTTATTGGTCGGATGTGTCTGTGGTGGGAGCAAGAAAGTAAATACAGGAAGAAGGTCCTGTGTGGACTAGTGCATATTTCTTGCATCACAATGGTCAAACCAGCTCATTTCATTTAAATAATCAGACATTGTTTGGGGAGTGATGTTACCACGTCTGCTCTGGTCACCGAGACTTCGCTCTGCTCTTCTGGCGTCTGTCTCCAACTTTAGCGGCGGCTGGTTTGACCACGGAGATGCGAGTGACGGACGGCTGGCTTGACTGCAGTTTATTTCTTAGAGAAACATTGAAGCTGCTACAGTTTGCATGTTCTGCCGCATCACAGATTGCTAAGCACACCTGACTACTAGGAGCCATTAGCTCAGACTTTTTGTCGCAAGTCAGCCAACGTGGTTGTGCTGGTCACTCTGGCATGAACAGCACACCCAAGCTGATTCCACAAGTGTTCAATGGGGTTGAGGTCAGGACTGCTGGTTGAAGAATGGGATGCCATCCCACAGCAGTGTGTGACCAGCATGAAGAGGAGGTGCCAGGATGTTGTGGCTGTGTATGGTTCTTCCACACGCTACTGAGGCTCCTGTTTGTGAAATGAATAAATTGTTAAATTGCCAATATTTCTTGTTTCTTCAAACTTCAATCATCCAATCCACCAAACACCAAACGAGTCAATGGCAGAATAAGCTGTTTGGCATTGGCAGAGAAGATTTGGCAAATTTTTCATGGGTGCAACCAACATACTCAGCGCTGCTGCTCATCCCACAAATGCATGTTCCTTACAAATGGGGCACCATTTGAAAGGGAACGAAACAGGCTTTCCAACGGTATACGATTTATTGCCAAAAAGCATTGTTACCACAGAGAAATAATGTACCAAACACAAATTTCCTTACTTTTTGTGTTAAGTTTTAGTTGTATTTTAAAAACAGAAAACAGAAAAACAGTCAGAAAACAGCCATATGGGTCGATTAAACAAGCAGCTCATAGCCCTAATTTAGATTAGTTTTTACCTAAACTTAACTAGTTTAGTTTCACGTTTACAACGTGTTGTGTAGTAGGAACAGGCACATGATTAAACTGCCACCGTGCGGCAGTAAATAAAACGTTCGAATGTGTCGTTTTTGGGGTCTTTGGAAATGGACCTATAATGTCATTAAGGTGTAAGGGCATGTTGTTTAAAAATCTAAAAGATTCTGGTCTTTTGAGAAAACATTATGGGCTGCAGTACCCCCCTCCCGCTCCACCCCTGTTAATCAGAGACATGTTCTTTGCTATTATCCATATAATTCAATATCCTCCTTTACATTCACACCTGTGAGCTGCCCTGCACAAATACATAATTTTACTGTTGGTCATTTAGCGAACAGACACAGAGATCTACTGACTTCTGGTTTCCCACTTCAGGGAGTTCATATTACCGGAGGAAGAGCAAAATCAGGCTACCTGCCATGGCACGATTAGTTTTAAGCTGTTAGTAAAATCCAGTTGTGCAGAGCGTTGTGTGTTTCACTGTTAGTGTAGCAAGAAGTAGCTAATGAGATAACGCTCCCCTGTGAAATGAACTTCCAACCTGCAGATGGTACTGAGTCAAGAGTTCGACTTCAGTTTGAGCTATGGGCGATGACATCATTTCACAGTTCCATTATTACTTTGTGCTGCTACAAAGCTGTGTGTAGATCCTTAACGTTGCATTGTGACACGTTATAGTGCACCTTAACTAAAACACCCTCCTTAATTTAAACTACTGACTTTCATGCATGACCCCCACCCTCCAACAATGACCTAAACCTTTGACAGATGGCAAATTATTCCCTGTCTGAAGGAATATCTAGGTGTTTCTTGAAATAATTGCTTTAGTCAAGTAAGCCGAAGGGAAGGAGCAGTGTTTAACAGGCAATATTTCAGAAGATTGTTATGTGTAACTTACTGTATAGGTTGAAACATCAGAGTTCTTTTGCATATTTTGTCAAAAGTTAAAACCTTTGATATTTGACAGTTTGGAACTTATTGTACTCATTTGTTATGTATACATACACTTTCTTTTTACTGCTCTACTGAAACAAGTACACTATGCAGTAAAGCCATGGGGTAAATATGAAATTGAAGAATGAACATTATTCATTATTAGTCATTATTCTGATTTATTTAGATGATTGTTGTCAAAATAAAGTGTTTTTTTTATAAGCAGTTTTTTTATAAGCAGCTAGAATGAGAAGATAAGGTCCAGTCCTGCACTTCTCTCTTCAGACATCTGAAAGGTTATACTTCAACAATACGTCAGTGAGGTCATTTTTAAGTTCCACTGCGTCTAATCAAATCCTTTTGTGAGAGTGAACAGGAACATGCTTTCACTAACTAATGTCATCGTCAACATTGTGACCCTAACGCTCTAGGTGGTTGGCATTTCTTTAAACCAATCACAATCGTCTTGGATGACGCTTAGCTCTAGATGCAACAACGGTGACTCAGCAAAAGGGTCTTGGGAAGGAAGTTGTTTTGGTGGAAAACAAAACGCCACATATAATATTATAGGAAGTTAACTGTTCACACAATACAGTAACGTGAGCTATTTAAATCGGCTGGATACATGGTTAAACGTCATTAGCTCATACCAGTGAATTTTGTCCACAGCAATTCTTTCCAATCGGTCCCAAAACATCCCCAGTTAGAGAGTAAATGCCGTAAACATATTCTTTGTAAATCTTTATAATCATTCCCCGAAAGAACCAAGCGGGCCTGCCTTGCTGAACGATCAAAATTTTCTTCAAAACTTGCCATACACTAGCTCAAAGTTTGTTGTTGTTTCCCGAAGCAAAGGGAGTTTGAGAACGGCAACACACAGCGAGCGGAAGGCGATATGAAATTATCCTGGCAATGTAATTCCGTTGATCCAGACTACTCTGGCAGCAACTAGTGTGCCTTCAGGTTTGCATCTCCCTTTGTTTGCAAGTTGCATTGTTTCACTGGTCTAGTCGGCCTGTATCCTCCACTGTGCCAGGTTCAGGGATCAGGCTGAAAGGTTTGCTGCAGGCAGCTGTAGCTGCTCTAGTCGTGTTGTGGTTCCTTCAACATCCAAGACTTGACATTTGGCTGATTAACAGCAGTCATTATTTTGATTATATTTCTTTGCTCACCCTTTATTTTATTGGTTAGATTTTCTTACAGAGCCGGCTGGAAATTAGCTTGAATAATTACATGCAGTATTATGCATTCTTCAAATTAATACAGACACATTCATGAATAAAACAATGTTAATTTAAGATCAAGTTGCTGTCAAAAGGGGAAATGAAGGTTTAAAGTTTGGATATCTTACTGGGTCCTAATTAAAGTGGCGCTTGCATGCCGCAAAGTGCAAAAGTGCAAGATTTAAAGGAGCAAAGTCAAACCGCAATACTTGTGGTAGAAACATCTGCATTCGTTTGCATACGGGTGCTATTTATAACCATTTATTTGATATGCAACAGTATATTTAAGGATTTATATTCGGTCAATTCTGGATTAATCTCTGTTGTGGAAAACACATTGTGGCTTCGGACCTCATCCAAACAAGGGAGGGGAGTTCTGGAATTGTAATTGCACGTATGCTGTGCCTGACCGAACACATAAGAACACACATAAATTCAAAGATTTAAACAAGACACATGGCAGATGATGAACTTCACTTCCAAATCTAATTTTATTAACAAATAATCGTCATGTTTAATTTCAGGCAGGAACGGAGCGGCTTAACTCCCAGGCTGTTGCTGCTGCATTTGGAAAATGGCCCTTAAGACTCATATGAAACAGGTTCAAATTGAAACCACGGAGTGGTAGAGCATGGGGGGAAGGGAAGACCAAGTTTTAAGGTTGAGGAGTGTGCATGTGCATTTGTGTGTGTGTGACACGCAGGCTGTGGAAAGCAAACGCAGAAAGAAGTATGTTTGCATGTGTGTGCATGCTTGTGTGCGTGCGTGTGTGTGTGTGTGCGTGTGTGTGTGTGTGCTTAAGATGGAGATAGAGGGAGCAGACAGCAGTCACTGAGGCACAAGATGTCAGATGTGAGGGGAGAAAGTGCACATTCAGCTTTTCCCAGGGAGGGGGATGAGTGCTTAAACAGTTGGAGTTAGGAGATGCATGTGGTGCTGCTGAACGTGCTGGTAAGCAGCAAACCTAAAAAAAAAAAAAAAGGGGAAATTTTTTTATCTAGGCATCTTGCAGCTATGTGGAGAAAAAAGGAATCTTTGTGTTGTTTTCTAGTGTGTGCAAGAGATATCATTTTGACAATGATGACTCAGGCCCTTTCGAGCACAGGATAGTATTTTAAATGAAGCCTACACATCAGGGAAAAGGTGATGACCCTGTAACACTGTCTGAAAAACATCACAACAATTGGATTAAATCATTAACAATACAACAATTCAGACGAGGAACAAAATGTGCATGTCGTGTCTAGCTGCTGCTCGTAAGAGCATGTTTTGTTTCATGTGTATTTCGGTGGGTTTTTGCCACTTCCTGTTTTATTTGAATACTCACCATATTGTCTTGTCCATAGACAGTATATATAAACTGGACCAACAGATCCCGTTGCTCTGGACGGAGACCAGTGAAGGATATTTGAAGCACTTTTCCGAGTGCTGCGCAGCCTCCAACTGAGAGAGACGACATAAATGTGACGTGAGCAATGTGTCTGAAAGTGTGAAGTCTTCTGGTAGCTGTGCCGAGAGAAATCTCAATCATTCCCAATCTTGCAGAGACAGAGAGCGTAGGTATATGTAAGGAGATAACATGGGCACAGGTTAATTATTGCTAACTAAAATGCTAGTTAACATTAGTAATTAAACCTAAACCGCTCATGTAAGTCAAAACTTCTCCTGTACTGTACGGTAATTCCTCTACTATGTGACACAATCGTTAGCCTATTTTTATAAAAACGTCTGCTACGGAGCCATAACGTGAGGTACAAGGTAATGGAGCCTTTTATACATTGTCGTGTTTCTTTAGAAATAAACAATGGCAAAATAGAGTCTTTAAACGCTTCTTTAAAGTTATTGGCTGTCAAAGTGACGTCAAAATGAATGGTATTCAATAGAATGCTAACGGGAGGTGATCTCTTTGTAGCATCAAAATGGCGCCATAGGAGGTTCGAGTTCTGAAGCGAAGCTTACCCCCTTGGTCTTGTCTCAGGTCACTTCACTTCCTGGTCTTTTTCTGCCTTACAGTCATGTGTGATTACTGCCCCTCCCCTAATGTGCTGCACCTGTGTCCAATTGTCTCCCCTGTGTCTGTGTATATATTCCTGCCCCTTTGACACCTGTGAACAAGTTGTGCATTTGTGAGCCCATTACTCTTGTGTGAGTCAGTGCAATATAACACTGTAGTGTAAGCATCGATTCTTTATGTATAATTACTCTGACTGACTCTGACTGACTCTGGCACATAATCAGCAGCTCATTTTCATTTTCTCTACATTGTTCTTTCAACGGAACCTTTTCTGGGGACCTTTCTTTTGACTGCAGTAAACAGTGTTTTTGCGGCAGAAATCGGGCTGACTTTTGGGTATTTGTGGGTAAAAAACTGTTTAAACAGATCCTAGCTGTGGCTGGGATTTGAGAAATATGGAATTCGAGGACGCCAACGTTTCATTTTGGTTTTTTAACATTTCCAGCCTGTGGTTTAAAGAAAACATTATTGACAGGAGGTTCATATGTGTCTATAGTTGCTACCTACCAGGCCACAAGACAATTCTGTCAAAATGATGTGTCTGGGTTAATGTTGAACAAGGCCAACCACCTGCCAACCATCCGATCTGATCACTTGCAAATAACAGTGCGGACAGTCTTAAAGACCTGATTTGAGAAACCAATCGGATTTGCCTGCAGTCTTAAAGTAGCCACAGTTACTCGACACAAACCAACAGGGTCTCACTTTCAAGGCTTCAAGGGTCAAGGCACCAATATTCCTAATTTTCTCCTTGCTTGCCAGGACCAGAGCTCATGAACCACTACATGATCGACAGTCATGCTACTGATCGTCATAGGGTGACCTCAGCCATCATCTCTAACTCTGTAACACCAGAAATCTCCTAAACGTGATGAAATAACAATCTGAGCTGTATCAACTTATTTCTTACCACTGCAAGAAAAAACTGCCCATAACACAATACGTCGTTCTGTTGTATTTGTTTTTCTTCTCAAACCAATTTGGACCTCCAAATGACAATCTCTTGGAACAATCTTTGTCTGCCTGTCAACATGCACAGTTAGATTTCTGGTACAGTGCATGGTCATGGAAAATCAAAGCATCCATCTGCATTGTGTGTTCTACGGAGTACTAAAAAGACGTGAATGATGTGTTCTGCATGTTTGCTTTTTTTTTTTAACTTGATTTGATCACTTTGGATTATTGTTGCGGTTTTCCTGGTCATTTTTCAAGCGGGGCATGCGTATAAACAGACCCCGACAACATGAACTAGTTGACTTGTTCCAGGGCCTTTTTGTTTGGTGTGATGAACCACATTCATATCTGGAGGTCAGCTTAATACATATTACACAAATTCAGATAATCCCTGAATTTCAACACAGCAGACAGGGAATTAATTGTCTGCTTGTGCAACACCAGCCTGGCAATATAGTAGTCTGTGTCTCCAATGAGTGCATAAGTGAGTGCATTAGTCCTAGTCTCATGTGTGCACTAAAATGTCCTGACCTTGCCTGCCCCGTGCAATCTTCCCGACAACCTTCTGACATCAACGAAGTTTATGACGGAATGCATGTATGTGAAGGCCTATTTATTTTTTTATTTTTCTCCAAGTGGGACTCATAACCACACCTGAATCTATAAGGCTGCAAACATTCCTGAAGACCAAGAGGAATATTGTTGCAAGTAACAGGTTCATCTCAAGCACAGCATTGGGCTCATTGTTGGGAAAATATTTGAACAATCTAGCAATATTTCATAAGATGTCAAATCATTATGTGCATACAATGTAACTAAGAGCTCGCAAGAGGACGATAGATAGGTGCAGGAGTTTTTGGCAAATTTCTGATTTCAAAAGCAAATACCTTTCTCCCTGTGCATATTCAGCCAGAAACAAAAGGTTGACTGGAACATCACAGGCTAGGCTGCGAAGAACAACACCCAGAATGTTGGAACTAGCAATCACAAAGACCTTGGTCCTAGTTCAACAGTCAGCTAATTCATAGAAAAACATGAATTTTGTTAATGTAACTTAGTTTCCATCACTTTCAATCATAAAGAAAATGAGATATGGAACTGTTTCTACAGCTTGGAGATTTATTACCTGTACCTGTAGGAATCTGATTACATGATTACGTTGAGAATGGCACGGTTGCAGGTACCAGGGACAGTGCTTGACTTTGAGTCAATTTTAGCGTAGTGGCCACTGTTGGAATTGGAGGTTACATGATACTGGTCGCACACTGGTCCAAAGAGATGTTTTCCCAAACACCATTAAAAGAAAAAAAACTCATGTGCCAGGCCAAACTCATTTTTCGGATCATCACAAACATTCTAGAGTAACTTTTTTTGTTTATGGTCCCATAGATGTGTTGAGATTGGAAGGAGGAAGTCTGTCAGCTCGGCAAAAGAAAATCTTTAATACTCTATACATGGTGGACACACCTTAGCCAGGTTCCACACATCTGAATCCCTGCCCATGTTTTTCAATTCAAACAGCTGATTTTAGTCTAGTCCACTTATGAACGACAAGGATCAAAGATTTGCTGTGTTTTAGTTGTTAAAATAGTTGTAGTGTTGTGATATATACGATCGGGAGTCAGAAAATTGACGACTGGACGCTCTAGCCGTTCCACTTCCTGCTCGGCTTGTGCAACGCCTTGGCTCTGTCAAAAATAGACCTCTTCCGTATTTCTGGGATGCACTCATCATGGCTGGTGGAATTTGAATTCTTAAATGGCAGCAATTGCTTCCACAGGAACGCTGCACCCCCTGACACCCCTTAACCCTCACGTGTTTTGTTTTTTACTACAAACTTATTTTATATACGACCGCAGCCTGGTGGAAATTAGGGGTAACACAGCTGGAACTACATGTTGTTGTTAGATGACACACTGAAATAACGACTCCAAAATTGTCATATTTATTTCCTCATCATAAAAAGCATTAAACACTTCTAGCAACCAAATAAGGCAATAATATGTAGCTTACCAGCGTTTGGTCAGGGAAACAAAACTAAATACTAAAAAGCTGTAATTTACTTTCCAGATTATGAATTGTCATGTAAGAATATATAAATATATATAGGTTACACTCTGCCATTTTTCCTCTACTAAAACGTGTCACTCAGCAGCTAATATAGTCTGAAAATTTCAGTGAGAGAGTTGCCAAGTTGGCAGCACTGTGTGTGGATGTGTGTGTGTCAGAGGTCCAGGCTAAGAAACCTCTTACGTATACAGGCAGGTGCCATCTTGGGTAAACAGTCCGACCAGTCGAACGCTGAACGCTGTGCATATATTTTTAATAAACAGATATAATTGTTGTAATGTAATTAAATTTCACAAATGTAATTCCTATCGACCCATTGGGAAACCACGGACCACGTGACAGTTCAGCTCACGTTGCACGTCGTTCGTCATTCGACTGGTCGTGACTGTTTTCCCAAGATGGCACCCACCTGTATACGTGAACAGTACTGTCTTTCTAAACTATATTTTTAATAAACTGTCTGTACATTTACAAAGTTCTCAATGCTTCGGTTTACATGTAGGAACCCTCATTATGCTACCGTGGAAGTGTGGTGCTATTTTGAGCCTTGTTAGTGGTATAGAAATAGCGATTTCTTTTTACTTTAGCCGTGCCCCGACGACTAGCGTTACAAGCTAATTAGCAGTTTGCGATAAAACTGGTCACATTGGATTAGCATGAAAACAAATCCCAGAGAACAGTCGAACTCGGACATGTGTGTTATTAACCCCTAGGTTCATTTTGCACCTGAATTGTCCTTTTAAAGCAGTAGTTTGGCATTTTGGGAAATGTTCGTATTTGCTGTCTCAACAAGGGTTAAATGAGAAGACCAATACCAATTGAAACCATAGACAACACTTAGGCTTAGCTGTGTCATCCTCCCCCTTCATCCAACAATCTTTACGTCTGGTTTCAAAAAACCAAGATGGCAACGGCCAAATTGTTAAACTCAAGGCTTCAAATAGGTAGTCCCCAAACCAATGGGTGACATTCCTTCTTCTACGCCTGTTATTTTTTCAGTCAACGCACAAAATGGCCCTTACTTTTCACCTCTGCCAAATCAAACCACTTACTTACTTACACAAACGACTTTGCTCCTGCCAACCTCAATAGTTAGAGGAAGAGGACCAATTTTTACTTGTGCAACTTTGGCTTTAAGATTAGCCAGTTGTGAGAATTAGAGTCATTCGGACCATGAAAGAATACAAACTGTGGGCAAAAAAGTGTCATATACTTGGCTTGAAGTACACATTATATAATTTGTCTCTGTTTGGATCTTTGGAGCCCAGTCCTTTTGCTGCACTTAAAAAGGTGGATGGACTTTAGTCTTAGGAGTTTAAATGTGTAGTGTGGCTCCTAACAAACATCCTCTCTCTCCACTCCAACTCAGTCTCATGGCAGTTCGTGAAATGGTCACGTTATTTAATCTATTGATTCGTGTTCGCGGGGACGTTTTTATAGTTTTTTTTCGTGGTGGCCAGCACGAAAATGTAAACTTTTTAAATGGGAAGCATATGTCGTGGTCACAGCACGACTACGGTAGTGAGTAGTATGAAATTCCGAAAATCCCCATAAGGAGGTTGGTTGGGGTGGTGGATGGGTCAAACAATTCCGGACTTTCACCCCGGAGGCCGGGGATCATATCCCGCGTGTGGCGTTATGTTTCCCCGTTAACCGTCCCGTTGTTGTCGCGCGTTACCTGCGGCCATCTCCTGGCGTGTGAGGCGGCCTGTCCCCGTTGTTTTTTTCCTTAACCCAACCTCCGCCATCCTGTTATTGTCGCGCTCCCCCCGTGACCGTCTCCCGGCGTATGAGGCCCCCGTCTCCCAGCATGTGAGGCATCCTCCCCCGCAATCTCCGTATAGACCATTTCGTGCTGGCCACCTGCCGTGAGACCGTGTTGGCTGGTCACAGAGGCGTTGCACTCATGACATTGCTAAAACGTTTCTGCACCAAAGCTCTGTTACAGTTTTTTTTATTATTCTTGTCGTTTTCTTATGAAGAGGAATCTTTCTTTGGTTCAAAATCGATTGGAAAAGATAGATTTACTGTCTCATTTACTTTGATTTACTTTAATTTCTCCCCCACATTGCCTTTACAGACCAAATATTATTTGTTATTATCTGCTGCCCATTATCTGTCAGTGGCCTTCTTCGTGTTCTGTCACATTCAGCAGGCCTTTCTGGAGGATCCGATGATGGATGAGAGCGAATGGACAAAATGCCTCATGCTGCAGTCATAACCCTGTTTCTAGTAAATGTTTTATGAGTGTGTCCTCTCCCTCATTGATGTTATGTCAACTGGCTCAACACACAAAAACCAGCAATCAATCATGTGACACCTGTAGAAGGAAGTGGTCTGGACTCTAAAGCTGACATGTTGACACCGATGCAAAAAAAATGGGACAAATCAAAGTGGAGATTGATGCTACACAGATGGCATTTTACAAGTGTTCTGGGAAATATCGCTTGGGTTCTTCATTCTTAGAAAGAACACAATAAACTGAGCCACATCTGTATTTTTTGTTATGACAGAGTTGTGTTACATGAACATCTGGGGGGGAAGGGAAAACAAAACACAAACACAAGAGATGAAGAAAATGTCTTTTCAAAAATAAACATTTCAGCTTGTGAACAAATTACCCCTCGGTGTAAATGTGACAATTGGACAAGGGTAAAAAAATAAAATCACATTTTGAATGTTATCTTATTTCTGTGGACCACTCCTTTTAATAAAGGGTTTTTAAAGGGGTGATAGAATGCAAAACCGATTTTACCCTGTCATAGTTGAATAACGACAGTTCGGTGGGTAAATAGGACATACATATAAGCTCAAAATCCCATTGACACCCTTTTACTATGAAAATTTCATATTTTGAAACTGCCGCTGAAAACGGGCGAATCCCAACAAAGCTGGAAGTTGACGTCAACCTTCCAAAAACCGGAACCTTTGTCAGCCCATGGGTGTATTAAGAGAACGGTCACGCCCCAACATTTACATAGGCTACACAACTGACCTGAGATCAGTTAGTCTTCTGAATCTAGGTCGTGCAGATCTCAGAAAATGTATACATTGTTCATATGCTATTTTACCATTAAATTCACTTCTGAGACTTTTTTATGCGAGAAATCAACTACTTAGAGGTCAAATATGGGCCGTTTTACGAAAATTGATGTCTAATTGCAAATTTTGTTCGACTGTGTGTCGGACTTCAGAGGTTGGTGCTGCCTGTGTTGCTGCCTCGCCGCCTGGCCTGCCTTCCTCCACAGACCCCGGCTTGCTGTGAGCCCGATTGAGCTCCGGCACGGCTGCTGCAGCCCACAGCACCTCATACCCGCGCAAAGTCACCGTTTGGGCTGGTGGACTACTACCAAACGCCGCTGCTCTGACAGAGCTCCAGGGCCTGCAACTCCCCTCTTCCAGCTAGCTAGCTAAATGCCCGGTGTATGTGAGTGAAAGCGCGGTCAGCGAGCTTGTTACGCCAGCATTCTCTTACCACAGATTCTAGTTAATCTTATAATGTGTGTAATTATAATGTGTTGAGTTATTTAAACAAACGATTGGGAAAATAAACGCCGCTTGTCCATGAGTCTCATTGATAGAACCTGCGGCTGGATGGAGCTCTATCAATGAGAGCTAGCTAGCCTCCTCTTAGAATTCCTCTGGAATTCACAAATATTCATTAACTTGAAATCGAACACCGTTGTTAGCTTTATAAAAACATATAGTTAGATGGTAAGTGGCGTGACGAAATTCAAACTGTAAATATACTCGAATTACGACCAAAAATGAAGCTAACTAGCCGCAATCTGTACACATAGGATTGCAGGCACAGTCACAGCTAACGAAACCCGTACAGCTCACAAATATTCATTAACTTGAAATCGGACACCGATGTTAGCTTTATAAAACATATAGTTAGATGTTGTATAAGTGGCGTGACGAAATTCAAACTGTAAATATACTCGAATTACGACCAAAAATGAAGCTAACTAGCCGCAATCTGTACACATAGTATTGCAGGGACAGTCGCAGCTAACGAAACCCTTACAGCTCACAAATATTCATTAACTTGAAATCGGACACCGTTGTTAGCTTTATAAAACATATAGTTAGTTGTTGTATAAGTGGCGTGACAAAATTCTAACTGTAAATATACTCGAATTACGACCAAAAATGAAGCTAACTAGCCGCAATCTGTACACATAGGATTGAAGGGACAGTCGCAGCTAACGAAACCCTTACAGCTCACAAATATTCATTAACTTGAAATCGGACACCGTTGTTAGCTTTATAAAACATATAGTTAGATGTTGTATAAGTGGTGGGGACCATTCAAACTGTAAATATACTCGAATTATGACCAAAAATGAAGCTAACTACCGCGGCAATCTGTACACATAGGATTGCAGGGACAGTCGCAGCTAACGAAACCCTTACAGCTCACAAATATTCATTAACTTGAAATCGGACACCGTTGTTAGCTTTATAAAACATATAGTTATATGTTGTATAGCTAAGTGGCGGTGCATATGTGTAACATGTGGTAAGAGATTGCTGGTGTAACAAGCTCGCTGACCGCGCTCACACCACGGCCATTTAGCTAGCAGGAAGAGAGGAGATGCAGGCCCTGGATCTTTGTCAGGGCAGCGGCGTTTGGTAGTAGTCCACCAGCCCAAACGGTGTGTTTCGCGGGTATGAGGTGCTGTGGGCTGCAGCAGCGTGCCGAGCTCAATCGAGCTCACAGCAAGCCGGGGTCTGTGGAGGAAGGCAGGCCGGCGGCGAGCCAGCAACACAGGCAGCTGAACTCCGACACACAGTTTTACCAAATTTGCAATTAGCCATCCATTTTCGTAAAACGGCCCATATTTGAGCTTTATATAGTTGATTTCGCACAAAAAGTCTCAGAAGTGAATTTGGTAAGGAAACATTGCAGTGTCTGGAATATGAGATTCTGTCGCGTTTCTAATGTCTGTGTATTGGGGATTCGCTCAACCAATCAGCACACCGACCTCTAATGCGTGTGTATGGCGAAGTCGCTCAACCAATCAGCCCGTCTATATGTGTATGCGGGGCTAAGGCTCAACCAAGCAGCGCGCAGCTCATCTAAATATTCATGACCATACCATATTTGGAAGAAAAGCTCTTGTTACAAATAGGGCCAAAACACAGGGATGCATAAGGGCCAATAAAATATCAACCGGGCCATTTTCAGCCCAACTAATGTTACATACCCCATTAGGAGACCATAAGGAACAGTGTGAAATACCCTATATAATCATTCTATCACCCCTTTAAATTAAAGTGATGGTTCGGAGTAATTTCACCCTAGGGTCCTGTGCACCATGACCTCGACAAGACCCCAAAAAAAGTTTTTTCACCTGAACACTGTATTGAGTAAGAGTAGCGTTATTAGCTGAATAGCGTAGGGCGGGGTAGCGGCTATACCGTTTGTATCTCACGTAAATGACCCCACTAATAATGCCCGAAATGATGTCGAACGTCGCACTCATAAAACGATGGATTGGAAAGTTTGTAAGTACACCAGAAGTTTATGTAAATAACACTTTCGCCTGCTGCTTGGCTCTCTTCTGTTTGTTGTTGCGTTGCAGTAAGACGTGGTATACGGGCCGTCTACAAATTACAACACCGAAAAGAGATGTTACAAAAATATTTTTTTATTTAACTTTTTTTTTAAGTAAGTTCTGTAGTATAACTAGCAGGAGACAATTAATAATTGAGGTAAGTTTGGAGACATTACCATATTTAATCATTAAATTAATAAATATTTTTCGGTGTAGTAATTTGTAGACGGCCCTAAGCACTCGTCTAACTGCAGGTAGCAGCAGCAGCAACAACAACAGAGAGCAGAAGAGAGCAGGTAAGTGTTCATAAACTTCTGGTGTACTTACAAACTTTCCAATCCATCGTTTTATGAGTACATAACCTATTTGTACTAGTGTAGAAGTTTGGTATCATTTTGGGCATTATTAGTGGGGTCATTTACGAGATACAAACGTGGGTCCATTAGCCTCTGCGCTAAGCTATTCAGCTGATAACGCTACTCTACGCTAACTCTCCCAATGTTAGACCCAGGTGAAAAAAGCTTCTGGGGGGGTGTTTGGCTCGAGGTGATGGTGCAAAGGACCCTAGGGTGAAATTACTCCGAACCATCACTTTAAATAAAGCAGAACATTTGACAACAGTGACTGTTTCCTGGTTGCTATTTGCCAGACAGGGATACCACATTGGAGGAATTCAAGGAACTTCTCTTGCTTTTCTTGAGCTGACAATGTTCAAATGAGTGGGAGGCTTTATATTAACATCGAAGGGCGGATCAGAAGGACTACATAGCCATGCCCTCACCACACAGCAATTCAGACTTCAAGTGTAACAACACATCAACTGAAGTCTAATGGGGGGAAAGCCTTAAGAGTCCAGTGAGTCTTAACATGGTCCCCAGTTAACAGTGGTCAATGACATGCAGAATATTTGACTTTGTGGCTCCCCTGCTGTCTCTGAGCTTTGTGTCCTCCAACTCCTCCCTCAGTGAGAGCTTGTTAATTCTTGCAGGCTGGTTCCACATTGCCACACCATCAGTCTAACACAAAAACAGTAAGGCATTGTTCAATCTAAGGACATTTTTGGAAGTATGTGTGTGGGCCAGTTATCTAGTTCAGCCTGGCACCCTTCCTTTTACCAACATTTAGAAATGGTCAGCAACTTTTTACAACCAGACCTTATTGTGTTCATAGTCCTTTGTATTGTCGTTTCTAAAGAAAAGCAACGCTATGCCGCTGCCTTAACGGCCAAATTGTAGCCATGGCGTTTGCCAGTTGCTTTGTCAGGCTCTGTTGCCACATTGTGGTGAGCATACATGTCAAACAATAGCCCTTTTTGAGTCACATCCCCAGAACTGTAAACCTATGAATCACTGTGGCTTTTCCTTGTCCTTCAAGGCGTTGTTTGGGTACAAGGAATTCAGGCCTTGGCAGCTCTTTTTTGATGCTGACGCTTCCGATTAGGTCTGCATTACCATTTGCGCTCATCACAATGCGGTCCTCCCAATGCACACACAAACCTTCCTCACTCCTTGATAATGGTGATCTTGTAACCACCTGTTTGTCTTTGCTCCATCACTTGATTTGCTCTCAGTCTGGTATGCACAATGTGTCATGCACAAAGCGAGCCACGCAATCAGGACTCAGGCTCTGTCCAGCGGATGGCAAGACTAATTCACACTCAAAGATGTCAGCTCTAAATCTTATTTACTGCTTGTTATTCTAATGTTCATGCCTTTTGGCTTATTTTTAAAGACTTGCAGTATGTATAAGCAGTCCACTCTGGAATGAAGGAATGAGTTGCTCATACATACACTTATTAGCATGCAGCCTACATGTAAATGATCCCAACTGATACTACAGCCATGTCAAATGTTAAAAAGGACTAAAGGATCATTTTGAAGTTGCATCTTACCAAAAATACACTGACACCATTACAGAGAAATGCACAGAAGCTACCCTTCCGAATGGAATAGTGGTAAACCTAAATGTCTACAAAATCGGCTTGTGACCAGATGTTTGCCGCAGAGAATACCCAGAACCGTGATCAAAGTGAGCTGGAGCGAGGCTGCAGTAGGAAACTATGGCAGAGATGTAGGCACTTAGGGCCCATGTTGTGGCCTGGAATCACAATAAGCAAAATGTAGGAAGCGTCTTTTATGTGCAACTCCCGTGTTTATGTATTTTTATCATTCCAAGTGAGCACAAATGTTCATATTTATGCTGGACACAGTCTACTCTGCACAAGTTCAAATGCATACGTACTACTTACATAGACTATATGACTTTTTTAAGTGCCTGCAAGAATTTGAGAAGTAATGACTAAAAGGCCATGGTATGACAGGTCTTTTCTTCTATATTGCCAGGATTTGTTTGTCTTACAGTTATATACCCTTGTTTTTGTTGTTGTGAAAACGTGATTGCTGGATTAACTTGAACACAAATTCCAAAGGGGAAACGATGGGCCTTGGGCTGTATATCTTTGAGGCAGTCTCCCCAAGGGAGCACATGTGTGAATGCCCAACTTGACTTCAAGGAAAGACAACATGGTTTCTCGCCCCGCTTCGGCGGCATGCAGACGCGTGCTCTCCTAAAACAATACTGAGGAGCAGTCAGCTTCATTTACCATGATAAAGAAAAACACAGCCTTTTCTCTTAAGCTCTGGTGGGTGCGTACTCTTAAGAGAATGTTGTAGTACATATTTCCACTCAGTGTTTCCATTACAAGTTCTGATGACTAACAGTGGTTCGAGGGTGTCAGCGTTGTCATCTGCTTGGCAGTGACAGACAGGGCCTTACCGCCATGCTACTTTATCTCTATGTTGTCCAAATATCCATTCTTGTCAGCCTACGTCTTTTTTTTTTTCACTCTGTTGTGATGATTTCTTGTCGGCCCCCCCGCCCCACCTTCCTTATCTCCTATACTGTGTCTGTGCTCGTCATCATACCCACAGGGAGTATCAGGCTTCTAACCTCATTGAGGTGTAACTTTTCCCTGAACCTAGAGGATCCTGCTTCCGTCAGTAGGAAACAAAAGTGTTAGAGTCATAAACAAAAGAGCTGCTAGAAGAACTGGTGTTGTAAATTGAGTAATCCCTTAGATCACCATATAATTCGTTTAATTTTGTTTGCATTCCTACAACCAAGAGCCTAGGAATTGTAACCATCCTCAGAGTTTTGAACTTTTTTTGATTTAGAAACCACTGGTCTTCTATTTACAAGTTACAGTTTCATCAGTCATGTGTGCCTTGTTGTCTAACGGTCTAACCATTCCAAAAGCAACCAATGTGAACATAATGCTTTGAAAATTTCAACCAGAAAGTTTTGTTTGCAGAACTACTGTCTTTTCAAAAACATAAGGGAGACCTTCAGATAGTAGCAAGCTTGCAATACTCAGACAGTTTAAACAAATGTTTCAAACAAATCTACTATCTACAATCCAATGAAAAGTCTTATCCACCAAGAATTGATTCAGGTATCGCCCGCAAAGCCGTATATAACACTTTATAGTGACAAAGTTCTTTGTTTCTGTGAACATGGGCTCATAAAAAGTCTATAATCCTAACACTATACTGCTGTACTCACTAGTGCCCCAAATATACTGTATATTAATCCACATCTGAATATAGTCCCAGGAAATACACCATTTGTCTAAACATGGTTTTGGTCCATGGGATTTGTTAACAATAACAAAAATCTAGAATAGCGCCAGTCTTATCGTTTCAGGTTAGTGGGACATCAAGGCTACGGACCATGACGCTGTATTTTCTCTGCTGTGTCACTTGTGTGTGGTTTGTCACAGCACAATGTGTCCCTGAACAGTCTGGAGGCTTAAAGTAAAAAAAAAATATTTCGATTCATTTAGTAATTTTTAAATTTTTAAAAAAAAAAAAAAAAAAAAAATAAAAAAATTTTTTGAAGATATTTGGTAGAGACTTGATGATGACTATTGTATTATATTTTGTTGCAAAAGATTAATATAGAGGAAATGGATAATTGTTGGTGCCTATCAGCGAAAAGCCCTGCCTTAGTAAACTTTGTAAAGAACAAGTTTCCTATTTCATCAATGTGTTACATTTAATGTTAAATCTGAATTTAACTGCATCCCCATCAAAATCAATTAATAAAATAATTAGGGACCGGTAGCACACTTGGGTGTCCATGTGGAACAGTGTAAAAAGAAATCACCACAACAGGAAAGAGGGTTCAAAGTCCAGCTGCAGTGCTTTTGGCTTTGCTTCAACAAACACAGTTGGCCTTTTATGTGGGTGGGAAGCCAGTAAGGGATCACAATATTGTCACTGCATTAGTGTCTAGTGGGGATAACGTGAACCTCCATGTGCATTATGTGTTCTGGGCGAAACCTCTCACTGGTTTCTTGTCCTGATTGTTAAAATGGTTTGTCTGGGTCCAGACCTTTGAATCTGCCAACTCACCGAGACGACTGATTCGTCTAGAATCATGACATATACAAAGATTTTCTCGGTTGAAAATCGATTGATCCAAGCGTGTCCGGTCCTCCGCCACACGCCATACCACACCGAGAGCATCTCAGAAGCGCTTCGCTTCTGAGATGCTCTCGGTGTGAGATCTTGCCTGCCCAAGTGTCACTGAAAAGACTCTCTACAAGTACTTAAAAGAACAATTATGTGTTTAATAGCTTGTGTCTACCTTCCACTCCAAGCACTCCTGCAATTAAATTCCATGACTTCTCTTTTCTGGCGTTGGATCTGTGGTGTCGTATAACATTAATATCTTGTGTTTTTTCACCTCCGAGATGAATCTCTCGTCTTCCATGGTATTGTAGAGGAGACATACATACGATATTGGGGTGTCTTTTGATAAATTGACTGGATGCTCTAATCCTAAAACATCCCGCCTGGCATTTGAAGACCTTGCGGCCAGCGTGAAAAATAGACCTGGCTCGTATTTTAAGCGGAGTGGAAAGCTGCTTCTCGCGCGCTTCTGGGATGCGCTGCATCGCCACTGGTGGAATAACAAGCATTGTCTTGAATGGCAAGAAATGGAAAGACAATTAGCCAATCAGAACCACAGGCGAGACTAACGCCGTTGTCAAGTTTTTGTCAAGCTGTCTCAATATCGCCCAGCACCGTAGTTTGTTTTTATCTTTTCCGCTACATTCTAAAAACCCCAGCAAAACCATTATGTTGGCATGGCTACGCATCAGTCGACTTAAAATGACGTAAGAATCAGGCAGATACTTCGGTCCCTAGTGATTGGGCCAGGGAATATCAAATCCCCCTCCCCCACTGAAATCAGTTAGAGCTGGCTGCACGAGTCCTTACCAACACCAAGAAAGTAGCTCACATCACTACAGTTCTGAAGTCCTTACACTGGCTTCCCATGCACCAAAGAATAGATTTCAAAATACTCATGTTAGTTTATAAATCACAAAACAGTTTAGGACCAATTTACCTTTCGAATCTGCAGAGATCTTTGAAATCATCAGGGACAGGTCTGCTTGCCATCCCCAGAGTCGGAACAAAAAAGGGGGAAGCTGCGTTCAGCTTCTATGGTCCGTACATCTGGAACAAACTACTGCTAAACTGTAGTTCGGCACCTAATCTCAGCTCTTTTAAATCAAGGCTGAAGACCTTTCTTTTCAACACTGCCTTTTCTTAATTCATGGCACTCCATTGTGAATATACTTTTGTATTCAATCTACTTTTATTTGTTTTTTCTTTCCATCGTTTATATTTTCTTATTAACTGCTTTCTATCTGTTATCAATTTGTATGAATTTTTTACTTCGTTTTTATGTCTTATGTAAAGCACTTACATGAATTGCACTGCTGCTGAACTGTGCTCTACAAATAAATTGCCTTGCCTTGCCTTGCCTAGAGTGGAGGCAATGTGAGACTGAAGATGGAAACGGAGTGTAACGAGTTGACAGTTCTGTCATATATCAGGCAATGAAATGGTTGCTGTGGAAACCCATTTTTTTGAGCATTGCTTTGTTAAATAAAAATAATTAAATGTTTCACTGAACGATTGCTATTTTGACCCTTGATACATATTAAAATGATGAGCAATTTATTTTAATATGTGCCTGTTCTGATGGCATACAAGAGTAGAAATATTCAACATAGGCTTAGAATACTGAAATCTATGCTAGGGTAATCCTATTTTTAATCTTTTAGAACCGTCCATACCTTAGTAATAAAAATGAGTAATCATTTTTAAAGTGCCAACTGTGTAGCAGTGTTCATAAACCTGTCAACGTGTCTGACAGTCATTATATCACAATTGTAATGAGAGAAAAAACAGAAAGAAAAAGAAATCCTTTGTCTTATGTTTTACACACATTGTTCCCACTATCTGAATTCAATGTGTATCATGTTCTCTCTTTATGTGGCATGATTTTGCACCACACAATGAAAGATTGGTTTGCAGAGACACATTTGCCCTCAAACGCAGTAACACAATCCTGGAATGTCTGACGTGGTGAAAGGAACAAGAGACAGAAAATGTCTTAATTCAAGTGAAAGTTCTGCAATTTATAAAAAAACGTTTTTCCTTAAACCTGCAGCACTAGACCTGTGTGTCTGTACTACCAAATAAATGTGTCAAGAAACATGATTTCCCATGCTGGGCATGTTAGTGTAGAACTATACTGTAGTCTGCATCTTAGTGAAGCATGCAGTGAGAGGGAAGCCAGTGAAACCCAGATATGGAAAAGGGAGTGGGGTCTGTGGCATCATGTTTTACCTTACCATGCTCAGTTGCATGGTACATTATCAGATGTACAGATTATCAGATTTAGATTACCATCCATCCCCAGCTGTTTCCTTTCACACTGGCCCCCACATCCCCCCTACTATCAACTTTACTGCCACCAACCGTCCCATTCCTTTCTGTTATTTCCCTTAACTAGGAAGCAGAGAAACAGTAAGGGCCAGTGTTTTCAGCGATGTGTTGGCTTATCGTCATGGCTCAATCGTTCTATCCTAACAACATGGTGAAAAGATTGCATCCAGAGCGTGTTTTAGCCTGTTCTTTACATTTTCCGAGACATGAGAGGATAATGCACGTTACCTGTCCATCCAGTCATAGAAAATAAGTTTCAAAGTATGAATCCTCATGATTGTTTATATTAATGTGTCCACAGCCTTTATAATCAAATAGTGCATCCCTTTTGTCAAGCAAAGACAACACAAAAAGTTATGTTTCTTAGATGCTTAAGGAAACCTATATGTACTGTGCTTAAGGAAATGTCCTTATTTTCTCCTTAAATAACCTATATGTACTGTGCATTATATAGTCTGTTGTTAATGGTCAACTGAGGAGTAGCAAGCATCCAGTTTGGTGACCTTAGGACTGCATCTCTCTTTTTGCAGATGATGTAGTCCTTATAGACTGAAAGTATCAGACTCCCTCATTCTTCCCTCAAGCATGAAGCTTGCATACTTGTTAAGTATTAGTTATTTAGTAATCTACATACTCACCTCTGATTTGACACTTACTTTCTGCAATTAGCTTTTCCTCCATTTTGTTGGAAGTACGTTTACGTAGTTGAGTTTGGGGAGGAAACAACCGCCCTTTGTTTCTTGAAGGATCCAGGGTTGTCACTTCAGTGACTTAGAGTGCATTTGCACCTGTAACACTTTCTTACAAGGCACCTCTAAGATGTAACAAATGGCTTTATGAATGGTTAATAGATCATGTAGCAGTACTTGATATGATGATGATTAGTATTTACAGTATGATGTATACAGTTTCTCTTACACTGTTGGGCATCTATGTGTCAATGTTCTCGTGCAATCTAGCAAGTAACCATAATCCTATATAAGTGTGTTAAACACATTGATGATTGGATGTGTCAAAATGTCCTCCAGTTAAACAAAGATAAATAGAAATGTTGTTTCAGAATTAATAAAAGTCAGTGTTAAGTGGCCTTTAATTCCTAATCTTGATTTAGTTGTTGACTCAACTACATTTAAACATCCAGATTAAGACAATTAATAACATCAGCATACTGTCATCTTTAAATGGAGCAAGAATGAAAGGACTTATATCTCAGAAAGACTTAGAAAAACATCCCCGTGGTTTTATCTTAAGTAGGCTTGACAACTGTAATGATCTCTTGTCATAACAAAGAGGGAGCTAAGCACAAAAGTGAAGTTCTGGATTGAACAAATTAATATACAGTCCTTCCAAAACAAGTTTGCTCTGCAGGGTTATTCGGGCTTGCCCCCCAGGGACGAAGATGACCTATGGCACACAGCGGACCCTCGTAGTAGAAATGCTGCTCCTTCACACTGAACAGAGTCAGTTGACTAGGAATTCCCCTTGACTTAATCTCACATGGCCAGACCTTCCTCCACAGCGCTGCAAAGGAGGGTCTGGCTAGTCTACACAGCATTCCGGGATGGAAGAAAAACATGCTCTGGTTTATTGACATTTCTTTAAACCAATCACAATCGTCTTGGGTGGCCTCTGTAAAATAGCCTTGGGAAGGAACTTCTTTTAGTGGAACTAAGTACGTTCAATGGTTGTTTTAGTCGTGCAACAGAAAACTCAGATTGGACAGAAAAGAGGGACATCCGGCAAAATTTCTAGCGGCACCCAAACAATCCTGGAAACATTGTCGATATAGACTACCTGTGACTCTTCTCTGTGGAAATACTTCAGGCATGTCCAACTATAAGGAGAACCTGGGGTAGGCCCAAACCATAGAGGGATTATCCATCTGGCCTTGGATTACCTTGGAATACTCGCAGTAGAAGCTGGAGAAGTAGCCAGGTCGAGGTGCGTTGATGGTACTTTTTTTTTCTCAGCTTGCTACATGCGCCTTAGACCCAGATAAGCAGCAGAAAATAGATTGGCTGTTCAATACGAATTTTCAGCAATTTGTTCCTTTGTTTACCAGGTATTCAATATCAAGCCAGACTTTTTTAACAGGGTTAAGAAAACAAGCCATGTTACACTTCCGAGCTAATGCATGCTAACTACTGTAGCCAAAGGTAATACAATAAAAACATGCAGGCTCCATAATCTAAATCAGTGTGAACAAAGAAGGCCAACACACTTTTTTACCCTTCACAATGTGAAAAAAACTTTTTTGCACACCTCTTTTGTCGGGCAGGTGCGTAGGATATGATCAAAGGCAACAGATCAAAAATAGTAGAGAGAAAATCCCGCACACTGACCATTACGCAAGCAATAATTTATTAGAAAAATACAACGTTTCGGTCTCAGACCATCAGCCCAACGTAAATTCACTAAAAGCATTTTGCAAAGAGGTAACCCAATAAAATAGCTTACACTATGCTAATACATTTTTTTGCAGACTGCAGTTGCTGTGAGTTGTAAACTCGCCACTTCTAAGCTGAAGGCAGAAAGTAACGTTATTGGAGCCTGACCGTTCAAGGCCTCTCTTTCTCAGGGCAGCTGCCTCCATCTCACCCTGGTTCTGGTTCCACAGCTGCCTGTTCCCGTCGCTGACATCTTCACCGCGTGGACGGGACGACTTGACGTATTTTGCCCCAGAGAGCAGCTTGAAAGCCAGGAGCTCCCACTCTGACTGACTAGAATAAAAACCGACTGCTCAACTTGAAGAATCTCAGTCCACTGAGGCGTCACCGACTGATGATTCGAATATTCTACTTTCAGGGAGCAGCCCTAGTACATTGGCGGTCATTGAGGGCGCAAGCCATATAGGAAGAAATAAGTAAATGGACTGTATTTACATAGTGCTTTTCTAGTCTTAACGCCTACTGAAAGCGCTTTTACATAGTACAGACACCATTGACACACATTCATAGGCACCATTCACACAAATTCGGGCTGCTGTACAAGGTGCAACCTGCTCATCAGATAAACATTCACACACATTTACACACCGATGGCGCAGCATCGGGAGCAATTTGGGGTTCAGTGTGTTGCCCAAGGACACTTCGACATAACAACAATACATGAATATTGAAAAGGAATGGAACACGTGGGCTTAATAGCAGTGAAGTTAATGGATAAAACCTTATGGTGAGGGTTGCTGAAAGGCCTTTAACCTCCAGATGCAGCATTGCAACTGCTTAGTGTTAAGTATTTGTGCACTGCAGTTTTACTGCATGACGCCCAGGTATGAATGCATGCATATAATTGTATCAATGTGAATTAAGCAGGATGCTGTTGGAAAGCATCATGCTTGCTCAGCAAGTCCATACATTTAGATTTGTATTAGATTAAATCAGGAAAATTTGGATCAGCGTTGTAAAACTTCTACTGCATGCATCACATCATCCAAAAACGACCCAGTAAGAATGTTGAGTATATCCAGAAAACCATGAAGGTTTGGGTTACTGTAAAAAGGGAAAGAGAAATAAACCACTCACCCCTTCTTCCATACACATTTTAGAATTATTGTTTATCAAAACTTGATCTCAGCTAGAGGGAAAACCTATCCAATTATTCATGAGGCAATCTCTGCAAGTATCATTAGCACGTCATCACGATATGTCTACCCTCTTGGGGCTATCATTACGGCTAATCAGATTAGCATCACTATGTCATTACCTCAGAGTACCTGTGCATCATTTTACTCGATGAAATGCTCTATGAAACTCCCAACACATGGAACATCTTACCATTCAGAGGCCCATAGCAAAGACAGTGGAATATGCTTATACTTAGCAGGCATGCAGTACTGGTATTACCTCATGTTGGCTTTCTCACACGCAAACAAAACACACTCTACAAATGCACAGTCTCTCACACCGCCACAAACATACTGTACATATATACATTTTAACTGTCCTTTTTCATTAATATTTGGATATTTGTTTCTGAAATAAACCAATGATTTATCATTAGTTTGAGTTGTTTTATTTACTCCTCCAGTAAAATGCTATTTATTTTTAATTTGACTATTGCAAAAGACTTAATACAACTGACGGAAAGACGCAAATATAGGATGGTTACGAAGTTTGACGAGAAACTCCATGCTTAAAATAATTTGTGACATTTGATTAGTTCCAATGTGGCTTGATTGATTGTGGCCATGGTCCTGAATGCACGGAAAAAGACAAAGTAAAACTGGTTGACGGTATACTTGTTATTTCTACTATAATTGCTGGGGGGAAATACATATATTCCTATTTTTCATGCCCTTTGCATCAGTCAAGCAGCCAGCTCCTCAACCATTGCTGCAATTTAAAAAGAAGAAACAATCCCGAAAGAAATCAAGCACCCACAGAAACATGACCTAGGAATACTAAAAACACAACAAAGTAATTTTGTAGAAAAAGGCATTTTTATGTTGACTGTCAAAGGCAGAGAGAAGTAAGCGTGTCAGCAGTTTTGTTAGAGCGGCTCATCACATCTTGTTGTGGCTTGCCAACATTGCAGCGCCTGAGGTGCTAGGAGCCTGTCACGAGAGGAGCAGATAGTGGCTCACATGTGTAACTGGATCTGCATGGCACAGAGTCTGCAAGTAGTGCTGCTGGGTAAAAACATGCATCTGCAACGGCACGTTTGTTAAGAATGAGAAAAGAATGCCTTTTTTTTCTTCACTAACGGACATGTATCAATCAAAGACAGGTTCAGCAGGTGAACTCAAAGTATAAAACACCATGGAAGAGACTCTACCTGTTAATTATGATAAATGTAGCATTCAAAGTTGTTGTGTAAGTGATGGGTACACTTTTGGACTTTTTATAGATACAGCTGTGCTTCTTTGGATCAACAACCAAATATATTTCAATATCTGGTAAAATATTATGACAAGACTTAAGATTTGTAGACTAGAGATCTGCATCTACTTAAGGATAGCACGTAGAAACATCTGTTTCATATAAAAAAACTGTAAAGAATAATTTGAGACTGGTTTAAATATTGCATTGAGTGCAAACTCATGAATGTCATTCCTTATATAAATGTGCAGAAAAGAAATAAAAATCACTATTTTTGTTGACTGTGCTGGTTGAGAAATGCTGCAGGTTTGCGACGTTACAGGACACAGCTGCTGTATATCTTGCAGCAAGCTTCCCCCACACCAGACAATAAATAAATAATCATAAAGTTGGGAAAAACATATGACAACGTTTGTGTCTAGGTGGTCATCTTTCACTGGTAAACACATCATATTAACTGGACCAATAAAACAATTTTACTGCAAAAGATAAATAATGTAAGACAGACCAGTAGCAGCAGCCTGGATATGTTTGGTCACGAAATTATTTTACTGGGAAAGAATCAGCAAAGATAAATAGATAATTCTCTAAACACAAAATATGCAAAACAATTAACATTGATACATTTTGTATTGCTTTTTATTGCTCAATTCAAATGATGACAGAAAGTACAAAAAACATTAACAGTTGAAGAAAACTGATTAACCTGCACCTCCCAACCACACACACACACACACACACACACACACACACACGTCCTCAAACTATTTTGCAAGGGCACCATTGCTGCATTGGTTTGAAGGATTACAAACAGAATGTTTATTGCGCATGATGCTTATTTGATGAATTGTATGTACTCACATGATTCTTGCATTTTTGGGTGATATCTTAATGTTTGAATGCAGTTATTGTAATTTCTCTTTGGATAAAAACGTCAGCTAAATGTATGTAATGTAATCTCAATAAATTATTTCAAATTCAAACTGTTTTTTTTTTGTTTTTTTTATAAATCACATTTAATCAGATACAATTCTGAACACCTTTTAGCACCTTGCACTCAAAGTCTGCTGGTCTATTTTCTGTCAGCCCTCTGATGAAAAGGTTAATGTTTGTGATAAAGAAGCACCTACAGTCTAACTGCTGATCTCTGGTCTCCTCTAGACCACAGAAACAGATGCTGTACAGGTCGCCCCGCTCTGAATGGGACCTATTGTTGGGAATTAAAACGGAGCAAGTGTCCACACCAGGTCGAGGGTCGGGTTAGGCAAAAGCCACCAAGTTCCACCAGTCTTGACCTTTTAATTGAGTGCAATGTGATACAATGCATGGGTCAGCAGTGCTGAAAGTAGGCCCACATGTTGACGAAGACCCTCTGACCCCCACTGGCCCAACCAAGCACCAGCCATGAGGTGTGGCTATAACAACCCCTTGAGGCATATGGTGTAATTAGGGGACCCAATCAAGCAAGCCCAGGGCCTGGCCAGGAATGCTCATATTAGTAATGTTGATGTGTTAATTGCTTTCATTATGAGGCTTGTATGTTTTGCATCTTGAAGTTTTTAATGGCCAAAAATGGCTCTGACTTTTGTATCACTTTTTTCAGCATACTATTTTGTGACTATTTTCTATGACTGTGACTTTTTCAACATTCTATACTATGAGTATGACTTTTTTGTCACGTTTTGGGCATACAATACTGTGACTTTTTTTTATCACTTTATTCGACATACTATACTAGACTTTTTTTAATCACTTTTTTAAGATAATATACTATGAATATTGTTGACATACTATACTTTATATCACTTTTTTCGACTATAACGTTTTTAACATACAGTATGATGAATTTTTTCACTTTTTTCGAAATACTATACACACACATATATATATATATATATTTATATATATGTATACAATGGTTCGATCCCCAGTCCGGGAGGAGCCTTTTTGTGTGGAGTTTGCATATGCTCTAAGACTTTCTTTGACATACTATACTATGACTTTTTTCGATATACTATACAATTACTTTTTTAATCACCTTTTTTGACATAATATACAATGATACTATACAAAAAAATTTCGGAATACTATACTTTTATACTATACTATACTATATACGTTTTTTTCAATATACTATACTATGACTTTATCACTTTTATGACATACTATACTATGGCTATTTTCGACATGCTATACTATGACTTTTTTCAACATGCTATAGTATGACTTTTTCAAGATTAGACTTTTTGACATGCCATCCTATGACTTTTTCAAGATTAGACTTTTTGACATGCCATCCTATGACTTTTTTATCACTTTTTTCCACATACTATACTATGACTGTTTTCAACCTCCACTAATTGCTTGTGTGGTGGCTCAGTGGTTAGCACAGCTGCAAAAAGTAGGCAGAGTAGGACCCAATTAGGCATAGTCTGACAAGGTTCCAGTCTGGGCTATTCTGTTTTTTTGTGGACTTTGCATATGTTTCCAGACTTTCTTTGACATACTATACCATGACTTTACACTTTATATACCATAATGACTTTATTATAATATTTTTTATATGCTATATATTGACTTTTCTTGACATGCTATACTATGACTTTTATCGACATGCTATACTATGACTTTTTATCACTTTCTTTGACATACTATACTATGACTTTTCAACATGCTATACTATGACTGTTTTCGACATATACTGTGTAATGATTTTTTTCGACATACTATTCTACGGCTATTTCCGAAATACTACACTGAGACGTTTTTATCACTTTTTCAGCACTTTTTACTATCACTATTTTCCACCTATAAGTGCTGTTGTGGTAATCCAATGGTTAGCACAACTGCAAGAAATAGGTAAAGTAGGACCTAAGTAGATAAGAGTCTGACAGGGTTCAGTCCCCAGTCTGGGCATTTATTTTTTCATGTGGAGTTTGCATCTGTTTCCAGACTTTCTTTGACATACTATCCCATGACTTTATCATCAATTGTTTATATACCGTGTAATGATTTTTTTTCCCGACATGCTAAACTATGACTTTTTATCACTTTTATCGACATACTATACTATAACTTTTTTTGACATACTATACCACAACTTTTCGACATGCTATACTTTGACGTTTTGATCACTTTTGTCGACATACTATACTATGACTTTTTATCACTTTTTTGACATAATTTACTATGGCTATTTTCGAAATACTATACTATGACTTTTTTCGACATGACTTTTCGACGTGCTATACTATGACTTTTTATCACTTTTGTCGACATAATTTACTATGGCTATTTTCGAAATACTATACTATGACTTTTTTCGACATACTATACTATGACTTTTTATCACTTTTTGGTATTTTATCGCTATTTTCGAAATACTATACTATGACTTTTTTCGACATACTATAGTATGACTTTTTATCACTTTTTTCGACATACTATACTATGAATGAATGGATGAATGAATGAATGAATGAATGAAGAAATTTATTTCAGACATTAAAAATGAACCAAACAAAACAGCAAAGAAATGTACAAACAAGTTAAATAAGCAAAATATTCTAACTATAACTTTTTTCGACATAATATACTATGACTTTTTATCACTTTTGTTGACATACTATACGATACGATTTAACGATGTGCCATACTATGACTTTTCCATATGCTATACTATTACTTTTTCCGGCATACTATACTATGGCTATTTTCGACATACTATACTATCACTTTTCGGCATGCTCTATATGACTTTTTTTATCACTTTTTTCAACATACTATGCTATGACATACATATCAACATTCATTATTTACTGGTGTGGTACCTCAATGGTTAGCACACCTGTAGAAAGTAGGCAGGGTAGGACCCAATAAGGCAGAGTCTGACAAGGTTCAATCCTCAGTCTGGGCATTTCTTTTTCATGTTGAGTTTGCAGACTTTCTTTGACATACTATACCATGACTTTATTATAATTTTTTTAGATACTATAATTACTTTTTTCAACATAGTATAGTATGACTTTTTATAACTTTTATCGCAATACTATACTGTGGCTATTTGCTACATACTATCCTATGACTTTTTTTGACATGCTATGCTATGACTTTTGGACATGCTAAACTTTGACTTTTTTATCACTTTTATCGACATACTATACTGTGGCCATTTTCGACATACTATACTATGACTTTTCAACATGTTATACAATTATTATTTTTGACATGCTATACTATGACGTTTTTTCGACATACTGTACTATGAATGAATGAATGAATGAATGAATGAATGAAGAAATTTATTTCAGACATATCAAAAATAAATCAAACAAAACATCAAAGAAATTTACAAAGAAGTTAAATAAGCAAAATATTCTAACTATGGCTTTTTTCAACATACTATACTATAACCTTTTATCACTTTTATCAACACAATATACTACGGCTATTTTCAACATGCTAAACTATGACTTTTTATCACTTGTATTGAAAAACTATACTATGGCTATTTTCGAAATTCTATAGTATGTTTTTTTTTATGTCTTTTTCAACATTTTATACTATGACTGTTTTCAACATCAATTGTTTGCTGGTGTGGTAGCCCAATGGTTAGCACAGCTGCAAAAAGTAGGCAGACTAGGACCCAATAAGGCAGAGTCTGACAAGGTTCAGTCCCCAGTCTGGGCATTTATTTTTTCATGTGGAGTTTGCATCTGTTTCCAGACTTTCTTTGACATACTATCCCATGACTTTATCATCATTTGCTTATATACTGTGTAATGACTTTTTTCGACATACTATACTATGACTTTTTTCTACATACTATACAATTACTTTTTATCACCTTTTTCGACATACTATACTATGGCTACTTTCGACATACTATACTATGACTTTTTATCACTTTTTTCAACATACTATACTATGACTTTTTATCACTTTTTTCAACATACTATACTATGACTGTTTTCAACCTCCACTAATTGCTGGTGTGGTACCTCAGTGGTTAGCACAGCTGCATGAAGTTTTTCAACATACTATACTATGACTTTTTATCACCTTTTTCGACATACTATACTATGGCTTTTCGACATACTATACTATGACTTTTCGACATACTATACTATGACATTTTTAGACATACTATACTCATACTTTTCAACATACTATACAATGACTTTTTTATCACTTTTTTCGACATGCTATACTATGACTTTTTATCACTTGTATTGAAATACTATGCTATGGTTATTTTTGAAATTCTGTAGTATGATTTTTTTTTTTTCTCTCTCTTTTTCAACATATTATGCTATGACTGTTTTCAACATCACTTGTTTGGTGGTGTGGTAGCCCAATGGTTAGCACAGCTGCAAAAAGTAAGCAGACTAGGACCCAATAAGGCAGAGTCTGACAAGGTTCAGTCCCCAGTCTGGGCATTTATTTTTTCATGTGGAGTTTGCATCTGTTTCCAGACTTTCTTTGACATACTATCCCATGACTTTATCATCATTTGCTTATATGCTGTGTAATGACTTCTTTCAACATACTATACTATGACTTTTTTCGACATACTATACTATGACATTTTTAGACACTATACTATGACTTTTTGACATGTTATACTATGACCTTTTTCGACATACTATACTCTGACTTTTTATCACCTTTTTCGACATACTTATACTATGACTTTTCATAATTTTTTTCAACCTACTATACTTTGACTTTCCGACATGCTATTCTATGACTTTTTTAGACATACTATACTATGACTTTTCAACATGCTATACTATGACTTTTTATCACCTTTTTCGACATACTATACTATAGCTATTTTTCGACATATTATGGCTATTTTCTACATACTATACATGACTTTTTTAGACACTATACTATGACTTTTTTAGACATACATGACTTTTTATCACCTTTTTCGACATACTATACTATGACTTTTTTCGACATACTATATTATCACTTTTTTATCACTTTTTTCGACATACTATACTATGACTTTTTTTGACATACTATACTATGACTTTTTTTGACATACTATATTATCACTTTTTTATCACTTTTTTCGACATATTATGGCTATTTTCTACATACTATACTATGACTTTTCGACATGTTATACTATGACTTTTTTCGACATACTATACTAGGACTTTTTATCACCTTTTTCGACATACTATACTATGGCTACTTTCGACATACTATACTATGACTTTTTTAGACACTATACTATGACTTTTCGACATACTATACAATTACTTTTTATCACCTTTTTCGACATACTATACTATTGCTACTTTTGACATACTATACTATGACTTTTTTATCACTTTTTTCAACATACTATATTATGACTTTTTATCACTTTTTTCAACATACTATACTGTGACTGTTTTCAACCTCCACTAATTGCCGGTGTGGTACCTCAGTGGTTAGCACAGCTGCATGAAGTAGGCAGAGTAGGACCCAAGTAGATGACAAGGTTCAATCCTCAGTCTGGGCGATGCTTTCTTTTGTGGACTTTGCATATGTTTCATGAATTTCTTATATACTATATAATGATTTTTTTCAACATACTATACTATGATTTTTTTTGACATACTATACTATGACTTTTTATCACTTTTTTTTGACATACTATACTATGACTGTTTTTTGACATACTATACTATGACTTTTTTATCACTTTTTTCGACATACTATACTATGGCTATTTTCTACATACTATACTATGACTTTTTTATCTCTTTTTTCGACATCCTATACTATGTCTATTTTCTACATGATATACTATGACTTTTTTCAACATACTATACTATGACTTTTCGACATGTTATACTATGACTTTTTTAGACATACTATACTATGACTTTTTTATCTCTTTTTTCGACATACTATACTATGAATGAATGGATGAATGAATGAATGAATGAATGAAGAAATTTATTTCAGACATTAAAAATGAACCAAACAAAACAGCAAAGAAATGTACAAACAAGTTAAATAAGCAAAATATTCTAACTATAACTTTTTTCGACATAATATACTATGACTTTTTATCACTTTTGTTGACATACTATACGATACGATTTAACGATGTGCCATACTATGACTTTTCCATATGCTATACTATTACTTTTTCCGGCATACTATACTATGGCTATTTTCGACATACTATACTATCACTTTTCGGCATGCTCTATATGACTTTTTTATCACTTTTTTTCAACATACTATGCTATGACATACATATCAATATTTATTGTGTTACGAAAATCAAATGTTAATGCAGAAAGTAGCGGGTAGGACACAAGGAGAGTAACGCACAAGGTTCAATCCTCAGTCTGGGCATTTTTTTTTCATGTTGAGTTTGATGCTAGACTTTCTTTGACATACTATACCATGACTTTATTATAATTTTTTTAGATACTATAATTACTTTTTTCAACATAGTATACTATGACTTTTCGACATACTATAATATGACTTTTTTCAACATACTATACAATGACTTTTTATCACCTTTTTCGACATACTATACTAAGGCTATTTTTGACATACTTATACTATGACTTTTTTATCACTTTTTTCGATATGCTATACTATGAATTTTCATAATTTTTTTCAACATACTATACTATGACTTTTCATAACTTTTTTCAACATATTACTTTTCGACATATTATGGCTATTTTCGACATACTATACTATGACTTTTTATCACCTTTTTTGACATACTATACTATGGCTACTTTCGACATACTTATACTATGACTTTTTTCGACATACTATACTATGACTTTTTTGTCACTTTTTTCGACATACTATACTATGACTGTTTTTTGACATACTATACTATGACTTTTTTATCACTTTTTTGGACATACTATATTATGACTTTTTTTGACATACTATACTATGACTTTTTTATCACTTTTTTCGACATATTATGGCTATTTTCTACATACTATACTATGACTTTTCAACAAGTTATACTATGACTTTTTTCGACATACTATACTAGGACTTTTTATCACCTTTTTCGACATACTATACTATGGCTACTTTCGACATACTATACTATGACTTTTTTAGACACTATACTATGTCTTTTCGACATGCTATACTATGACTTTTCGACATGCTATACTATGACTTTTTATCACCTTTTTCGACATACTATACTATTGCTATTTTCGACACACTTATACTATGACTTTTGTATCACTTTTTTCGTCATACTATACTAAGGCTATTTTGTACATACTATACTATGACTTTTTTCTACATATTATACTATGACTTTTTTATCACTTTTTTCGACATGCTATACTATGACTATTTTCTACATACTATACTATGACTTTTTTCAACATACTATACTATGACTGTTTTCGACATACTATACAATTACTTTTTATCACCTTTTTCAACATACTATACTATGGCTACTTTCGACATACTATGACTTTTTTTTCACTTTTTTCAACATACTATATTATGACTTTTTATCACTTTTTTCAACATACTATACTATGACTTTTTTATCACTTTTTTCAACATACTATACTGTGACTGTTTTCAACCTCCACTAATTGCCGGTGTGGTACCTCAGTGGTTAGCACAGCTGCATGAAGTAGGCAGAGTAGGACCCAAGTAGATAGAGTCTGACAAGGTTCAATCCTCAGTCTGGGCGATTCTTTCTTTTGTGGACTTTGCATATGTTTCATCAATTTTTTATATACTATATAATGATTTTTTTCAACATACTATATTATGACTTTTTTCGACATTTTATACTATGACTTTTTTAGACATACTATACTATGACTTTTTATCACTTTTTTCGACATGCTATACTATGACTTTTCATAATTTTTTTCAACATGCTATACTATGACTTTTTGACATACTATAATATCACTTTTTTCGACATACTATACTATGACTTGTTATCACCTTTTTCGACATACTATACTAAAGCTATTTTGTACATACTATACTATGACTTTTTTCTACATATTATACTATGACTTTTTTATCACTTTTTTCGACATGCTATACTATGACTTTTCATAATTTTTTTTCAACATACTATACTATGACTTTTCATAATTTTTTTCAACATACTATGCTATTACTTTTCGACATGCTATACTATGACATTTTGAGACACTATAGACTTTTTTAGACATACTATACTCTGACTTTTCGACATGCTATACAATGACTTTTTTCGACATACTATACAATGACTTTTTGTCACCTTTTCAACATACTATACGATGTCTATTTTCTACATACTATACTATATGTTTTCAACATCCATTGTTTGCTGGAGTGGTAGCCCAATGGTTAGCACAGCTGCAAAAAAATCACTTTTTTCGACACACTATACTATGGCTATTTTCTACATAATATACTATCACTTTTTTATCACTTTTTCGACATGCTATACTATGACTTTTCATAATTTTTTTCAACCTACTATTGTCGTGGAAGTTTCCTTTGCAGCAGGGGGTAGAGTTTGACAGTTTAGTAAATTGAAACAAATAAGACAGACTGAGACTAAAACCAAGTTGGGTTTTTGTATTTTATTAAAAAAGATATATTTGCAAATAGGATCAACATGATTTCACAAAAGGCCGCAGCCCAGTGTGGAGTCAGTTTCTCAAATGAGTGAACAAGAACACCAGGCTTATATGCATCTTCAGAGTGACAGCACATACGCACTTGGATTATTATGACGCTTACAATTTTGACAGGCAATCTGATACACATGAAGACAATCAGAGGAATACAAGAGACATCTTGGAGTCATCTCACCTCCTCCTCCCCGTAATCGACTTTCACCCCCAGTTACATCTTAACTGGCATGGGAAAACATGAGATAGTTTTAGGGTGACCTTGTACCTTTATCGGTTCAGGCTAACAGTGCTCACATAATGTTCCAGACTGCATGTCTCACAAAGTTTAGAATCAAAATCTGCATGTGGGAATGAGATAGACTCTTTCAGCATTTGTGAGAGAATTAAAGTAGAAATAAAACATAAAAATATAAGGAATTGTGCTTAAATGTAATTTTCCCATTACACTGTACTATGACTTTTCGACATACTATACTATGACTTTTTTCGACATACTATACTATGAATTTTTATCACCTTTTTCGACATACAATACTATGTCATAGTATAGCATGTCAAAAAGTCATAGTATAGCATGTCGAAAAGTCATAGTATAATGTCTAAAAAAGTCATAGTATAGTATTTTTATCACCTTTTTCGACATACTATACTAAGGCTATTTTTGACATACTTATACTATGACTTTTTTATCACTTTTTTCGACATGCTATACTATGAATTTTCATAATTTTTTTTCAACATACTATACTATGACTTTTCATAACTTTTTTCAACATATTACTTTTCGACATATGGCTATTTTCGACATACTATACTATGACTTTTTTAGACACTATACTATGACTTTTTATCACCTTTTTCGACATACTATACTATGGCTACTTTCAACATACTTATACTATGACTTTTTTCGACATACTATACTATGACTTTTTATTTTATCACTTTTCCGTCCCATACTATACTATGCGCTAGAGCTGCCTTCGACATACTATACTATGACTTTTTTAGACACTATACTATGACTTTTCGACATGCTATACTATGACTTTTCGACATGCTATACTATGACTTTTTATCACCTTTTTCGACATACTATACTATTGCTATTTTCGACACACTTATACTATGACTTTTGTATCACTTTTTTCGTCATACTATACTAAGGCTATTTTGTACATACTATACTATGACTTTTTTCTACATATTATACTATGACTTTTTTCGACATACTATACTATGACTTATCACCTTTTTCGACATACTATATTAAGGCTATTTTGTACAAACTATACTATGACTTTTTTATCTCTTTTTTCGACATCCTATACTATGTCTATTTTCTACATGATATACTATGACTTTTTTCAACATACTATACTATGACTTTTCGACATGTTATACTATGACTTTTTTAGACATACTATACTATGACTTTTTATCACGTTTTTCGACATACTATACTAAAGCTATTTTCGACATACTTATACTATGACTTTTTTTATCACTTTTTTCGACATGCTATACTATGACTTTTCAACATACTATAATATGACTTTTTTCGACATACTATACTATGACTTGTTATCACCTTTTTCGACATACTATACTAAGGCTATTTTGTACATACTATACTATGACTTTTTTATCACTTTTTTCGACATGCTATACTATGACTTTTCATAATTTTTTTTCAACATACTATACTATGACTTTTCATAACTTTTTTCAACATACTATGCTATTACTTTTCGACATACTATACTATGACATTTTGAGACACTATAGACTTTTTTAGACATACTATACTCTGACTTTTCGACATGCTGTACAATGTCTATTTTCTACATGATATACTATGACTTTTTTCAAAATACTATACTATGACTTTTCGACATGTTATACTATGACTTTTTTCGACATACTATACTATGAGTTTTTTTCGACATGCTATACTATGACTTTTTTAGACATACTATACAATGACTTTTTATCACCTTTTTCGACATACTATACTATGACTATTTTCTACATACTATACTATGACTTTTGTATCACTTTTTTCGTCATGCTATACTATGACTATTTTCTACATACAATACTATGACTTTTTTCTACATATTATACTATGACTTTTTTATAACTTTTTTCGACATGCTATACCATGACTATTTTCTACATCCTATACTATGACTTTTTTCAACATACTATACTATGACGTTTCGACATGCTATGCTATGACTTTTTTAGACATACTATACTCTGACTTTTCAACATGCTATAGTATGACATTTTTAGACATGCTATACTACACTGTAAACCTGAATTAGTTGACTTTACTCGCAAATTGCGTGGAAACCCGTTGCCCTATCCCACTTTAGTTTTTACACAAGCTAAAATTAAATATGTCGAGTTGTATTAACATGGAACCTTAAGTTTAGTATTTATATTTATTAGTAGTGTGTACTCAAATCATTAGATAAAACTAGCTATTATGACTTGTTATTGCTACTCATCATTTATTACAATTACTATATTTTCCTCTAATTTAATTAAATTAAATATGGTATAAAACATTGTTTCAAATAAATTGGATGGAAAAAAAGAAACACCTCTAAATGCTCCAATGCATTTTATTTTTAAGAAAAATGGCAAAACAGGTCAACATCAACACGTCTAACCTAAAATGATTAATCTGAAAAAAGTCATTTCAAATCATTGAAACAATTGTGTGAGTGTTGTGTGTGTCTTGTGTGTGTGTGTGTTGTCCGTGTCTGTGTGGTACGTGTGTGGTGTGTCCGTGTGTGTTGTGTGTGTGTTGTCCGTGTCTGTGTTGTACGTGTGTGGTGTGTCCGTGTGTGTTGTGTGTGTGGGTGTTGTCCGTGTCTGTGTTGTACGTGTGTGGTGTGTCCGTGTGTTGTGTGTGTGGGTGTTGTCCGTGTCTGTGTTGTACGTGTGTGGTGTGTCCGTGTGGGTGTTGTCCGTGTGTGTTGTGTGTGGGTGTTGTCTGTGTGTGTATTGTCCGTGGGTATTGTCCGTGTGGGTGTTGTCCGTGTGTGTTGTTTGTGTGTGGGTGTTGTCCGTGTGTTGTGTGTGGGTGTTGTCCGTGTGTCCAGGTGTTGTCCGTGTCTGTGTTGTTTGTGGGTGTTGTATGTGTTTGTGGGTGTTGTGTGTGTGTGGGTGTTGTCCGTGTCTGTGTTGTTTGGGTGTTGAATGTATCACAAATTTACAAGAAAAAAACATGGATGTCCCCTGAGATTAAAGTGGTAAATCCATATACAAAACAAAATTCACAAGAAACCCCCACTCAAATGTACATTGCGAGCTGGTTTTTCAAAGTCTGTAGCTTCGGATTGAGGTCAGTGTGGCCTGACATGTTGGATGACCTGAAATGTGAGCTTTTTGAGTCTTGAGGGTGTTAGGTGGGTGCATTACGGAGCGCGCGAACCAAGATGCACATTGCTTTTGGCAGATCTTGAATGTTGTCCATCACGACTTCTCCCTCAATGATGATTTTCAAACTGAGGTTGACGAGATGCGGAATGCTGGGAATGGGCCAGCACTTCCGCTCACGGGGAATGAGAAGTATCCCAACGTCAAGGTCACGAAAAGAACCATCATCATCCGATTCCTAAATATAGAATAACAGAAGAGCACAATCATTACATTAGATTTCTCATTTGAAAAACAACTTTAATCAATATGAGAGTGTCATGGTGAAAAATAAATAAAGGTGAAAATTATAAGAAAGCAAGGCTTACTTACTTACTTGCTTTTATTTGAAGAAATTTGTGGGGTTGTCCCCCATGGATGATAGGAAGCCCTCTGAGCACTGGTGTCCAGATCACAGTTGGCTCTGTAGTCTTTTGGGAATTAAACATAGTACTACAAGTTAGATAGCTAAAAAAAGGAAAAATAAATAATGATCTATAAGAAAGCTTAAACAAACCAAGCAATATTTGGATTGAATTATACAACTAATAGAGTAGCATTGTGATATGATGTTTTTACAAAACCTGTGAAAAACAATGCCAAGTACATAATGTGTATGGACCTACATTGGTCTGTTGTGAAATATGTGTCAACAACTGTCCAACATTACCTCTCTTGGATCGAAATAACTCTAGGAGACGAGGACTGTGCCGATCGATGCTCTCATAGAATTCCTGCTAGAGGTTCTTGCCCACAATCCTGCTGAACTCCATGAACACCTGAAAAATACAGAGAACAAAAACAAAGTGAACTTAGAGCAAATGAACTATACAAGGCAGCTAAGCCATCTGCAAAGTAGTATATGATTTGAAATGTTGTTTAAATTAAAAAAACATCATGCCCCAAATTAAAAATAACAATGTTTTATTAAAGAGGACAAGAGTAAATGTGTACTGCGCAGGTGAGAAAGACGGCTTCTGTGCAGCGTGCAGAAAAATCACATGACTGACAGTGAAAGGTTACTTGGGCAGTTTCACTCACCCTGGGTTTTCTGGTGAATCTTTGCTAAGTGGACCTTAAGTGCATTAATGGAGTTGAATGTGCACACACATTGTTGGTGTAAGCAGGGAAATGGGACAGTTCTACCATAGTTTCCGTGTTTAAACCGATAATGTTTTAAAAGGTTACCCCTTTTTTCACACAAACTCACAATACTTACATTTCCACAGCATCCTCACACCACAAGGATCTGTAAAAATAGAAAACAAGAAAACGTTTATCTCAACAATGTCACTGTTAAATACAATAAGGCAATATAACCGAAACAAAGCCTGTGTTACAGAGAAAACCGGCATGTAAACAAGCGTGTGTGTGAAAGTGAGTGAGAGGGAAAAAGAGAGCGGCCAAGGACATACTATTACTTTTTATCACCTTTTTCGACATACTATACTATGACTATTTTCTACATACTATACTATGACTTTTGTATCACTTTTTTCGTCATACTATACTATGACTATTTTCTACATACTATACTATGACTTTTTTCTACATATTATACTATCACTTTTTTATCACTTTTTTCGACATGCTATACTATGACTATTTTCTACATACTATACTCTGACTTTTCGACATGCTATAGTATGACATTTTTAGACATGTTATACTATGACTTTTTTCTACATACTATTATTATTATTATAATTACTTTTTATCACCTTTTTCGACATACTATACTAAGGCTACTTTCGACATACTATACTATGACTTTTTTATCACTTTTTTCAACATACTATACTGTGACTGTTTTCAACCTCCACTAATTGCTTGTGTGGTACCTCAGTGGTTAGCACAGCTGCATGAAGTAGGCATAGTAGGACCCAAGTAGATAGAGTCTGACAAGGTTCAATCCTCAGTCTGGGCGATTCTTTCTTTTGTGGACTTTGTATATGTTTCATACATTTTTTATATACTACATAATGACTTTTTTCAGCATACTATATTATGACTTTTTTTTGACATGCTATACTATGACTTTTCATAATTTTTTTCAACATACTATACTATGACTTTAAGACATGCTATACTATGTCTATTTTCTACATACTATACTATGACTTTTTTCTACATACTATACTATGACTTTTTGACATACTATACTATGACTTTTTTCGACATACTATACAATGACTTTTTATCACCTTTTTCGACATACTATACTAAGGCTATTTTCTACATACTATACTATGACTTTTTATCACTTTTTTCGACATGCTATACTATGACTTTTCATAATTTTTCTCAACATGTTATACTATGACTTTTCATAACTTTTTTCAACATACATGACTTTTCGAAATGCTATCTCATGACTTTTTTAGACATACTATACTATGACTTTTCGACATGTTATACTATGACTTTTTCAGACATACTATACTCATACTTTTCAACATACTATACAATGACTTTTTATCACCTTTTTCGACATACTATACTATGGCTATTTTCGACATACTATACTATGACTTTTTTATCACTTTTTTCACCATACTATACAATGACATTTTATCACTTTTTTCGATATGCTATAAATATGGCTATTTTCGACATGCTATAATATGACTTTTTTTTACCTTTATCGACATACTATGCTGTGGCCATTTCCAACATACTATACTATGAAATTTTTAACACTTTTTTCGACATGCTATACTATGACTTTTTTCGACATGATATACTATGACGCAGAGCAGAGTGGCGCAGCGGAAGCGTTGTGGGCCCAAAACCCAGAGGTTGATAGAGCAAAACCATCCTCTGCTACTTACAATGCTACCTCACTGACGACATGTCACGTGCCAGCCTGCTTCAAGTCCTCTACTATCATCCCTGTTCCCAAGAAGTCAAGGACCACAGGTAACAACTTTAGACCCGTCGCCTTACCTCTGCGGTTATGAAGTCCTTTGAGCGCCTTGTGCTTTCACACGTCAAAGACATCACCGACCCCTCCTGGACCCCCTGCAGTTTGCCTACAGAGCCAATAGGTCTGTAGACAATGCAGTCAACCTGGCCCTCCACTACATCCTCCGGCACCTGGGATGTCATTTATAAACGTGGTGTACGCACAAAATGGGGCTGAAAATGTGCATGCAAACAAACTTGACGGGAGAATGTGCGGTCCTTCACGTAAACTCTGACCCATGCATACACACATTTTGGAGACAAACTAGGAATTGGCGATGCAGATGGTGAGGTGGTGAACTAAAGTCAGACTGCAGAAAGTAAATGGGAATAACAATTACTCGTAATATTTTCAAGTATTGATGCCTCACACACATTCTTTCATTCCATATCATCCACGTTACCATGAAGATGAACTCCAGCAGTGTTATTTGCGCTTGTACTGAGTGATTCTTGTTCTATAAACACCTCCAACTCAAATCTTCAATAAAAATTTGTTCTTAATGTTTAATCGGTGCTGTCTCGCCGTCACATTGTCTGCTACAGAGCGCAGAAGGAGGGGATGGCCCGACTGCATGGAATACAGGATAGCATCAAATACCCTAGCATTAGATAATGGCAGAACACAGTGTAAATAACTAAATATCTGTCTTTAAAACAGTGCATATATCATCAAATGTCAAAGTCTGTAAATACAGCCATTAAGCTCTCGCACAATCGTTACCCTTAATGTCCTCGTTATCGGTCCAAACTTTAATACTGTGACAAAACCTGCATGAAGAATAGTTTGCCTATTACACTTTCTTTCGTCTTCAAATTGTATCTCAGGATGGGATATACCACTAATTGATGCTGTGATTTTAGCAAGATGTTAACAATCACAAATTGTTGTAAACATAAATACTGCGATGAACCCATGCATAATGCTGCATGATGGCACTGCTGGCCCTGCAGGAGGACTACACTAATGGAAGAATCAGGAGAGAAAGAGACTTCAGGGACCATGACGATAGCTGGCTAATATGCTGATATAGATTCCTTAAAGCTGTGCTCTTGGATCTATGTACTGAATTGGGTCCAGTAGGGCAATACGTTGGAACCGTGCCATCCTGGTCCATCCCGGTCCAAATACAGGTCCTCGCCACTCTTGGGGAAACCGGCTGTTTCCAGAGGGAAATGTCAGACCGCTAAGTGTTTTTTTTTTTTAAATAAATATTATATATAATCTTCAACTTCATCACTAAGGCTTGTTTGGATATAATATATAGTTCTGCTAGGCTTCTTACTAGATCAAACAGGCACAACCATATCACCCCCTTCACTGGCTTCCTGTAACCTACAGGATCCAATTCAAAATTCTCACCATAACCTATAGGGCTCTACATGGTCAGGCCCCTGACTATCTTGCCAACATAATTCACTTACATACCCCGTCCCGGTCTCTCAGGTCTGTCAATCAAAATCTGCTATCCACGCCACGCACTCGTCTGAAGACACGTGGGGATAGAGCTTTTGAAGCCATGGCACCTACACTCTGGAATGCTCTACCAACCAGCATTAGGTTTGCTGAGAATGTGGACTTTTTTAAGGGACAAGTGAAGACTCACTTGTTTAGGCTAGCCTTTGGGTAGCCTATGTCTTTTATTTATTTGATAATTGCATTTGTTGTATTTGTATTTTATATTATTGACTGTTTTATTATTTTTATTAACAATGTCTATGCACATTGTGAAGCACTTTGTGACCTTGTCTGTGAAAAGCGCTGTACAAATAAATTTTACTTACTTACTTACTTACTTACTTACTCCAGGACCTGTACGCCACCAGGACTCTGAAGCGCGCTGGAAAGATTGTGGCTGATCCCTCCCACCCCGGCCACAAACTCATTGAGTCACTCCCCTCTGAGTAGGAGGCTGAGGTCCATCAGGACCAAAACCTCACACCACAAGAACAGTTTTTCCCATCCGCCACTAGCCTTATCAACAAGGCCCGGAACCCACCCTGACACTCTCCACACCCCACCACTGGCTCTACATGCCACTGTACTTACTCTGCTGTACTGCTCTTTTTAATACATACTGTGTATATACAGTATATTTATACTTATATTGTTTATATAGTAATACTTCTTATATTTAGAGAATTTGTGACATGCACCTGCAACACCAAAACAAATTCCTTATATGTGTAAAAAAACGTACTTGGCAATAAAGCTTTTTCTGATTCTGATTCTGATTCTGACTTTTGTATCACTTGTTTCGACATGCTATGCTATGGCTATTTTCTACATACTATACTATGACTTTTCAACATGCTATACTTTGACTTTTTATCACTATCGACATACTATACTAAGACTTTTTTATCAGTTATTTCAACATACTATACTATCTCTATTTTCTACATGGTATACTATGACATTTTATCACTTTTTTCGACATGCTATACTATGGCTATTTTTGACATACTATACTATGACTTTTTTATCACTTGTTTCGACATATTATACACTATGACTATTTTCTACATACTATACTATGGCTTTTTTTTCATTGTTTTTGACATGTTATACTATGGCTATTTTTGACATACTATACTATGACTTTTTTGTCACTTGTATCGACATGCTATACTATGACTTTTCGACATACTATACTATGACTTTTTTCAACATTGTATACTATGACTTTTTATCACTTTTATCAACATACTCAACTATGGCTATTTTTGACATACTGTACTATAAATTTGTCACTTTTATCGACACGCTATACTATGATTTTTTATCACCTTTTTCGACATACTATACTATAGCTATTTTCGACCTACTATATTATGAATGAATGAACGAATGAAAAAAAAAGAATGAATGAATGAAGAAATTTATTTCAGACCTTTCAACAATAAACCAAACAAAATATCAAAGAAATGTACAAATAAGTTAAATGAGCAAAACATTCTATCTATCACTTTTATCAACACAATATACTATGGCTATTTTCGACATACTATACATACATACTTTTTAGAACTTTTTTCGTCACACTATACCATAACTTTTTCGACATACTATACTGTGACGTTTTAGAACTTTTTTGATGAACTATACTGTTATTTTTTCATCACTTTTATGACAGTCTTACCACTTTTTTCAACATACTGATGAACAACATACATACATACTTTTTTTTAATATATACTGACTCTTTTCAACATTCTATACTGTGACTATTTCAAAATAATATTCTATGACTTTTTTTATCCCTTTTGTCGACATACTCTACTATGACTTTTTTCCTTTTATGGATTTTTTATTACCTTTTTTCAACATACTATTTCATGACTCTTTTCAATATACTTTAAGTAAGTAGTGGAGGATAAATACTTTACCAGGTTAAAGCACCATCCTTCGATACGATATGTCCGTATCTCGTTTCATTGCTGTACCAGAAACTGAAAGACAGTCATCCTACCTCTCATTATGGTCTTTGGTTTTTCAAATTGTTTTCGTTTTACGCCGTTCGATTGCATTGTCAAGGGAATAGACTGGTACGTTTATTGAGCTCAACTACCACTGTTGCAAACAAGGAGACATACTGGATCTGGTGTGGTTTCTGACCATACCTAATAATATTTCTTTAGAGACGTCTATTTGGCTTCCACCATATTAAAATTGCTGTAATGTTTGAATTAGAGTATTGGCCCCACTCACAATTACTTTGGTAGTTTGGTTGAGTGTTCTAAACTCTCATATTATGCATTAATTAAGGTGGAATGATACTAACCACTAATTAGGGACTCAGAGATGACGTATGATAAATGTTTGGTGTCTTGTGACAAATCTATTGCATCGCTTTTTAAGCTGAAGTAGAGCAGATGCACTGTGGAGAGTCCAAAATAGCTCCACCACACTGGAGGTTTTTCTGACTTAATAATGTCAACACCAGAGCCTTCACAAAACCAGATGGAGCCACTTTATTTGTTGGACTGATTGCGCCTACTCAAGTTTATCTCCAGCCGTTCACATAGCAGCGAAAGAAGAGATGTCTGGTCCAGTCAGTGTTGTAATTTATGAAGTGCTTTCAAAAGCAGGGTTGCCACAACGTTCTGTGTAACAAAGCACATAAATGCATGATAACAACATCAGACAACACTGCATAAATCTTAACATATGAGGCCACTTCTCTCTCTCTCTCTCTCTCTGAGTGGAAACACATGAAAGAATGATTATTAAGGTGCATAAAGCTCACATGTTTCACCAAGAATGACAGTTGGGATCATTTGAACCTGCAGTATGTATTGTTTTCTTTTTTTCATTTCCTTTTCAGAAGTTTAAAAAAAAACTTGTACTTTTCTTTTTGGAGTATTTATATTTTATGTGACTGTATACTTGTACTCCACTGCATTTATCTGACAGCTGTAGTTACTTTTTAAAATTAAGATTGCACATTAAAACACATATAAGCTTAATAAGTACAATAGAAAAAGCAGTGACTGCTTGCAGCCCCATTTTCCTGTTTCAGATGTCTATGAGTCTATGATTGTTTGCAGTTCCAGCAACGAGACATGTCCCATTTCCCCCCTTCCCATTAATCATCTCACGACCCTTCAGATTTATCGTGTGACCCTTTGGAGGGGCAATAAACCTATGTTGGGAACCACGGGACTAAACTACCTAACTGTGTATAAAGGCACTTGGACAGCGCAGACCTCTGTCAAGGCATGCCCTATCTCACAATGTTAACTCAATGTCAATTTTACCAGACAGGAACTCATTTGAACTCATGAATGCAGCCCAAATGCCCTATCTTGCAATGTTAACGAAAGTGAGAAATAATTTGTGTCTGCTGCGTGATTCAGTTATTCTCCAAAATGGAATGGGTTCTTCCTTGGCCAATGCTACACCCTTCCCCCAATTTTCATGAAACTCGGGCCAGGAGTTTTACCCTAATCCTGCTGACAGACAGACAAACAAACCGACAAGCCGATAAGTTAACTAGCTCTACCTGGACTAGCAACGGTACAAAAGTTAAATGCTACGTATGCACTGATGCATTAGTTTTAACAATCTTATAATACTGATACTCTGCCACTTTTGAATTCATGACTTTTACTTGTAATTACGGTGGCCCAGAAGTGCAAACCACCACGTCGTGTTGTGGGTTTTGCTGTCGTGGGATTTGCTGTTGTGTTGTGGGTTTTGCTGTTGCGTTTTGGGATTTGCTGTCATGGGATTTGCTGTCGTGTTGTGGGTTTTGCTGTTGCGTTTTGGGATTTGCTGTCATGGGATTTGCTGTCGTGGGATTTGCTGTTGTGGGTTTTGCTGTTGTGTTGTGGGTTTTGCTGTTGCGTTTTGGGATTTGCTGTCATGGGATTTGCTGTCGTGTTGTGGGTTTTGCTGTCGTGGGATTTGCTGTTGTGGGTTTTGCTGGCATGTTGTGGGATTTGCTGTTGTGGGTTTTGCTGGCATGTTGTGGGATTTGCTGTCGTGGGTTTTGCTGGCATGTTGTGGGATTTGCTGTCGTGGGTTTTGCTGGCATGTTGTGGGATTTACTGTTGTGGGTTTTGCTGGCATGTTGTGGGATTTGCTGTTGTAGGTTTTGCTGGCATGTTGTGGGATTTGCTGTTGTAGGTTTTGCTGGCATGTTGTGGGATTTGCTGTTGTAGGTTTTGCTGGCATGTTGTGGGATTTACTGTTGTGGGTTTTGCTGGCATGTTGTGGGATTTGCTGTTTTGGTTTGCACTTCAGTGCCAACGTATGTAATGGAGTATTTTTACACTGTGTTATTAGTACTTTTACTTATTCCGTAGTCTCATATTGCCAGATCTATCTCCACAGCACTGGAAAAAAGAAAGCCTGGCTGCTCGAGTTAACATTCTGATATAGGGGGAAAAAACTTTCTTGCTTGTCTAGATTATTTTTTAAACCAATCACAATCGTCATGGACGGTGCTAAGCTCCGGATGCTGAAATAGGCAGCCAATGCCTACATCCGGTGAGTCAGACTACATGTTGACAGATCTGAGACATGTGGCCCACAGGGAGTAATTTACATACTTTATCCTGTTTTTTGGGGGGGAAATTCTCAAGTCAACCTTAAAGCTAATGAGTGCAATACCATGCATTGCTAAGAGCAGAGTGGGACTCCCTTTCAGCTCATGAAAGAAATGCTGAGTGGGGTCAATGTGGGGTGGTCAGGAGAAGGCTTGACTGTTGCATACACATACTACACAACTGCTACAGGAGCACAAAGATTTAAGATTTTTTAATATGATTGTTAATACATTTTAATGTTTTATATTTGTTTTTGGAAAGTTGAAGAAAAGATTGAGCAGTTTCAATAAAACCACAAACACATACAACAAAGCTTTGTATTTGACATCACTCCAAACCAACACAAACATTTCCAATTGACAATTGGAAATAGGCTGAAAAACAGTTTATGGAAAAAATTACTTCTAAGTTAATGGGTCTCTGCAGTCTGTAACCTAAAGACAATCATTACAAACAGATACTCTGCTATGTACAACATGAGCTTTTGCAGTAAGTCTGGTCTCCACAACCTTGTTTAGCACTCTTTCTTACTTTGGAAGGTAGACTGTGAAGCCTGCTGCCATTTATCTGATACAGAGCAATGGCTAAACAGGCTGAATTTTCAATTAGTTTTTTATTTTATTCTAGTTTAGCTTAGTTACTTTTCAGAGTGTGTTGGCTAGTTTTAGTTTAGTTTTACTTTTTATATATTTAGTTTTCATAATTTTTTGTTTTTTTAGTTGGGGCCAGGTATACTGTCTCAGCCGTATGTAGCCATATATACATGCAAACTACATGAATGGAGAATGTTGAATCATTGTACTACTTTAGTGTCCGATTTGAAGCAATTATGGCACAGCCCCATCTCCTGAAATGTCAAGTCCGATGTTACTGTGGTTCAGTGTCACGAGAGTTGAAACAAATTCATGCTGCCTTATAGCTAAAAAACTGCAACTGGGATACATTTGCATTCACTATTTTAGTAGTTTTTAAATCAGGTAATATCGTTTTAGTTTTCAATTTAGTTTTTATTTATTTTCAGTCTCATATTTTACATGGCCCAAGAGGCCTGTTTTGACAGTCACCACAGCGTAATTGAGAAAACAGTTGAGTAATATATGAACGGAATATCATTGGTGTGTGAAATACTGCTGAATTTAACCAGGACACGCACTGTCCACACTTTAGAATAAAGTGGGGTTGGCCATTCATTTACTCCCCTACTGTAGACTTGGTGTGGGTGTAACGGATGTGGACAGGCTATGGAAGGAGACAACTACAACTGACAGTTGTCCAGAATTTATTTACTCTTGCAGAAGACAATATTCCATTAATTGGGTTCTGGTCTATTGTTCTGCACCTCCGCTCCTCAGCAATACAAAACCATATTGTCAGAGTGATCTCATTTTCTACGATACATGCATAAAACTGACATAACAGTATAGTATCTTACTAGCAATGTGGACATTACTAGCCAATGGCATTTAAAATAGACAAGGAAAAAATAACCGGAATTATATCAACAAATGTGAGAAACATGAGAAACAACGTTTTAAATTTTCTTACAGTTTCATGGGCATTAAAGAGTGCGGGTGTGTGCTTGTATGAGTCAGAGATGGAACGGTACTGGCCCACTGGGATATCTCCCTGAACCTTCCGACAAATGAATGAATGGTTTATTTTCATGTCTGGCTGCTTACAATTACCATTATAGGACTATTCAGACACATTTTAAATAATGACTTTCCTGTTGTTGACACAAAACAAAATACGTACATAAAGGGTACAAATATAAAGTATACAATTCAACCCAAAAAACCTGATAAGTACCAGTTGGGTACCCTATCCAAATAAGTACTACGGGCAGAAAAACTAAAGAGAAAGAGCAAGAGCGAGAAGGAAAGAGAGACAGAGAGAGACAGAGAGAGAGAGAGAGAGACTGGACCTTCATACAATAGGCAAAATGATGCTCCGCAAGATCCCCTCTATGAGCCCGCTACTGTGCATAAGTTGTATGTTTTCTTCTATTCCAGGCTTTATGAATATAATTAGATATTGCAAATATGTGGTTGTAAAGCCATTTAATTCTAGCGCTATCCTGTAACATTCCTACCTGAGTTGGTATTTTATCAAAGAGTACTTCTCATAAATCATTGTAGAATGGACAGTACGGTAAAAAAAAATCAATCCGCCCCGGAGCCTGCCACATAAACCTAAACTGTTATCTTTCCACATGTCCTCACCATAACTATAAAGGAAGGCCCACAAGCCTAACAAAAGTAAGTCAGTCAGAACCAGTAGGCTTTTTTTCCACGTTAAAACCGTATTGAGTTTAACCTCTGCAAGCAGCAATCCCCTTTTATCATTTTTTTTTTTTTGGTCAGATGTTTAATAAATTTAAGCAAAGCGATATTGCACAGGGGAAAAAAAAAATGATTGGAGCAGTAGATGTCATCTCAAAAGTCAGTAATTAGAAGTATAACCACGGACCAATAGTCATATGAATCTCAAATCGCGTGTCATATTTTGGCAGTCTTGAAACCCAGCAACTTCATCATGCCTTAATTATTGCGTGAGGAAGAGCGTGTTCAACTCGAAGAGGAATGCTGAACTCACTGCAGCAGTCAATTGTGCTTTGAATAACATCCTTCAGACACATAGACACACATGGATACTCTGCCTGAACAAACACTCTGCTTGGATCTGCTTACACAGATTTAATTCATTGCCAATCCCATCAGACTCACACAATATACAGTATCTCTTTCTCTCTCTTTTGCTTTCTGTCATCACTGATAGTGTGTCTTAATTAGTACACTTACATGTAGTACACTGTGGACACTATGTACTCACTTTGGTGTATTGCGTAAATTTCGACAGGGTAGTGTTGTCTCAAATCGCACACGGCCATCATGCACTGACCGGAAATGACTCTTCTTCTTCCTGTTTAATGGTACGTTGCAGCTGGGCGGAGCGTTACTCCCAACTACTGTCGTCCGCCCAGCTTGTTTTCTCACTAACTGACGGCAGTAAAGTGGTACTTATCGGGAAAAAAAAAACATGTACAGTCAGTGTTTCGCTGTTTCAGTGATAACCCCTGCAGCTTCCTCGCCCGCCACATTCACAAGTTTGGAAATATGTTCGTGCTCCGGTGCGAGTAGTGTCCAGCGTTACCAAGACGGTAAGCCTCCATTCAGAACTCGAACCTCCTGTTTTGATGCTACCAAACGATCACCTCCCGTTAGCATCCCATTGACTCCCATTCATTTTGACGTCACATTGACAGCGAATAACTTTACATCTGAAGCGTTTAAAGACTCTATTTGTCTATTGTTTATTTCTTAAGAAACACGACAATGTATAAAAGGCTCCACTACCTTGTACCTCATGTGATGGCTTGGTAGCAGACGTTTTTGTAAAAATAGGCTAACGATTGTGTCATAACCACGCAATTTACTGTCGCATAGTAGAGGAATTACCGTATAGTACAGGAGAAGCTCGCAGGCAGTTTCGACTTACATTAGCTGTTGAAGTTTAATTACTAATGTTAACTAGCATGTTAGTTAGCAATAATTAGCCTGTGCCCATGTTATCTCCTTACATATACCTACGCTGTCCGTCTCTGTAAGATTGGGAATGATTGAGATTTCTCTTGGAACAGCTACCAGAAGACTTCACACTTTCAGACAGGTTGCTCACGTCACATCTACGTCATCTCTCTCAGTTGGAGGCTGTGCAGTAACGCTCAGCCATCACCGGAAAAGTGCTTCTAATATCCTTCACTGATCTCCGTCCAGAGACACGGGGTCTGTTGGTCCGGTTTATATACTGTCTATGAGCGTTACACACTCAACATTTTGACTACTTTGAGTGCACCATCCGGGTACTCTGCAGTTGGCCACACTTGGTCAGTGTGAACGCACTATGTACTCAAAATAGCAAGTGTAATTACAGAAGTGCGCAGCGCAATTTATGACACAGCATGACTTTCTGCTGTCACTTTTACGGTGACATATTGCTGCGTTAAGAAATGTTTCACACCCTTGTTTTGATTCCTAAAGCCAAGATAAGGCTCACTGTTCCCTCCTGCACATATGAAGTGTTTATTTCATTTGTTGAAAATATTTCACTGTGGCCAAGTGAATAAAGAAATGCAAAACTTCATCCTTCTTCTTTACAAAAACAACAAACCACTTCCAGGTACAAGGTTCCAGCGAAAAAAAAAAGGAGACCTTCTACAGACCTTTTCTTTTTTTTAAACAGTGTGGCTCTGCACTGCCAGAGGCTTCCTTGTAAGCTGGTTTTGAAAATGAATGCCTTTATGTTTTGGTTTGGACCCACTGAATAATTTACTATGTAATTACATACTCTGCAAAAGCCTCTGTGTCCACTCGGGCCCATTTGGGATTCTCCGTAGCATTGCAGTCACAACCAGAGCCTTGACCAAATCAAAACTCAAACCCACTCTCTAATCAAAAAACTGGAAAACTCACATCCAGAGGCAAAGTTTTATGTCTGCAGTTTGCAGTTTACACCAACAATCGGGGTGTAATTTCTGATATGCAGCTTTGTCAAACTTTTTTTGTTCAGTTGAGACGCTGCAGTCTGCACACTGCTTTTACAAAACATGTCCCGTCATCCCAGTTGTAAGGCTTCACTGAGAAAAATGACAGCAAGCTGCAGCAAAGTTATCACTGTGGCTGATGGGAAGCACTCTGTAATTTAGGACAGGAAAAAACTGCTGTCAACAATATGGTAGTCTGAGAGCAGTCTGAGAGCCCTCAGTCAACTGAGATTCTTCAAGTCTAGCAGTCGTTTTTGTTTTTTTAGTCAATCAATGTGCAATGTACTTCAGGGGACATTTCGGTCTCCAGAAGTAGCTGCAGAGTGAGCGCTTGCTTTCACGCTGCTCTCCGGACTCGATTCAGGCGGCTGTCCGGAGGAAGAGAGGCCTTTCCCGTTCAGGTTCTGAGATGACGTTATCAGCTGTTGTTACCTCGACATTGGCTTCGGAACATGTACTTTTTTTGCCATCAAAAGGGTACACATAGTTACATTGAGGTCCAATAATTAGCCCTAGGGGGTACATTAATGTTTTATGACAGTGTAGTTCACAGCCTGTTTCAATTATACCATCACTGATGCACATGTATTTTAAATTACAAACATACCAGTTGTATTGCTGTTGATTTTTTTCTTCTTCAATATAACAGGCTGTTGGATGATCTGTGTTTCACTCACTCAATCACTTGACCCTTTGAAATATGAGTCTGTGGTCGATTTGTCAGTAAACTGTGTAAACCTGGGGCGAACTGACCACGTTACCCATTGTAAAAATAAAAACGAGTGCTTGTTTGGCAAATCCCTCAGAATCCTGGCCTGCAGCTCCCAGGTCTAACCCCTCCACCTACAAGCCAAGGATTCAATTCAATTCAATTCAATTTTATTTATAGTATCAAATCATAACAAAAGTTATCTCGAGACACTTTACAGATAGAGTAGGTCTAGACCACACTCTATAATTTCCAAAACCCCAACAATTACAGTAATTCCATCAAGAGCAAGCATTAGCAGTGGCTATCGCGACAGTGGCGAGGAAAAACTCCCTTTTAGGAAGAAACCTCAGCAGACCCAGACTCTTGGTAGGCGGTGTCTGACGGGGCCGGTTGGGGGTGTGAAGGATAGTGATAGTTACATTTTTAACCAAACTGTTTTTCACAGCGATGTACTGATTCTACTTTGACCGACTGTGTAACGCTTGCCATGGTTGTGCTCACAGAGTTTAAGGGATACAAGACATTACAGTTATATATTCACCTCAATTGTGGCCTGCAGATAGGTGGTTTAGATTAGAGTTTAGATTCTCTGCCCGAGCAGGAGCCCGAACTTGACCGGCCGGGCCCTTGATCAAGCATTTGTGTTTTTTTTAATCATCACTTTATTAGCCTATTTGGGTGGGTAGAAAGCTACGCCTCTCCCCCATCTGTAGCACTGTATTCGATAATTGCGCAACCAGGCCAGATTGTTTCAGATATCTCACGAGTCCTTTAGCAGCAGATATGGTCTCTCCTATATCCGGCGCGTTGTCGGCCAGTGCGTCAGCATGCAGACCATGGCGAAGGACAGTATTAATTAGGTGATCGAGACAAGATGGTCTCCTAAATGGTTCCAGGGCTTTGACTATGTTGCTACCTTGATCTGTTACCCACACTGTTCGGCTGAGGGAGCCAGGGTTGAGGTCGTTTCTTCATTCGGATCCATTTGCGATCCATTCCATTCTGAATAAACCAACAACGCAGTTTAGTCTACATGCTTCGTCCTTGTTGCATTATTCATTAAGAAAATTCTAAACCGATTTCTGTAGTTCAAACAACTCGGAATTGTAGTTGAGAACGTCAGTTATAACGGCCCACGTATTAACAAATGCTTGATTTTTTGGGCCCGATCTAAGCTTTAGTTTAGATACAACTGGCCAGCTGTAACCTCTTGAACCCCACTGATCTGCTGGTGGATCAATCATTATAAACACATGCTCTGTAGCTTTTGAGTACAGCCTCTTTAAATATTTCAGTGTAAAATATAGCTTCAATGAATAGCTGGAACAAGCTGACACACAATATATATTATACTCAGTCAGTGCCGATTAACATGATTTAAAACATCTTAAATCCATTTAAGGGAACATAAAAGGGGAAAAGTGGATAAAAAGGGTCAAGTTATACACCCGTGTGAGTACTCATGTGATTGCCCCATTGGCTCTCTATTGATGTCATTGTATCCTCATATCTCATCATTTAAACTGGCCAAGTAAAATGTTAAAGTAATGCCTACGAATGATGTCAAAAACTACAAAAATGACACCCAGTCAGTAAAACAGATGGCTGCTCCCTTAGCAAAACAGGAAAATGACTCCAATATGTTTGTAGTCTGCACACAGGTGACAATTCATGTTTGTGCCGGTGGGTGCTCAAAACAGCTGAATGCCCTGCCCCCACGCCCAAGATAAACCTTCTGCAATAACCATAGGCTACCTGACTTGTAAGTGACAAAGTAAGCATACAAATGCACCCAGTAAAATATAGTCAATTGATCATCAACACACACTAAATATAAAAAATTGTATTTGTTTTTTATTTATGTCGTTACTTTCTTATTAGAAAAGTGTTACACCAGGAACGCACTGCCGGGGAGGCGCTGTGAAGTGTACATTCGTGCCCAATCACGCGCCTGGCTGTTCATACCAGCCGCACATTTCTCCACGCCCACTTTACAGAACGTCTGTAGAGCGTTTGGTTTTGTGTGTGTGTGTGTGTGTGTGTCTGTCTGTCCGTGCGTCAGTCTCTTTCCCTTCGACTGATCGCGTGTCTCGCTGTAGACAGCCCAAATCACAATAAACTTGGGTGTTTCAATTTGAATTTTTATTTCATTTTAGAAAGTTCCTGTATGTGATTACCTACCTGGCTTGACATATTCGCTCGTGGCTCGCGGGATTAAATGGAGAAGACGACAAAACGATCGCTGCAGTGCGCGGGCCGGCGCGGCCGCTCCGCTCCTCATCGCAGCCGATGTGGGCCCGGACAGATTGGATAACATGGGCGCCGAAATTAAAATAGCTCCGCTTCAGGGCCTCTTTACAGTCGCCGTTCCCATTGTGCGTCAAAATGGCGACAAAGCACAGAAAACAGGAAGCATGGACTAGTTCGAGGGCAACCGGATGCCAGGACTCTCGGAGTGACTGCAAGGCTGTGTCTCAAACCGCCTACTTGCACACTTCAAACACTTAGTTTTAAGTATCTAGTGTAGATAACGCAAAAAGTCAGCGCACTGAAAGTACCCGGATGACCCCCAAAAACGGTCAAAAAGTTCAGTGTGGAACGATGGACGCTACGCGCACTAAACGGGCGCCATCTTGACTACAAAGCGGAAAGGGGAGGGAACAGGGACGTCGACCGGAAGCTGATTGGACGAACGCGTCACGTGGGTCTGGCTTATCCCGGATTTCACAACAGAGCATAATGGCTAGTATTTTATTTAAAAATAGTTCACCGAAACGTGTTTTTGAAAACATTTTAAGCGAGGAAATAGGCCATACAGTTGCTGAATCTGTCTGTTTTTTTGATCGACAAAGGTCAGTTTAATAGATTTTCGTTAGATTTTGAGAGGCGGCGAGCCGAGCCTGCCGCTCGTCATTTCCAGTAAGTGTTTTAACATAAGTGTTCCTTTTGGGACAATACTAACCATTGAAAGTGGGCACTACGGCAGTGAGTGGTCAGTGCACATTAGCGGTGTACTGACAGAAGTATGCCGGATAAGGCACAGCCCAAGTCTCTCTTGTAAACTAGGGTTAAGATGAGTTCTTTTATGGCGAATGAAAGGCTTGATCCGATGAAGTAGGTCATCGAATCATTGTGCAGACATTCTGAAGTATTCAAAGTGCTTCTCTTCTTCTTTTCGCCATTGTTTACCTTTTTCTTCTTCTTCTGGTCCGTAGAAATAGCAAAGTCGGTAGCCTTTCCTCAGTTACGAAACCTCTGTTCAGGAGAAGACTGCAACTAGTGACCACCACCACGCGCGAGCCGTGTGCAGTGTGTTTCTGGCGTTACTCCTTTGCTGCTGTGCGCTTGATGAATGTTAGCATTGTGAGCCTGCCATTGTGAGCATGTTTCCATGCTAGCATAAGCATTAAGGTCAAAGCACCGCTGTGCTCAAGTACAACCTCACGCTTAATCATGTTTCTTCTAAATTCTTGGTCCATAATGTTATTTCGATTGACTTGCCACCTGCCAAACTGTCTCCCTGTGCCCGGCTTTAACTTACTCCCACGCACGCACACTGAGCCTTGCATATCGTGCTCGTATGTTAATCTGCTTGATCTGCTCTCAGAGTCCTGGTACTAAGGTTCGGCCTCTGGCCTGCTAGAGGCTCCTACCATCCAAAATGCCATTCATACCCAAAGGTTGGCACATACCTGGGCTGCCCGGTATCAAAGTCTTACCCCTGAGCTGTTAGCGTACCATGCAGCAGCTGGCACTGAAAAGGGCATGACATGAAAAGGAATGACAGGAACCTTGTTTTCTTTTTCCCTAGACCGTAGACATTTGAATAATGTACATTCATTTGATATTTTTATATAAATGCAATTGACTGCTTGTTCTCAACTTCCACCTTGACATTTGCTGTCAGCTATTCTAACAAAACAGCTCTGTTACGTAGAATAAACTAGAGGTCATGTCTGCTCAATTTTGATATTTTATTTTTGTTTAGCTCTTAATTTCAGTTTCTCAAATACTGACGAGTAATGAGAATGTTTGGTTTTGTTTAACAGTGTGACTGTATAGCTGTTTTGCACTCCGTGCTCTCTTGGAATGTTGTCAGTAGAGGAATTTAGTTTAATTTATGGCGGAGGAGCTCTAATGTTGATCTTAGGGTTGGACATTATGGATAAGAGCGTTAGCTTAATACCTAAACTGACAAATTGAAGACATTGTTTGGAAGTGTTTAAAGAATACATGAGGAGCACTTGATGTACAAACTCAAATATTTGTAAGTATGATTAGTCACTTTTGACCCGGCCTGCCGCCTCCAGGCGCACACACACACACACACACACACACACACACACACACACACACACACACATTAACAAAAAGACATTTCTTTTGCCAGATTAATTGCATAAAGTGGCCTGTCAATTACAAGCATGAGGAATAAGATAGAGAAATATGTAGCCTCAAGTAAATCATTCGTGGCGTTGGCATGGTGAGGAGAAACTGGAACAAAAAAAAATGGGCTTTTGTTTTGGAAATGCTTTAGGCCAACCATACATTACAGTAATAGACTATAAAAAGACTACCACTTGTGTACGGTTTTACACTTAACAGCCAGCTTATCTCCATCTGCAGAGTTTCCATTGCAGCGCTCAGATAAGCCTTCCCACCGTCTAACGTTACAAGACCATGCAGGTCTTCTCATGGTCACATCGAGGCGATTTCACGTTAATGGAAACCCGCAGGGCGCTCATCACCAAAAAGTTCACCGCCGTGTTGACAATGCCTCTATAGCAACACTGTCAACTGCAGGGAGATGCAATCCAAGCGGGAGCGAGTTGAATATTTCTCACTATTTAGTAAATGAAAAGCTTTGTGCACGCTTCCAAATGACCAAGAGATTATATTTTATTTTATTTATTTTATTTAAGCGATTTAAAGGTTTGCTTTCATTGAGCCAATGCACCCGTATACAGCTTTCACCACCGACTTCTCTTCCCAGTCATTTACCAAATGAGTTTGAGTCCAGTAATGTGGATTTCAAATGTTTCAAGGCTGATACTGATATCAGTGTTTTTGTAGCAGAGCTGTCAGTAGCTCATATTTTGCACTGCTATTCAATACGGTTCATTCAAGTTTCAACCATAGTCAGGCCTCAAAAACTCAATATTTTTATTCCTGACCATGAGCTAAAGACTGAAACAGCATTTATGCCATAATAAGATATTAAAGCGCCCAAGTGAAACCCAGATAAATGAAATAATTTTAGGTTTAGCAGCTCCTCGCAGCAGAGAGATCCACTGCTTTCACGCAGCATAAAACTAACCTCGTCCATTATTTCTGTAAATCTGGTCAAATCTCTTCCTTCCTTCCTTCCTTCCTTCCTTCCTTCCTTCCTTCCTTCCTTCCTTCCTTCCTTCCTTCCTTCCTTCCTTCCTTCCTTCCTCTCTATCCTGCACACTCATATTCACACGCACTTGTGTCTTTCTCAGAGCCAGCCCTAACCAATTTGGTGCTCTAGGCAAGATTTCAATGTTTTTTTTCCCCACAGGCCTCCTTTTTTTTTTTTTTTTTTGGCACTTCAGTCTGTCGCTTACTTCGATCTTTTTGTCGTTTTTCAAGGTTCTTGTCTTATTTTGACGCTTTTTCTAACATTTTTTGGCACTTTGTTGAGGTGTTTGTTGCCTTTCTTTAATCGTTTTTGACGCTTTTTTTTAAACATTTTTGGCTGTTTTTTTTTTATTATTATTAACTTTTCTTTACTCATTTGAAGTGTTGGCGCCCCTAGCATTGGCCTATAATGCCAATACCACAGGCCGGCCCTGGTCTTTCTCATACATCCATGCACGTTATTGGCTCCACAGCGGACAGAGTTTTATTCCACAGTTTAAATGAATGCAGAGTGCTAACAGGTTCATTGCTGGAGCCGTGCTGTCTGGTCTCAACAGATATACACAACAACACCTTTCTGTGTGTCCTTGGAAAGGGGACTGTTTGTATGCCGAGGAGTGTTTGTGTATCACGCGCTCCTCTTGTGTATACGTAGAGTCGACGACTTGGCGAAGGGGAACAAGAAAGATTACAAGCTGCATTCTCTGGTGTTCGTTATTTTCCATCTACGGGGAATGCAAAGGATGTAAAACACAAATACACCTGGCCACACAAACACACAATTTACAGCACATTCGAACATACACCTACTTTGACATGCAATTAAAAATACATACAATATGCACAGAGCAAGTACATCACACATGCACACAAGTTTGTATATTGGCACATATGAGAGTGTAGCATGTTTGGCAGATATTGCTGACATTGTCATAATAAAATCAGTAGTTTATGTGTTTGGTAAGCAACATGCAAATCATGACTGCTGGTATTTAGTTAAATAAGAAGCAGAGAGTGTCGAACAATACTGACTGTATGCATTATGTGCCTTAAATGTTCATTCAGTTTAATTTCAGCCCGGCGTGTTTCCTGTGAATGCGGCTATTGTGGCTCTATTGTAGAGAGTCAGAGAAACGAGGGCTGCACGAGCCTCCTGCAGCTTTCCAAATAACTATGGTTTTTACATAATTAATTTCAAATGTCTCTGAGTCCGACCAAAAGTAAAAGAATAAATGAAAAAAAAGAGGCCTGTAACAGCCAGTGTGTTTTTGGTGTGAGATATATTGTGACACTGGACTTGTCTAGCTCCTGTATGCACCTTTCATCAAGGCAAATTCCACATAAGTGTACTTATTGTGACAATAAAACCTTTTCTGATTCTGATTCTGCGCATAAGGATGTTTTTTTCATGTGGTATTCTGTACGTTATGCAACTTCCTGTTTTATTTTGATAATCACCATTTTGCCTTGTCTCAGGTCACTTCACTTCCTGGTCTTTTTCTGCCTTAGAGCCATTTGTGATTACTGCCCCTCCCCTAATGTGCTGCACCTGTAATCAAATGTCTCCCCTGTGTCTGTGTATACTTATATACCTGCTCCTATTCCTCAGACCTGTGCCAGTTCATCTTGTACCGTTTGTGTTAGTCTCGCATTGCCAGACCTATGTCCACAACGCTGTGGAGTAAGGTCTGGCTACACCACACATACATTCTGGGATAGGAGAAAAAAAACTAAAACGCTCTGGGATGTTTGCATTTCTTTAAACCAATCCAAATCGCCTTGGGCAGCGCTAAGCTCCAGACGCAGCAACACTTGTTTTGGTGGAACATCTGCACCCGGCAAAAGAAAACGCCACATCTAATATTAACAGAAGTTAACTGTTCACACAATCCAGTACCGTGAGCTATTTAATTTAGCTGAAACATGGTTAAACCTCATTAGCTCTTACCAGTGTATCTCTGTGTGTACTTCGTCCACAGCAATCCCACCAATCAGTCCCAAAACGTCCCAGTAAGAGAGGAAATGCTGTAAACATATTATTTGTAAATCTTTACAATCATTCCCCGAAAGAACCAAGCAGACCTGCCTTGTTGCACGATCCAAATTTTCTTTAAAATGTTCCATTTTCAGCGTGTAGCTCGCTAGCTCGAAGTTTGTCGTTGTTTCCCGAAGCGAATGGAGTTTGAGAACGGTGACACGCAGAGAGCGGATGTGAGAGACATCCGGCACGTTTCAGGCAAATATCCTGGAAAAGTACGTCCGTTGATCCAGACTACGTTTGCGTCAGCGTTCCAGCCTGTATTCCCCCCGTGTGCTTCTTGCAAGTTTAATGACCGTGCTTCGTCTTCTGCTTTTTGCTCCCTGCCTCTGTGTTTTGGTACTTTCGCCTGTGTTTTTTGTGGGACTTTGACACCTGTGAACGAGTTGTACATTCGTGAGTCAATAACCCTGTGTGAGCTTTCTGTCAGCAGCTGAGAATTCCAATATTTGAGTGGAGTCTGGGAAATTGCAGTGCCAGGTGATAAATATTCTGGCATTTACATCGAGCTTTCTGTGTTTTTTTTACAACCATCCAAAGAATTCATCAAGAAGTTGCACTTTGGTGCAACATAAAGCTTAGTTATTGTTTCTGGAAGACAGAATGATGCATTGGTTAGATGGAGGGTGTGACAGAGCGAGGGATGGATGGATGGATTGATGCATTAACAGATTTTTGGGGGATTCAGGGAATTATGACTTGCATTTAGCAAAAAATGAGAACAGAGAAAAAGAACATTGTGTCCCCTCGATGATGATAACATGCATACTACTGTACATCCTTAACTGGAGCTTTAACTGGGAGCATGTGTTTCCTTGTAATTTGTCATCCTCTCTCTTCATCCATCGTCTCATGCTCAGCTAAAATTTGGTGGATGCACCATTAATCCACACTGCTTTACTGTCTTAATCCTGTTCATTATCGCTGCTCGGGCTTGGCCAAAGTCGCTCAGATGCATGTCTTAGTTTGCTCTTGCAGGGTTTTTGCCGCTCCTGTTGGCTTTGCAGGGAATACTGACTCACCACAGTCCTTCCCTTTGGAGCTGGCTGGAGTGGTAGTTTAACCATCACAGTTCACTCTGTGCAGTTTCTGCGGCTGCTGGATTAATTTGTGACCTCTTTTTTTTTTTTTTTTATTCTCTCAGGATCTGTCCCTTTTTGTCAAGCTCTAAAAAAAAAATAAAAAAAATGAAAAAGAAAATGTCAATCCGCTCCAGATGTTTATGCTTGAATGCAAAAGATGGGAAGTGATAGCATGGATGGAGGCATGTAAGGGAAACCAGAGAAAAAGCCATGGAAAAAGACAAAAACAGTCCACATATGTAAACGGTGGTTATGGAACCCTTCGACATCCTCTGTAAACCAAGTTTTAAACAATCATGGCTGACTTGAAGTAAAGGAAACACTAAACATGTGCCATGCTAATGTTGTGGTGAAAACAAGTCCCATTTCAGAGAGCTACTCCAAAGATAATTAGAAATGCCCTGGTGAATTCAATTTTAAAGTCAGTGAGATTATGTAATTATCCAGTCACTAATTCCATGGAGAACATTGCTGGTATAAAACACTTAAGTAGCTCTATTTTTTACATTTATGTGTACCAATAGATCAGCAACATAGACTGCAGTACTAAATTGTGCTATTACAGATGTGATGGCGTTTTAATCTATCAGTTAATGTGTGTGTGTCATTTCCCTGATTTCTTACAGAAGACATGTGATTCAGCTCCTCTGCAGAGTTTGTCATTGTTAACAGTGCCTTCTAGTGGCCAACTGCTAAACTGATGGAGGAGGAAATCACCTCTCTGTGGATCCTCAGCCTGAAAATGCAAGGTTTGGACCGTGGCCATTTATCAAGCAGTGAGTGGATATGGGAAGGACAACTAATACAGCTTCCTGACACTCCGCTATTACTTAAGGAAGAAAGATGTGCCCTAAAAGCTGCAGAGATGGAAATAACAGCCCCATGGCTGGGCTGATTTAGAGTGCATATATATGGTGCAAGCAGAGCACACGCTGAAACAATCAGGCAGTATTCTGCATACAGGCGATCAAATAATAGAGCCCAGTTGCATTTAATGTGTGTGTGTGTGTATGTGTGTATGTGTGAGAGAGAGAGAAAGGGAGGGGGTATGTTAGTGGGTTTTTCCTTTTGGCTACATTGGTAACACAAGTGGAAGTGTCCAATGGAAGCAACAGGTGCAGACTTGTAGACCGGGGCAGGTATCAGCGTGGAAATTGGACCAAAAATAACAATAATTGCAAATCATGTTCCTGGTTCCGTCCCTTATATAAGTTAATAATTCAATAGTGAATTCCGGTGCTTTCTCTTTCTTTTCCCCCTTCAGTTCCAACCTTTGAATGCAAAGCAGCACTTCAGATCGTTCCTCAGTAGGGATATTCCATTCAACCCGTGACAATGAGGCACTCATGACTCAAGCAGGGTGGGGGGGGGTTACCCATACTTTATTTTTCATGGACACAAAAGAATTATGATGTGGGGGAAATTATTTTCCCTTCAGACTCGAATCAAAGTTTCGGATGTTTTCAAATCCACGAATGTGAAATTGGCACATTATACAGAATTTATTCCGCACAGTGATCCATCCGGATAGTGAAGAACTAAGGACATTATTTCTTTCTTAGGTTAAGTGCCAATAGTAAAGAGGCTTTAATCTTGAACAATTTACTTCTATGAATCTCAAGAATGATCTCACCCACTGTAAAAAAAAAAAAAAGAAAAAAGAAAAAAAGAAGCCTGTATAGCTGGATATGAGTGCTCGTTGACTTGTTGAGATTTGTCATTTTTTTGCAGTATGGAGCACTTTAAAGATCTTCTGGGGGGAGAATATGAAGCTACAGATCTAACAGACAGTGAAAGCCTGCAGGATTTTTGGGAACGCTCGGTGCTCAAATGTTTTGATGAGGGCTCTGTTGCTCTCTGCTGTTGCCTTTTGCACCTCGGCATCAGTTCAGCCTTCAGGGTGAAAGAGCGATCCTCCTGCTGCTAAAAAAAAAAAACTTTGGCCGCCTGCCAAGCCGTGGAACAAGTGCCTCCCTTCCCTGCTGTTTAGCGTATTCAGTTAGGGGATTGGGCTCGGCTCGGCGCTGTTTTAAAAAGGCAAGGCAGCTCTCCAGTTGATCAGTCTGCTCAGGAAACTTCTGCCGGAGAAAGTACTGGAGTCCAAACTGAAGAAGGAGAGCAGTTGAGATTTTGTGCAAAAGAATTGCCTCGCTCCTGCAGAGGACATCATCTCGGGACAAATATAGCACATCTATTTGAAATTACTCATTTGAACTCGTTTTGCAGGGTGCACGCTGCAAAGCCTGTCGTTGATGTATTGTTTATTTTTTTTTTTTTACACAAATAGCAACATTCTTGGATAAAGACTCTTGGCTTTTGCTTTAAAAAAAAAAAAAAAAAAATCGGATTATCTGACTGAGGCATTGTGCTCATTAGTCTACTCCCCGCCCCTCCATCCCCCCCTCCTCTCTTCGCATTTGAGCTTTATGCTGTAACTGAAGAGAACGCCGACAATGTTTCTGAGTTTTTGCCTCTTGGTGACATTTATCTTGGGGCTGTCCGGGTGCTTGGGCTCATACGTGCCGTGCGAGCCGTGTGACCAGAAGGCGCTGTCCATGTGCCCTCCGGTCCCGGTCGGCTGCCAGCTGGTCAAGGAGCCGGGCTGCGGCTGCTGCCTGACCTGCGCCCTGTCCGAGGGAGCGGCGTGCGGAGTTTACACCGGGACGTGCACCCAGGGCCTCCGCTGCCTGCCGAGGAGCGGGGAGGAGAAACCCCTGCACGCCCTGCTCCACGGCAGGGGAGTGTGCACCAACGAGAAAGGATACAAAGCTGTCCACCCGCCCATAGGTAAGACGCGCACGGGGCTGCCATGGCAGACTCGATGCAAATGCATGCATGCTCGGGGATCAAACACTTGAGAATGTGTTTGCGGCTGCACTTCCAACCGCATCCATGCAAACAAACTATATTAATTAAAAAATGAATTAATTAATTTCGTCTAGATCAGGACTGCAGGGTCTCCTCTGTCTTCTCTGAGGATCGGTGAGTTCTTATCCCGTGTGCGCTGTCCACTGTGCGCTGCTGCGGGATTGAAATGTCTTGCGGGAACAGAAATAACCACAGTCGAGTATCTTTCATAATAAATCCTAGCATTTTGTGTAGATGTAATTGCGTTGTTGATAATAGTTGTGCCTGATCCACGGACCCCCGGGGGGGTTCCCTTCCCTCACCATGAGACAGACACACACACTCGCAAACACACACACACACACACACACACACACACACACACACACACACACACACACACACACACACACACACACACACACACACACAGTGCCTGGAACACGCGCCCTGCTCTCTGACAGAGCGCGTGTTTGACAGATGGTTTGAGGTGCCATCTGATTAACTTGTATCTTCCGTCTTGATTAAGCTGGCTGCAGGAGCTTATTCCTCCTCTCCTCTCGGGTCTTTGTAGGACCAGAAACGCACCTCGGGTCTCAGCAGGCTCAGCATCCACAGCTGTAACGACAGTGTCGCGTTTAGGCTGCTCGGTAGGAATCTGTGCTCGTAGTGACAACACTATATGTGAACCAGCAGCTCGGTTGTGTGCGCAGCGCCGCGTAAAATCTGTCGCGGGCGGCTCGGTAAACGCACATGGTTTGTCCCGGTTGTTTTGAGCCTCTGGCGCGGGGCAGTTGCTGTCAAACTGCGGTCTTGCGAGAACCAGGTGTGGCTGCAAGGATCCAGGCAGTTTAAAGTATTTTCCATTTTAATGCAGGGCGAATTATTAAACGCATTTCTTTTATTATCCTGACCAAAAAAAAAAAAAAAAAAAACGAGTGAAAAACTTTATGAAAAGGGGTCTGAGCACTAAATGCATAGTGTATTTATATAAGGGATATTATGAGGGAAAATGTGGGAACCTCTAAAAGTGGAGCTTATTCTGCAAATTGCTTCCCTTTTAATATCCACTGGTGTAACAAGTGTCTGTCAAAGCGCACTGTTTTCCATCCTAACGCCAGAGCGCATTAAAGCTTTCGTGTCTTTCATTTTTCGCCTTTCCAATATCATTCGCACCTTGACACGTGAAATCTAGCCAGACATTAAGGAAAAAGCCCAATGCAGCCTACAGGCGACATGGGAAGGGATGAGGTGCCACTCCGCGAACGTTGGGTCTTGTTAAAGCCGAATTTAGATAGATTTAGGTCTGCAGGCTACCCCGACCGTGGTGGTCAGAGTCGGATTACCACTAAATCTGAGAGAGAGAGAGAGAGAGAAAAAAAGAAAGAGAGAGAAAGAAAGAGAGAGAGAGAGAGAGAGAGATACGTAGACACAAACAGACAGACAGAGGGAGAAAGAGAGTGGAGCCAATAGCCTTGAATGATTTAAGGTATTTCTTGGTGTAGCACAGAGGTTCACTGTCACTCAGAGTTTTATAGCGGTGTGTCAACAACTAGATAAGTAAACACAAAGGGTTTGGCTCCACGCCTCTTTCTATAAAGTGGGCTGTCAGTCATCAGGCTATCTGCACCCAGTGTGCAGATCACCCCTCCTTGTGTTGGTCCATGAATGCCATTGTTTGAACAAACACTCAGCAAACCTCATCTTTTGCAAAATATTGATCACAAACTGAAACGGAGTCATGGTAGGCTCACACTTATCTCTCTCTGTGTGTGTGTGTGTGTGTGTGTGTGTGTGTGTGTGTGTGTGTGCCTGCTTGGGCGGGGCTGTGTGGGTGTCTGGATGTGCATTGTGTGTGATTGTTGTGAATGATGACACCTCAGGCCTTTTGTCTCACTCTGGCTTTACACACACACACACACACACACACACAAACAAACACACACACACACACACACACACACACACACACACACACACACACACACACACACACACACACACACACACACACACACACACACACGCGCAGACAACCTGACTTCTTTGTTGGCCCACAGAAGAGGTAATCAGAGCATCTTTTCCTGCCTCTGGCAGTGCATTCATTGCATGGGTGCTCAGTCACAACGCAGTGATTCAGCAGAATGCCTCTGGCGCTCTCTTTCCTCTGAAGGGCCTTCTGTCAAACAGCTCCGCCAACGGGTACTGGTGAGGTGAGCTTCTGGTTTCCTGTGGTGTGGGGTTGCAGCTGTCTGTGTGCTGTACCAGCTGAGCAAGCCAAACACAAGGAGGAGGAGGAGCTCAAGTGTCCGCAGCCTACTAAATATTGACTGGGGCAGCCAAACAATGGGAGAGAGGAATCTTTGCCCCCCACCCCCTCCCTTTACTGCTCATGTAAAAAAAATAAATAAATAAAAAAAAAAGAACCCTGGCCATCGCTCTGCATACGGGTCCGTGTCCCAGCAGTGCATTAATTCACGTTTTGCTCTTGCACTGTGATCCCAGGGTTGCTTGGATTGTAAGGCACAGGAGGTGGTATGTGCTGTGGGGGCACTCAGATTGTGTTAGCCCCCTACGAGTGAATCAGACCCTGCAAAGCTTGCCAACAGATATGACTTCATAGCAGCAGGCCCCTCGTCTTTCAAGCTTCTGAAAGGGCCTTATGTTTTAACAGATTGCTCTTTGCCAAGAAGCAAAAGATGATTAGGGAGTGGTTCCAAATCCAGAATACTCGGCACAGAAATACTATGGCCCTTATTAGCTTAGCAACAGGAAACCTGGTGCCTTTACTGACAACTTTAATACTTTACCTTTGTCTTGCCTCTTTGCATGTGTAGATGCGGTTTCCAGTTAGTGATTTTTCTTTTGTTATTGACATTTAAACTCATGAGTAAGTCAAGCAACTGCAGACTTCTGATGACCAATGTTTGCCAGAGAACTTCACATATGCATGGTCACACCGCCCTGTCACATCTAAGCACCATACAGAATTACTTGTCATCACACACTTTTTAGAAAGCTATTCAACTTTGAGAACCGCCATCTGCTTTTTCCATGCCAGCAGCCTCACTGACACAGCTGGTTATTGGGTCGTAGCTGAGTGGTAAAACGTTGATTCTCTCTGACTGTACAATTCGGCTAATGAAAACCAGCCACCGTACTCCGTCTGCTGTAAATGTTGCGTGCTCCTACAGACATGCCACGTCAGATATAGCCCTGGTCACGTGTGGCCCCAGCTGCCTGACAGCTTCATGACGGGCTCATGCGAAAGGAAAGACTGTATGTGGCTTTCCATCCGTCTCACCTTGAACATCTGAGACAGTGCAGTGAAAGCTTAGCATGCTGCAACTGATCTGTTGCAGGTGCTAGGGAGAATTTTTCGAAAGGTCATTTTGTCAAGATGTCACGAGGACTTCAAGAAAGAAAAGCACACATTTCGTGGAAAATGTGATGCCAAGAAAATCTAGAGAACCCCGGTTTCTTATATGTGACATTGATACTATTGATGTGGAACTGCTTTTTTCTGCACGTGGCGTTTTTGAGGCACAGTATGATCATAGGGACAGTCTACAGCACTTGAGCTGTCGCTGGCAAGCACATTACCTTTTTGGCACACATGCATGATTTCTCCCCGTAAAACTTAACGGTGGTATTTGTACAGCTTATTGGTCACTGACACCTAGCCTGCTGGTGGCAACAGCTGGGAAACATATCAGCACTCACTGTAAGTTTTCTACGCACGGTATTCAATAAAGGCAGGGACGGCCACATGCTGGGCTTTAAAATGATGTCACACCTGTTTACATCTGACCTGTGTATTGTAATCTCACCTCCCAACACCTGGTTCAAGCTAGCATTGGACGAGAATGGACCGAAATTAGGCATCTTGGGTTTCTCAGGATTTGGAAGGCAAAAGACGCTCCAGGGAATTCTCTAAAATGTTGGTGGTGAAGCTTTTATTGATCCCTGTCCCGGAAGGTATTACAGTTTTGTCTTAGAAGCATAGAAGGGCTAGCCTGACAAGCCAGAACCACATCAAGATGTTGTGAGCTCAATCCGAGGGGCGGGATAAACGGTTGTCTTTCAAATTCCGTCTGCACGTAATAGGACAGCGCTACAACCAGGCAGAGCAACGAAGAAGGTAGCGAAGCCAGTTGATAGATTAAACTTTTCTTTTCTTTTATCTTCCTTTTTTAACAATGACTTCAGTGCCGTTCTGTGTTCTTTTCTCAAAGCAAAGCTGAACTCCAAGTCTTCCAGAAGACCGCTGTTCTCCAGCAGCAGCAGCAGCCATAAGCCCCGCCCACCGACTCTATACGCGATGTGATTGGCCTGACCAGAGTTTGGTTTTTCCAGCTCGCAAGCCAACGGAGAGTGCCTAGACCCCCCCTGGCTGCAAATTAAATTTGCTGCCGCTAGGGTGCGTCTAGATTTCTAGGCTATAGAAGGGCACTCCGAGAGTACGCAGACCTCCGCCAAGGCCATGCTCTATCTCACAATGTTAACGAAAATGAAAGATTATTTTTGTATCTGCCACATGATCCGGATCCACTCCGAAATTCAACGGGTTCTTCATTGGGCCATGCTGCAAAGTTCCGTGGAAATCGGGTTGTAGTTTTTCCATAGTCCTGCTGACAAACAGACAAACAAACCGAAAATATAGAAAGATAATCAACTTTCCGATATATAAAAAAAAAAAAAAACGTTACTTCAAAAGGTGTTCGTATCATGTTACATAAACAGGCGGTTTGCCCATTCTTGGATGTTCTATGACTCACACTGTTGTATTGCAAACCCCACATTAATAATTCATGTTAAGTTAGTTGTTCGCCCACCGTGAGGTTTCTTTTTAATGCTGCTTGGAGATCAGCTTCGTACAGTACATCCGGGAGCGCTCGAATCTGGCCAAAATAGCTGCTTCAGCCACTGGGGAATTAGAACATCGTCACACCCAGCAATTGCGTTGTGGTGATGGTGACCCAAAAAGAGGTTGCGTCCGTCCATGTGGTTTGTTGGAAAACCCAAACTCTGATGTAGGATGAGGACCTCAGACCAGAATTAGGAATGTACAGTCGAAGAGCCATGCGCCTCAGTCTGATGACTCGAGCCTGTATTTTGCGCTGCTGTAAGCTGGAAATGGGTCAGAAAGCTTGCTTACCTACAGCAGCATTTCCCTCTTGGAAGGATTTTGCATCCTCTCATAAATCCTTGTTTTGTGATCTATATAATCCTTGAATTGTTCTTGTTGCTATTTATACCGTGCATTCCGAAAGGCAGGAAACTTTTTGATTGCAATGAACATATTCTGTGTTCACAATACCATGGGGAAGAGGTATTTCCTGCATTTTCAGAAGCTGACTGAGACCGCGCGCAGGGTCGAACAACAGAAATTCCACGGAAACAACAGGACGTAAGGGCCAAAAACAGAATTCCTTAACACTTGGGGGTGGTCAAATGTACAAATCGCGGAGAGAACATTTGGTATTTTCTTACTGCTTCAGTTGGTTTGGAATGGAGCCTTTTTCGGTCAGTCTCTCAGTCTTCTCATGTAACCAGGCTTTGTGCACTGCTGTCAAGTCGTGTGCAGAGGGTGTATCTTATCTGTCACTGGTCATCCATGCCATGATGATTTACACCGGTGATACTTACCTTCAGGAGCAGAGTGTGTGTGTGTGTGTGTGTGTGTTGTGTGTGGGGGGGGGGTTACTGCCTTTCAGAGGCTGTAGCGAGCTCTGTTTTAAAGCTACAGTGAAGCCAGGTATTGGTATCATATGAAATTAAATACCGCTCCAAAGTTAGGCTACATTTTGGCGAGGGAAAAACTGGCATGGTCTCTTGACCTCTCACCTCCAGATATCTGTATAAAAAATGGGTTCTATGTGTACCCACAAGTCTCAACTTTACAGACCCGTTCACTTCATGATAATCCAGTGCATCACAAATGGTTTACAGATTTTTAGGCACAAATTATTAAATTGCTTGAAAAGTTGTGCAAATAGCTGCCGTAAAAGAGGAAGAAAAAAAATCTTGAGGGAGCATGCCCCCTGTGCCCCCTAAGAGTTCTAGCAGTGGTAACTTTTTAGTTAAAAAAGCTTCTATGACTTATTATCTTATATTCCTTTGGTCATCAGGACCTAACTTTTGTGCTGCAGCACACACATCTCTGGTTTGTTCACACTAGAGTGCAGAGCCCGGCCGGTGTCCGACAGAGCAGTAACCGAACCCGACCCGAGCCCGGCAGACATTAAGATATTTATGTCCGAGCCCGACATCTCATTTTTTTCTCATACTAATGACACATGTACATGTCGCCTAATATGCATGTGTTTCGTTGTCAGAGCTACATAAACAAATTTCTGCACACAGGAAGACGGATGTTAGGGTAAATTTATTTTAATCACAAAAACGAACCTTTGCATCAAGTGAAACAGGCCCATTGGCTACCTACAAAATAAGCTGTTTATTTGTATATCTGTTTGTTATCGCGCTGATGTGACCGAGCCCGACCCTAACCCGAACATCATTTCTAAAGATCTGTCCGAACCCGGTATCCATCCTCTAGTTCACACCTCCCTTTCTGCTCTAGAAACTGCAGGGTTATCAGGCCATGGCATTGCTTTCAAATATTAAGTAGCGGAGGCAGTCTGAGGCTGAAGGATGGTTTACTACCGTCGTGCTTTATATGCCACAGGCCCTCAGGCTCATTTATCCCTACATTATCTTGTCCTACCCCCTGTTGAGATTAAACAGCACCTCTATTCACTACTCTCTTACATCTTGTAAAGATGTAATTTCAGATGCAGCGCCGAGACGCACTTAATCAAAGGCAGGACATAGCCAATGTGCTGTAATGCTGGAAAATCCAATGAAAGGTGGGAGAAGCTATTGTCCTGGCTTTTTTTCACAATCTAAATGGCATTGTTAGAGTCTTAAAGATCCAGAGGAGAGGACAAAAAAAAATCCAAAGACGGGGTAGCTTATCTTTCTTGTTTGGACTGTTGCCCCGTAAGAAACTTGGGATATTCATGAAGCATAATTGTGTGCAGATGTTAATTTTTAAACAGAGAAGTATCAGGTGCACCTCCTTTGGCTACTCTGCCCCTCTCGTCCTAATGAAATCTTTAGCTCGAGCACAGGGAGAGAGAGATAGCAGCACAGCTTTGGGCTCAGCTGAATGGAAGAGCTGCACATGACTTGGTTCACTTGGCTCCTGGCCAGCATCTTGGCTGAGTTTCAGGAGTTAAACACGGACCCTCTAAGCCTGCTTTACAAGCTGGGTACCCTGAGCATGGAAAAACTGAGTTTTTGTGGCCGCGCCGAAGAGCCCACTTCAGAAAAGATGAGTTTGGTGATGTTGTTTGTGGAGGAGAAAAGAAGTCAGACACCATTGTCTTCACGAAGGCTATCCAATTTAAAATGCAGATCAAAAAACCCTTTCTATCCTATGTATCTAAAGAGACATTCTGTGGATTTGTAAGGTGAATATAATTGATGGGCCACGGCTCAGACCTCTCTTAGTCTGGCCATTTATATGCTCAAATGAGATTACACATTAAACAAGAATGCACGTTGAAGAAAAAAAACAAAACACAGCCCTTATTTTCGACGGCGTATTTTTTCATTGCCAAATATGTGGCATTTTAATCAAGCGCCCCTAGAAGTTATTGGACTGTACAGCAGAAACGAGGAGTTTTTCCACAGTGGTCACATACGAATGCTTGTTTGACGTATTTATTTATAGCGAGTGAGAGCCTCGTAGTCTGAGCGGGGAGACACAAGGACATATCTAAACACAAACCAATGCCTGCCAAGTCATGAGTTGTGAGATTAATTTCAAAGAGATGGCAGTGCAGCGCAGAAGCCAAAGACCCAATTCTGGTAATCACCCTGCCCCCTCCATCCCCTCCCAGAGACTCCAGACGCTCCTGCTGTGTCAGGCTCTTTGAACATCAGTTTCCTCGGATCTCGTGTCCCTGTTCCGTCTCGGTGCCTTTCTCCACAGTGGCTGTGCACTACCAGGCCAGTCAGCGACGTTAAGGCAACTTGTTAAAACATATTTTCCAGCCTATGCTCTCTTGACCATACACAAGTATGGAAGTTGATTTGTTTTTCAGCAGCAGTTGGCCTATAGTGCGCAGCCAACATTCCTCTCTGGTTCAGTGCTTCTGGCCCTGCGCACCACGGCGGGTTTCCTTGTCAGATAAATATAACCAGGGTCATCCACTGGCACCATCGCTTCGGCCAGTTGGCAAAGTCCCCACAATAACTCTGTACTTATGGTACAGCTAAGCCAAGGGGGGAGCTGATGGCTTCTTTATGTGGCCTCAAAGAACCTCTGGCTGGGGGTCCAGGCTTAAAAGGCTGAGCCCCAAAACATAGGAGAGGAAAAGGGGGGGGGGGGGTAGGTTCAGGATATAGGACCTCAACCTGTGAACATCCTATCAAGAGACTATAGTGCCCCCTCGGGGAGCTGAAATTACGTCTAAGAAGCGCATAAAATGTGACAGAAATGTACAAGCATTTATACGAGTCCACAGAGCAACTGGATTTTCCTCCGCTTGACATTTGGGTTAGGAGTTTAATGTGGGACACGTCGCTGTAAAGTTACGACACTCAAGAGGCCTTAGTCCCCGTTGAAGTTTAGCAGTCCAGATAACGTGTTTGCAGATTTTCCAGGCACTGCGCAGGCAGCCATGCAACATGTGATGCAGTTTTCCCAAGTTGTAGACGTCTGGTGCTGCCTGCTGTCTGCATGTATTACATGTACTACATGTGTGACCTCAACTAAATTTTAAGACCAACATGTCTCACTGATATATTAAGGACATTAAAATAAATGTCTTGTTTTTTTTAATGGATGCCGATCAGCTCCGACTGGACTTACGTGAAGGGATGTTTTAGATTTAGAAAGCAGAGAGTACGGGGGGTTGGAAGGTGGGGTTGGTGGGAGTTTAACGCCTGTGTTAGCTGTCAGAGTTCATCAGCTGTTGATCAGATCTCCCAGCAGCCTCCCCTCCTGTATACACAAATGGCAAGCAACAATTGGTGGCACAAACACCGGGAAAAGCACCTGGTATACCATTTCTTATGTGGCACGGATTAAAAAGCTGCAGAACTTCACTTTTGGTATATGCAGATAGCAAGTTTTTTTTCAGTGACTGTAATACATTGCTTATATAAATCAGATCTACATTTTACTGGTTCGTCGTAATACTTAATTATAGGTCTATGGTAACTGTATTTGGATCAGACGTTACCCTTTACTGAGGTATTCTACGTTCCTGAATTTTATGTTCGAATAAAATTTGAAAACTAGTTTCATCATGAAATAATGCTGGAGATTTAATAAACAAACATGGCCAAAGTCCTACGTAGAAAGTACTAGTGCAACAAGAAACAGCTCCATTTTCCGAGACTTCTAAATACAGATTTAAGATTTTTTAACAGGGAGTTTTGTGTAAACCATGTCCATTGATGCCCAGGTGCAATTAGTCTTTGTCTTGTCAATTACTATTTTACCAAAAATGGAACCAAACTTTAGACTTAAATTTTGCACTGTCCTCTATCTTGCAGTTAACTATATCTAGACACCGAGAACTATCTCCAAGACCATTCGAAATGTCATATCAAATAAACTGTATGAACTACGTTTGTGAGATTGCTTTTAAAGCTGCTAATCAGTATTGTTACATGAACAATGTATCAAATGTACAGTACTGTGAAAAAGGGTTGAACTATCAACAACTTTGTACATCCTCTCGGCTCTGCAAAGCATTTTAGCTCATTGACAACTTTACTGTTTAGTTTCAGTCACACGGCTTTCATCAATCTCGCTTCCAGCTGCCGCAGACAGCTGTTTCTAGCAAAAAGAAGCTCTGATAAACCCACTGTACGCTACCTGCCCAGCACCAAATGGCAGTCAGACAAAGGTAGCAACTAACTGGTGAACATACTGTAGTTGAGCATTTGTCGGCTAAATTGCCAGATATTTCTCTCAGGAGTTGGTGGAGACTAAAACAGAGCTAAAACGACGGGGAACATTGGATTGGATTTAGGAACGTTTGCTGCGTGGACAGAAACATGACTCCAAGCGAATGCTGATGTCCGTTGAGTGTGTTAAGAGGCAGCTGTTTGCTAACCTGTTCATACCAACTTTATATGATAATAATATGTCGATGTTGTGCTTACAGCTTGAGTAGGAGCTTTAAGTCAAGCAATTCTATTAAATCCATTCACGCTTCTCTTAATTTTCAGCAGGCGGCAGGCACAACTTGACAGCCAGTGCCAAACACTAGTTATGTCCAAATGAAGCTTCATGAACTATTAGTTTTAGTTGTTGACCACACTAGATGGCAATCTTGGTTTAAAGAAAAAGGCTTAAGAAATGGCAGTTCAGTGTGCTTACAACCCTTTGTTGAACCGAGATCTCTATCTAGTGGGCTCGGAAGATTAAGAAAATGCTTCATGAAGCTTCATTTGGCCATCACTACCAAACACTTTCTCACATTGTTTGATTGTATTGCAAATACGGGGCGGTGATGGCGCAGTGGATATGACACGTCTTTGTTGTGGGAGATCTGGGTTCGATTCCCACTGCGATACATCGACCAATGTGTCCCTGAGCAAGACACTTAATCCCTAGTTGCTCCTGAGGCTGCGACCTCTGACATATATAGCAGTTGTAAGTCGCTTTGGATAAAAGCGTCAGCTAAATGACATGTAATGTAATGTAAATAATCTGTCACACATTGCCAATTAAGAACTTAATCATACACATATAAAGATGTCAATGCATTAGTGTGAAGATGCAGCTTGCTTTAAAAAAAAAGAAGAAAAAAAAATTGACATTAATTGTTACCATGTTTGATTTGCTCCGCTGCAGATCATGAGTCTCGAGAGCATGAGGACACCCTAACCACAGAGATTACAGAGGAGCTGCAGCCAGCTAAAGTGCCACTCCTTCCAAAAGACATTGTGAACAGTAAAAAAGTTCACGCGCTGCGCAAGGAGCAGAAGAGGAAGCTCGGCAAGCAGCGCCTCATGGGCACCTCCTTGGACTACTCCCCTATGCCCATTGACAAGCATGAGCCTGAATTTGTAAGTTTTTAAATGCTAGTTTTTTTCTCTATTGTCATTATAAAGCCACTAAGCGTAGAATTTGAACATTTCTGACTTTGGTGACTTCTACTGGTAGCATCTACCAATGCAAACTACACCTTCATCGTTATATCTTAATATACTTAATTTATAATACCTTTGAACAGCCTTTGTAACCCTGCACTGTCTTTCCCTAAAGGGTCCATGCAGGAGAAAACTAGATGGGATCATTCAGGGAATGAAGGACACTTCTCGTGTAATGGCTCTGTCTTTGTATCTTCCCAACTGTGACAGAAAAGGATTCTTCAAGCGCAAGCAGGTGGGTTTGCTTCAGAAAAGTCTTTGCACTTGGCACTAAGAAAGCCTTCCAAATTACGAATCTAGCCTATTTTGCAAAGACGTGCGAATACATTGTGCTCTGCCCCTTTCTGGTGTTACCAACCCTTTACCCTCACCACATCTTTACCTAACCCTTGTCCCTTTTTTCATCAAATTTTTTTTTTTGGCCCACAGTGCAAGCCATCTCGCGGCCGCAAACGGGGCATCTGCTGGTGTGTGGACAAGTACGGCGTTCAGCTGCCCGGAACAGACTACAGCGGAGGGGACATTCAGTGTAAGGACCTGGAGAGCGGCAACAACAACGAGTGAAAAGGGGAGGACCATCCTTGACCCCCCCACACCCCCACCCCTAACCAGCACGTGACCCAGGGCCCACGCCTCCTCTCTGAATCACACATGTACGCTCCGCCCTCCGTTCACTTCATGATTTGAGGTTGTTTTGTTTTTTTTCAAATTGAAAAAAAAAAAAAAAGGAAGAAAAAATCCAAACGAAAGAACAGGCTGAAAAAAAGACACCTGTATTTTTTTCTTTTTCTCTTTTTCTGTTGTTGACCAAGCACTCATTTCCGAATGAGGGGAAAAGTCCCAGAAGATTTGCTAGATCCCCTTGACTTTTGCTCATGGGACCCCTTGTATGAGGCGGCTTCCCTGGCTCCAGATCCATGAAAATATATGCACACGACGGATATATTTTTTATAGAAGCTAGGGGTTTCAATACAACACTTTGTATGATGTAAAATTACCGCAAAATCATTGTGAAGAAAAAAACAAAACAAGTATCAGGCACATCAGTTTTAGGCTGTGGAACTGATGATTGGCAGAGTAATTTGTTGTTTTTGTCTGTTTTCCAAAAGAAAAGAAAAAAAAAGAAACAGTAGATAGGGAAATGCTGTAACAGTTGACTCTATCTGGGTATGTGGTTCTGTCAGAGCACTTATGAATGAGGGGAACCTGCTTAGATACGTGCAACTTCACAAAATGATGCGTGCATGAGTGTGTGTATGTGTACAGTGCGTGTGTGTGGTATGTATCCGCCTGTGTTGGTATATGATGGAGTGAGTCTATTACAAAAAGAATGTCCTTTTTTTTTTTTTCGTTTCTCTTTTGTTTGTTTTTGTCACAACAAGTATTGCTGGCGCTTAAAGTGGTCTTGGGGCTGGCCTTCTCTATAACCGATGTAAAGTATGTCTCGGGACACGGCGCGTTCGGAAACAAAAGAATGAGCAGATGGTCACAGACGAACCTATGTTAAGTGGCTCTTCGACAATGTAGCTAGCCTGATATGCCAACTGTGCCTATTTAAACAGACACTGCCATGCAGGGCGACACAGAGCTTAGAGAGCGCCGACTCTAGCGGTGAAACAAAGATCCGTGTTTTCAGCTTCAAGTGATGGCACTCGAGTTTGACTTCCAGCTTTCGAGTCGAGCGTGTGATCAAACTCGCCGGTCGGGCCGGTTGCTTTCTCCGATTCGGTCGTGTGAAGTGTAGTTTTGTATGGTTTTGTTTGTGCCGTTTTCTTTGCCTTCAGTGAAGTAAAGACCGCCCACCTTTGAGCCATGTTCCTTTTATCAAGTGGTTTCCCCTCAGTACTGCTACTACAGTGTAACCATGGTGTATTACGTTACTTTTTCAAATATAGTTATTGAATGTTGTTTTTGTTTTTTCCTTTCTTGTAGAAACATAGTATGACAACAATGTAATTGTGCTTGGAGAAAAAAGAAGATTTTTAGCCTGTAAAGAATTTGAATAGGTCCTTGACCCAGTGTCATTAGGCTACAGGGCAGTCAAAGAAGCTAACCCTCTGGACACCTTCTGCTTACATGCCTCCATGCAAAGGTTCTACATCTAAGGGGAGCATGATGAAAACTACAGGTTAAAACAGGGTCATTTAAGAGTTCTCTCTCTCTCTGTGTGCAAGTCACAGTGCCTTCCTACATGCAAATACATTTAAACAGAGACGTGAAAGTGACATGGATATCAAACGGGGCAATATCCTTTTTTTTTTTTCTGCCGCGGCCGATCTCTGATACAACGATCAAAGATGTCTAGGTTTACTTCTGATTAGGAGAAGAAGAACAAATGTGGTTGGTCCTGTAAACGGTGTCAGCAACGCGTAGAAAATCCATTTTGTAATATCCGCCTGAACCTCGGGGGCAATTCTGGACAAGAGTGACGTGTGTGGGACGGCTGTGTAACCGCAGTCAGTTTAACCTCCCTCTTCTCTTTCTTTGACAACCAATAAGCTAAGATTCTTGCTTTTTCATTGTGAATGCCAATGTATATGATTGCCAGAGAGAGGAAGCCAACGGTAAAAATCATGTCATCGTTTCCTTTGCTGAAACAAAAAGAGAAAATGATGCGTGCGTCCCGAATGGCTTCCTCGATGGTTGTGAATATATTATCGAGGCACCTTGCCCCACCTCCAACACCAAATCCCCACTACCACTTTCGAAAAAGCAGCTTGCACTTATTTCAGTTACTCACTATTGATATTGACACACGACGACGTCCTAAGATGTGGTATCATGAAGTTGGTGGAACATTTAAAAAAAAAAAAAAAAAAAAAAAGAAGAAAAAAAAAAAAAAGAAAAAAAAACAGCCACAAAAGCTAAATGTTGTGTTATCTTGTGCTTACCTTTTAAAGTTGGTGCTTTGAGGTAATATTTGTCGACAGGGGCTGTGCAGCCCACGCCTGGGACCTCCAATACGGCAACATCTTTTAGGGAGAAATAGATTTCAAAGTTACACGCAGCTAGAGACGTTCTCACGGCCAATTGCGCAGGGAGTTGGGGTAGACGTAAAAGAGACGGAGGGGAAAGAGTAAGAGTGAGCGCCATGGGCAGTGGTCATAATCGGGGCCTAGCCACTTCCCCGATATGGGGTCACCAATTGCATGACATTAGATACAGTTAGCAAGACAGTTACCAGGAGTCATGGAAATCTGGGGAATGCAAAAATTAACAAAAAAACTGGAAACAAGTATTACTTTGATCTGATACAAGGAACTATCTGATATCTGGAACCATTCACTGTCTGGATCAATCAAGTGCGTGAATACTTCAATGTTCCAGGTATTTGTTTCTTTTGTTTGGATTGCAAGTTGAGTTTTTTTCAGGCTTTAAAACCAACGCCTGTTTGCGAGTAGTGACATCCTCAGGTTTCACATCTCCTACATGGTTTAATATTCACATTTCATACGTCAGTAGTACAGTAACGACAGTACAGCTTTTTTTCTGAGTACATAACACTTTCTGGATGTAACAAGTCAATACGATTGGTTTTCATAATTTGGTGTTCACTGGCTTGTGAAATGGACCCATCGGTGGCAGGAGCATAGTGGGAAATAAAAATGGTCAGTATTTGGAACTACATAAAACAAATAAGAAAGAAAAGACAAAAAAATCTCAAATTATTAAAGTGAATATCACTGTGTAATATTTATTCAACTTGTAATTTATGTACTCTTTTAACCTTTGTCTTTTTTTGTTATGACAAAGCATTTATTTAAATAAAGTTATGTATTCATTTAAGTGGTCTGGTGAGGTTTTTCATTTCTAGTGTTGCATATTAAGGCAAGACACTGCAGGCAGTAATGTTGTTGTTTTTTTAAGCAATGACCAATTATGAGATTTTGGGTTGTATTACTTCCAAAAAAACATGTCTTCTTTCTAGACTAGTGGAAAGAAAATACCCAAACTCCACCTCATTGGGTTTCTTTTCCTCAGTTGTCTCTTTGCATCTGTAGATTTTAATGACAATACACATTTTCAAAGGCTGTTTTCTCAAAAATGTTTTTTCTCAGACGCTGAGCCAGAAATCTTCGCTTCAGTAACTTTCCAGTTTTATTCATATCTATATTCTGCAGGTTTTTACAGAGGGCTTTGTTAATATGTCATTCACAGCCTGAATTAGAGGACATTTCATGTCCAAAAACATGGCAAAAATTGATTTTTCTTTAGCTGGGGACAACCTTTTTTTGATTTATTAAGTGATAGAAAGAGATATCCCAAATCCCCTCTGTAAAAAACTTTTGGTTTAACAAGTCAACAATATGAAACGAGAATTTTGAACCCGGCCTTATCCAATGTTCAGATTTCTGTTCTGGAATGTTATGCAAATTAGTCCATTTTAATACGATAACGCATTATTTGCATATTTAAACATAACATTTGAGAAAACTTGTAATAGACAAGTAATTGGCTTAATGTAAGTAACAACCTGGGGAAGTGTCATGGTTACCATTTTCACCTGCAGTGTCTTGCTTAAAGAGGATTGGGTATAGCCACTAAAATGGCTTGAAAAGTACTAGTAGTTTGAAGTGGAGTCATCCTGATAGTAAGCACTGACTAATCTCCAAGGCACGAGCTGATAAACCTCTTAGACATGCGTCTGAGACACCCAGGCTAGCCCACAAGGATCTCATGCAGGATGTGACTTTATAATGCCTCGCCCGGGGGCAAGTCACCTGGTTTTCAACACCATAGTCAAAAAAGATTGCACAGGAACAAGGAAGTCATTTAACATGAGTTTGAACTTCAAGGGGGGGGGGGATAACATCTAGCGGGACCGGCTCTATTCAAATGACTGGGAAGAAGAAGGGATTTGTAGCCTGGAGGAGGATTCATCATGTTATGGAAAACCACTTAAAGGCAGAATGGACTCCCCTGAGACACGTCCGTTCATAAAGACATACACATGCAGTTAAAAGTGCATACATAGACACAAGGTGTGGACAGAATATACAACAGGTCTGGTAAATATTAGGGGTGGGAATGACCAGGGGCCCTACCATAAGATATTATCACAACACAAATGTCACGATATGATATTATTTGCGATTTTAAAACATATTGCAAATCTCTGTGTCACGGGCATAACCACAACCCTGGGACAACTCGGTGCTATCAGTACTTGTCATGGAGCGCCCAGGGCGATAAGCGTTTGGCTGCCAGGCTAAAGGTAAGGTGAAATAAGGTGAAACGAGAGCAATAGGAGTAAAAAAAACTCCTTTGTTCCATGTGTAATAACTCGGCTTAAATTGCACATGTAATGTAGAATTGTTTTAGAGATTGCTCCTGTAGTATTGTGTAAAATTGGGTTCTGTATATTGTATAGGAGACGTTTCAGTACCTTATGTCTTTGTATTGTTGTCTTTTGGTTTATTTGTACGTTGTTTGTTGTATGGTTTTTTTTTACTCTTGCACTCCTGACTGCAGATCAAGTTTCCCATCTGGGATAATAAAGTGAATGAACTGAAATAGGCGGATTTCCATTGACAGTTCATCATTTTCTAGACATTCAAAGACGCAGACTTTTAATAACGTTAACACAACTTAATGGGGGAAATGAACGCTCACGGGAGCACTGACTAACTAGTGCACCGAGCGACCGGTAGGCCTATTTCACCTTATCTTTAGCCTGGCAGCCATGCAGAACAGCCAATAGGAATTTAGGGTGCCGTTGACAACTGCGACATGTTGCAATTTATTACCTTTTCCCCCCACTTCAAATTATGTCCCCAAAAGGAAACTTTGTCAACATCTGTTGTATCTAAAAAGATACATTTTCTCTGTTTGTTCATCTCACTTCAATTTTATTACTGCAAAATGGGATTGTCCAGCAGACAAACTGCCCAACATGTATAATAATAGATCGGTACTTGGCGCCCGTGTATCGGTAAGGTATTGCCATGGAAAATATTGCGATACTACGCTGTATGGATTCCCCACTCCTAGTAAATATAGCAAGAATTGGCTTTTGATGACCATAGTAAGTCTAAGGTGAAGAATTACAGTATTTGTCACAATGCTCTTTTGAAAAACACGATACAAACTAATTTATATCAGCTCCTGACCAGCCAATGGCTTCATGAGGATAAGCTATCAAAGAATCTGCGTGTGCAGAAGGATGTCTGGTCATTTTTATTCCCTCATGGATTCCAGGAAGTGACAGAATGGGACTTTTTCTTTTTGGGGGGGCCCACCAAAGTCTATCCCTGGGGAGCTCAGGACTTTGACCAACTCCAGATGTGGGTGACTGAAGCAGGGCATGAAAGGGTGGAGGGCCCAGCAGTTCCTGTATAGTGAGCAGATCAAGGCTGCCGTAAAGGTTGTTACCGTGTGTGTGTGTGTGTGTGTGTGTGTGTATACATGCAGAAGGGAGGGCACAGACTTTGACTTCGGGGAGGAGGAAACATGTGTAGAAGATTTGATTTGTGAGGCAGTGAACATGACAATTACTATTTGCCTTCAAAGAAACTGACAACTGCACTTAGGACTTCAAAGCATTTATGCCCCTTTTATTACATAATTAGGCCAACAACGTTGGATGGCTACATCTGACATCAACTCACGCACCTCACTCCATCCCAAACCCAGTCAAACTGCTGTGCCAAGCATTTCTGTGCCGCCCAGACCTCAAAGTCTTGCTCAAAGGTCGCTCGCACACTCTTCTTTTGAATGCAGCTAATATGATTAAACCAATGCTCAGCGCTGTATGGAATAGCTCTGGAGATGCTTTCACTCGCTTGTGCATCGATTTGCCTGTGGCTCATATCATTAAATGTGACTTTTAGAAACAATGATGGGGCATTTAAAGACATAAGCGTACAAATGGCATGCAGATGTTTACACTGCATAATTGGGATCTGTGCAAATCACTGCTTGTGCTCTTGTATAATACTATCTCTTAAAGAGGTAATGGTGGTTCTTTTCATCACCGGGATGGAGATGAAAGGAGATTTGAAAGAATGTACAGCGCTTTGGGAGTAAATCACATGACTTAGTGTTGGAATCCTCCGATGCCGGTGGTAGTAGACGGCAGACAAGTGTCTGCTAGTTTTCATCCAAGCCCTTTCATCAAAGATGGGACTTAGACCCGGAATCCCAAATGGAGGGCTCTTGAGCATGGATCGGATGTGACTGTGAGAACCACAACTGCATGTTAAGTAAACCAACTCTGAGATTAAGATTTGATATCCTACAAACATTAAAGGAGCACTTTTAAGTCACAGCTGAAATGCTCCTGTTGTGGCTGCTGTGCCTTGCGGTATCTCAGGCAAGGGAACAGTCTGTACTCCTGTATTTCACCAACGCTATGGTAAGAAAATTAGGCTTTATGTCAGGAGGAAAAGAGAAGACAAAATTTTTTTTTTAAATTAGAATAAAACAACATGTCATGAGATATAAAAGCCCTATTCGCACAGGACTAGTATTACCAGCTGGCTGAGTCCTTTCCCAGTCATGCTGTGTGTTTGATTTGATATGCAGTGGAGTTTTCTATGAGCGTCAATATGGCCAATGTGGCATCATGACTTTACGTAAACATACACGCCACTTTCCTAAAACCAAATGGCGTGTTATCTGCATGCATTTTGAGCTATCAGCTTTGTATACAGCAGATGTAAACATGGCGATACCATGTGGCGTGTTATTGCGAGAACGTGCCGTGCTATCGCGAAAAAAAAAAAAAAAGGTTGGGTTTAGGAAAAGAACATTGGGAAAGGCTTTAGTAACACAAAAAAACTACAAAAACACGACGGTGACCAACGTCACATGCTTAGGAAAACAATGAACGGATGGGTTTAGGAAAGAAACATTGGGGAAGGCTTTATTAAAATAAAAAACGGCGATAATTCACACGTAACGTAAGTCAATGGAGGCCAAACGGCGTTGATAAATGCGCTAGTCTTAATAACCCGCAAAAATCGCATACAAATTGGCTTGTCATACATACGGCACTTAATGAAATGAGTCTGATATGGCAGTCGATCATTTCATTTACTTGTGGGAAGCCAAAATTAATATTCAGTCAATTGTGCGGACCTACTTTGTACTCGCCAAAGTAATCGCTGAGCTCTCAGAATGCAGCTACGTCGCTAAAATAAGTCAGACTGGGATAGAAACACTAGTGGTCAGCGGACCTCATGTGATTTAGAAATGATCCCCGTCCACGTCTACAGTGCGTTTTGTGCTGCGCCTTTGCATGGGATAAGCCAAGTCTGTATTTTACCTAATTTACTCACGTGATTCCCCACAGATGATGTCATGGCTCTGTCAGAACCTTCATTTATAACTGCCACCGCAGCCAATATAACCCTGAATCACAGAGATGCTAAGTCACACCGGACTAATATTATCACACAACCTCTGTGTTTGGCAAAATATGGTAGGTCATTTGCAGTGGGATTTTAACTTTGCAGACACCTCCGCAGTTATTAACAATTACTAGAGGTCCCCAGGTAATACTAGTCCCGTGTGAAAAGGACTAAAGGCTATATAAAACTAAATAAAACCAGCAATCTAACATGTGCAACTTGTGTGGTTCTGTACTGTCTGTTCTCTACAGCTGCACGATTATAGCCAAGATGATAATCACAATTATTTCGATCAGGATTATTTATCACGATTATTCAGTGATTTTAGGGATAACATCCTTTAAATGCACTGCAACAGAGCACTGCTTTCACTTCCATGTTGTGCTACATTCCTGCTAATGTACACGTTTGCATTAAAATGAACAGGGCTGGACCTGAATATTTGACTATTTGTTTGCTAGGTAGGTGTTCGTTTTTTTAATTTGGGGATTTTTTTCCTTCTCGATACTGTAGAATAACAGAAGCCTTAAAAGTGAATACCTTTTAATTAAACCGAAAGACACATGTTGCAGCACAGTGGTTCCATTTCAGCTCAGTGTAAGAGTCACGTTTTTCTCCTCTCTCTCTCACTCTCTCTACAACACACACACACACACACACACACACACACACACACACACACACACACACACACACACACACACACACACACACACACACACGCTGCTGGCTAATGTATACAATGTAAACACTGAAACACTGCAGCGCTATGCCCTCCATCTGAGCCTAGAACAAAGAAACGTCTGGCTCAGTCGAGCTATATCCAAGCAGTCTCATGTGCGTAGAGGTCTGTGTGGTTATACTGTAGCAGCCTGGTGTCGTTTGGAGGCGATTTAATGAAGACAACACAGTGAATGGTCGTGTGTAATGCCACTGCTGGCACAGCGACGGCTGGCGGAGTCCTTTCCCAGTCACGCTGTGTGTTTAGGAAGCTCTTGATTTTAATATGCAGCGGAGTTTTCTATGA